>NW_026516255.1:0-311428 GCF_025602895.1 Polychytrium aggregatum
TGGATACTCGAAAATACGGCCGCTATGAGGAGATTCCGCTCCAGTACATTCCACGCGACTTGTGGATTGCATACGTGGCCCAGCCAAAGGACAGCGGTAAGCAGGTCATGATGCAGAGGCGGGTGATGTGATGGGTGATGTTTTGCGGCGGGTTGGTGGTGTGCTGTGGCTGATGGACTGCCGCTTTCTGACCCGCATCGATGCACATCCTTCCTTCAGGCAAGGTCCATAACAACATCAAAGCACGGTTTCTCGCAGGCGACTCGGAGGTTGTCGAGGCTATGAAGGAGTTTGCAACCCTCACGGACAAGGCGCACGATGCCCTCCGACAGCGCGATCATGCAGGCCTGGCGCAGCTCATGGATCGAAACTTTGATCTCCGCAAACGCATCTACGGCGAGCAGGTGATCGGATACCACAACAACACCCTGGTCAACCAAGCGCGATCCATGGGATTTGCTGCCAAGCTCAGCGGCAGCGGCGGCTGCATCGTTGGGCTGTGGAAGGGCGATCCGTCCGATCACGCAACGAGGGAGCAGGCCGAAGTTCGGTTCAAGCAGTGGACCCAGAAGAACGGTGAGATTAATATGGGCGATTGGCGACTCGAGAGACGGCATGCTCTTGGGACGCAGTTGATATGGCGTCGGCAGTTGTTCTGACCAAGTACGTGGTGTATCTGCAGGTTATGTCTTTGTCAAGATACGGGGCCAGACGTATCAGGCTTGATCGTCCCGGTGGCGGCTGGGTTGGCCATCTTTCCGATTGGGTTGGTCCGGGCCGGGTCGGGCCGGGCTGTGGATGCAAACTCCACTGCTCGATGGCCGGCAGCCGCCTGGCGCTGTCAAATACATGGTCTGGCGCGAGCATTGGCGCAGGAAGCATTTGAGTTGCACCCAAGCAAGAATGAAGTGGGGAACGGTTGTGCATGCATTCACACCCGTAAGGTTCAGCAGGCGGGCCGCTGACAATAGCCGGAGCTGCAGAGCTCAACCCACCGAAACATGCACTGCTGGCGGTTGACACCGCGGACGACAGGCCCCGCTGCCGACAAACACAACGGGCACCACGACGACCCAACCCAGCACCCCGGAGTACATTCCCCGGCGGCTGGGCGCTTGGGCGCTTGGGCGCGGTGCGGCGCGTGCGCCAGGCGCCCCTGAGTGCAGGCGCCTGTGCCCGCTGCCAGGCGTTCCCACAGACCCAGGCCCAATATCTTTGGGCCCCAGAGCCGTCCTGCATCCAGGGTTCTTCGCTCCGCGCACCCGGGCTTCATATTGCATCATCGCCTTGCACCCTCGGGATCCTGTCGCTTGCGCTCGCGAGCCCAACTCCATATCCCAGGACCATCCGTTGTCTCTCCCCCTCGGCCATGGTGATTGTCGCCTTCAGCGCTGCTCTGCTGTGGTGTCTCTGCTCAAGCACCCTCGCGCTCCCGCTCTCCCGGTCTGCCCACAGTCCATCTGCCGTTCGACTGGATCGCAGAAATGGCGAAGCCGGTGGTCGCAGTACTACTGGCCGTCCTCGGCCAGCTACACCACCAACTCGTCGGTCCTCAACCGCAACTCCAATCTCGACCGTCTCCCTTTGGTGTGGTCCAAGAACAAACGACCTGGGTATGGACCAGGTCAAGATCGTTGCTCTGGACTACCTCACCCGCACCCTCTCGGTGCAGTCCAGCGAGATATTCATCTCCTCAGTGTAAGGCCGCAGTCGTCCAGAACCAGCACGAGATATGCCTGTGTCTCGCTCAAAGTACTTTGATGCGCACGGTGCTCTCTGCCATCATTATACTCACGCCGTCCCTGCATCTGCTTGCCTTCCTGCTCCTTGAATGTTTCTTCGTTGCCGATCCAGCCACCAGGACTCGTGACGGGCATATACCACTTCTACGTCAACCAGGTCGTCGAGAAGAACCGGTCGTTATCAACGCCGTTAGCAACCTCAGCATCGATCGCTTTGGCTCCGTGTGTGGCCTTTGGTTCTTCGTTCATCGTCCGCAAGCAAACCATTGTCAAGGAAGCCATCAACTCAGCCCCATCGACGCCGTCGTCGTTTCGCTCGCCATCTCAACTTGCCATCGACAGCAAGTCGCTGAGGCTTCAAGTGGATGACACCCACACAAAGGCCACCATCAGCGGGTACTTCGGCCTCACCAGCAAAGCCATCCGGGCACAGTTGCGATACTTCCAGACGCAAGATTCGGTCCAGCAAGTCTGGGACCTGTCGGTTGAAACCGAGGACGACTGGTGGAACGGCTTTATTAACACCCGCGACGGCTCGCTCGTCGGTCTGTCCAGCTGGACAAGCCGATTTGCTAGCAAGCGGGCAGCTAGCGTCCAAGCAGCATCATACCGGATCGTGCCTCTCACCCAGAACGATCTGCTACACGGTGACCGAGCGCTTGTGTCCAATCCTTTCGATTTGACCGCCTCCCCCCTCGGCTGGCACGACACAGGCGATGGCAAGGGTTCCCAGCCGACAACGGTCGGAACAATGTTCTCGCCCAGGAAAAACCGAGAGAACCTTCCTGCCGTTGGAAGCAGCAACCACAGACCCACAGCTGCCAACTTTGTCTTTGACTTTGCGCTGAATGACAAGACACAGCAGCCGCCAGACTATCAGGATGCCGCCATCACAAACATGTTCTTCCTTGCCAACACCTACCACGATTTGCTCTACCACTACGGCTTCACCGAGTCCGCCGGCAACTTCCAGCAGAACAACTTTGGCAAGGGCGGCGCTGGAGCCGATCCGGTGATTGCGAACGCTCAGGATGGCTCGGGATTCAACAACGGTGGGTGCCTGAGTGACTTGCAAATCTGGCCGAAACCCCCACCCAACGTAGTCAGCGGAGGCGCTGCAATCATTGGTATCTCTAGCGACTGTGTCTCGTCTGCCAATCTCCATCCTCACCGACTCACTTGCTTGCTTGATGTTTTGCGTCAACTATATATCCACAGCCAACTTTGCCACCCCGCCGGACGGGCAGTCGGGACGCATGAAGATGTTCATCTTCACCTCCACCAATCCAAACCGCGATGGCACCATCGAGGACGACATTGTCATGCACGAACTGACCCACGGCCTGACCAACCGACTGACTGGCGGCCCGGCACAGGCAAACTGCCTGAGCCAACTCCAGTCTGGAGGCATGGGCGAGGGCTGGTCCGATTTTTACGCCATCACCTTCCGCATGACGGCCTCCAACACGCGCAACGACAACATGGTGGTCGGGCAATATGTCTCTGGCAGTGCCGGAGGCGTCCGGACGTTCCCGTATTCAACCAGCCTGTCAACGAACCCAGAGACGTATTCATTCCTGGCCCGCAGCGACACTCAAGAAATCCACAAGATAGGGGAGATCTGGGCCTCGATGCTATATGAAATTTACTGGTAAGGACACCGGCAATCTGCCGCTGAATGGTGCTCGGAATGCTCCGAGGGTGTCGGACTCGACCCGGGCGATGCTAATACCATTCACAGCCAAGTACCTGACGCCGTACTCACTCGCCCACCCTTCACTGGTCTCTCTCTTCCACAGGAATCTTGTCGACAAGCTGGGATTCGATCCCAATCTGCAGAATGCCAGTGGCGGCAAAGGAAACACCATGATGGTGAGTTTGCAGGCAGATGCCGGTTTGAGGCATCGCGCTCTGTCATGTTCAGTTATGTCCAGCGAGCGAGCCGTCTTTCTGATGTTGCCCTATCTTGTCCTCGCTCTCTTGCGGCACGGCCTTGCCGATTTACAGCTGCAGATCCTCACAAATGCACTCAAGCTTCAGCCCTGCAACCCCACTTTTGTTCAAGCCCGAGACGCAGTCTTGACCGCCGAGCTGAACCTGAGCAAGGGCAATAACCACTGTGAGATCTATGCGGGATTCGCGAAGCGGGGACTGGGCTTTTCAGCCAAGGACGACGGCAGCTTCAAAGACGCCTTTGATTTGCCGCCAGAATGTGCTGGCAGCGCAACGACCCCCAAATCGGCGATCCGGTTCATCAACGTCGGCAACTGAGTCGCCGCCTCCCGTTCGTTCGGACCGTTGGCCAAAAGGGGCCTCCTTTCCCGGCTCGCACTCGGCCCTCAACACTTTGCATTGACGGCCCCCCGGTGCTTCGCCGCCGTTCACGTATCCAGTTTTGTTATTACGCTCCAAACTAATGTACAATATTTCACACCTCGGGAACATGCTGCTGCTGCGAGCGGATGGGCGAGTGTATTGCTGTGCATCTATGGCGTCGTGCCCGGCTGGCTCCATGCCCGAATTCCCACGGCAACGACTGTTCCATCGTCGCCGCACCCAACCAGCCTGTCGCTGCCGATCCAAAAGTCTCGGATCGCATTCCTGATGCTCTCGTGTCGGGGCAGCAGTGTCGAAGAGCCATCGGGCGAGACGAGCGCAACGCTTCCACCACCCGCACTTGCGACAGCACCGCCCGTTGGTGTCGCCTTGAGGGCATAGACGATCTGGTCTGGGGACGGCGGGCATCGAGCAGGCGACGCTGACTGGCGATCAAAGGGTCGGGCCGCCGCAATTGTCGTCAGAGATCGATCCAATATGCTGACGGAGCCATCCCCGCCTCCGGCCGTGAAGATTGCTGTCTCCGAGGCAGCTAGTCCGACAATGCCACCTCCTTTCCCATGCACATCGACGGCCTTGTGCACTCCCCGGCCCTTGTCGGGCGGAATCCGCAAGTCGAACATGCGCACGCATCCATCGAGATTGCCGCCGGTCACGATAACGTTGCCGTCGCCAAGGGCGACGAGGTCTCTCACGGCGCCTCGATGTGCAGCGATGCGGGCGACGGCTTGCATCGAAGTCAGATCCCACACCGTGACAACGCCATCGCCGTTCCCTGCGAGGAGGCGATCGGCTTGCGGAGCCAGCGCAAGCCCAAGGACCGGGGTCAGCTTTGGTCGCGATGGCATCCTCGATCCGACTGGGCTCGTCTGGAGTGTCGTTGCAGCCGATGCGGACGACATCGACGACGCTGCTGGTGTTGCAGAAGACGAGGGCGTGATCAGCGTCGCTAACAATGTCGGGGCCGACGATGCTCTTGAGACGCCCCAGATCTTGACCGAAGAGTCGTATGAGGCCGACGCAAAGGATCGGCCGTCCTGGAGAGCGAGGACCTTGCTGATCGACCCCTGGTGGTCAACGAGGTGCTCGCATGGGACGATCGACTTGGCCGACCTTGATGTGCGAGTACCCTGGGCGCTCCAGAGACAAACGACCGAGTCCATGCCCCCCGAGACGATCTGGCCGTCGCCGAGGAAGCAGCATGTCGTGACCCACTCGCGGTGGCCAAACTTCTTGCTGTAAAGCTCATGTCGCAGCTCGAGGGTGTGCATGTCCAGGGTGCGGAGAGAATGGTCCGCCCCGCCGACAACAATCGTGCCGGATGCTGGATGAGCATCGAGGGCATAGAGCGGTCGGTTGCTGATCTGTCTGGCGACGATGGTCATGGTGCAAACAGAGCATGGGCGATGGGGGGATGAGGAAAGTGGGGACCGGCCGGGGCTTGGGCCAAACGGACGGATAGACAGATGGCCTGGGCGGGACTGCCATTTCCCGCCATCGCGAGAGAAAGCCGCCGAATTGAAGTACCAAAGTACCGAAGTATGCAGACCCGACTCGGTGCGCCGTGATATGAAGTCAACGCCTCAGAGCTCCACGACTCTTGCTCAAGCGACACATAGGGAGCGACTCAAGTATATAGAAAGGCGGCAAGATCCCAGACTGAAGATGAGGCGAGAGCACAATGGCAACTGTGTTTCCAGAGCACGACGGGGGTGAGGGAATGGATGGGGGGGGGATACAGCCAGTTTGGTGGAAAATGGGTGAGCTCTTGAGTGTGTCGCCCGACAATCTCTCGCGCTCAAGACTGCAGAATCGTTTCGAGGGCAGCGTGGTAAGGCGGAATGAACTGGAAGACCAGAGATCGACTTGTGACGACACAGGAAGTCAGCGACGGATCGAATCGGATGTCCGACAGAATAATGGCGCCATTGGCGAGCTGGACCGATGTGAAGTATGTTGGCTGTGCAACGGGATAGAGCCAGAGCGACGAGAGTGAGAGAGTGTGTGAGAGGACACGGCCAGACACAAGTCCGTGTGCAGTATGCGAAATGTAGTTCCGGGCACCGATCGCATGCGATAGTGGATACGCCATCGTCACATAAGCGAGAACGAGGGCTCACCTGGCCGTCAAAGTTGCGGTGTGCAACAGTGTAAACATTATTCATCGCCAGCTTGCTGCGGATGGTATCGGTGGAGATTCCACCTTGCGAGACGTTGGCGATCTCGTACTTTTGCTCGAGGGACTCGGGAAGGTTCTGTTTCCACATCCCCAGCCAGAGATTCTGGTCCAGGCCTCCGTTCTCGGTGAAGAGGATATAGAGCGGGAACTGGGCCTGGAAGTACGAGATGCCGGTGTTGGTCTTGAAGGCGACCTGCAGGTCTGTGGAATGGGCAGTACAGTCGTTAGCGCTTGATGGCAAAGGGGATCTTGCCGAATCGTCGGCTGATTAGAGGCATCATTCCTCTGAATAGCTCAGTCGGCATAGCTCAGTCGGCATAGCTCAGCCGGCTGCACGAAGAATGGCTGGATGGGCCCAGGGCATCAACTGTCCGCATCGGCAGCTGCCACACAAGACGGCGGTGCTGAACTTACTGTTGGCGGGGGTGCTTGGAGCCGTCGCGCCCTCGGTGTTCAGTTCCAGAGACATCTCCACGGACTGGTTGGGCAGCAGAGGCGTACGGGCATCAAGAGCGCGGGCCGGTGCCAGACCGAAGCTGCAGTCCAAAGGCAAAACAACTGCGGGGTCAGTTTCGATTGCTCGAGCAGCCCAAGGTTTGGGGTTGGGGGGGGGGCTTGTTCAAGTGTATAGCGGGGCCATTATGGATGGTCGAATCGCTCCAAGCGTCCTCACCCAGCACTCACGACCAGGCGCATAGGTGCGCTCGCGCAGACAGTGCTGTCTGGAACTTGCACACCCACGCTCCCTCCCATTCCATTCACAATACGAACCTGTTCTTGTTGAAGAGAATGCCAAAGTCACTCAGGGGCTGCATGGCCTTGTTGGAGAGCGTCATGTCCAAGAACGGAATGCCGGATCTGCGCACGACTAGAAGGCAACGAGCAAGTGTCAGTATAGCCATATGGGAGGCATTGAGTCTGGGGCCAGATAACATGTCGCCACCGGCCAAGTGCATTTGCCATGGCTGTGCTTACACGTTCCCTGAAGCTCGAGGCCTTTGCCGGTCTGTGCATTCATCAAGAGAGTCTTTGACAGCACGAGCCCGTGCTGGGTGTTCAGCGAGTAGAGATCGCCGGCAAGCTGCGCCGTGGGCGTCGGCACGGCTTTGGGAGGCGAGATGGCGGGTGAGGATGCTGCGGAATCGAACGGCTTGGCTGGCGAGCCGAAGGGTGTCGAGAGCTCTGCGGGCTTCTTGGGGGCCGAGTCCAAATTGACGCTGTCGACGCTCTTCTTGGCAAAAGGATCCAGCACAACATCGGAGAGCGAGTTGCCCAAGGCCGTGACGTCCGGTTGGGTGCTGCCGGTGGTGTGGACGGCCGCGCCGTAGGACATGGGGCTGTATGCTGCTCCGCCCAAGGTGCCGGGGCTGCTGCCGAACGGGTTGCTGTTGACGAACCTGGGGGCCTCGTTTGTGGGGATATCGAGCCCAACGAAGGGGTTGTGCGCAGCGGGGATCGACGAGGTAACGTTTGGAACGCTCGCTCCGGCTGCCCCGGCGCCGAGTTGGCCGGTAAGATGCGTGCCCAGTGCCAACGCCCCTCCTGCGGGACCGGCGCCCAGGCCAGAGGCGAGGCTGTCGTAAGGCGTCGATACGCCGGTGCCAACGTTGTAGAGGCCACCAGGTCCTCCCTGGAACGGATTGGGCTGGAGCGAGGCCAGATCGGCGGCGCCGCCACTGAGGAGTCCACCAAAATCGCCGCCCAGGGGGGTCCCGCCAGCATGGCTGCCATAGGGATTGACGTACTGTCCATAGCCACCATCTGCCACCATGCCGAAGGCGTGTGCGTCCGACGCCGCGGCATCTTCGGTGTCGATCTCGAGCAAGTTGTTTCCGGGCATGCCGATCTGAGGCTCAGCAGAGAGGCCAATGTCGTTGACGTACGGGTTGTTCATGAAGCCGTTGCCGTAGATGTTCTGGGCGGCCTGGGCGCTAATGAAATGGGAAGCAATGTCACGTTGGATGGGGGTGTGAGACAACAGAATGATCGAAGCTGCAGGTGCACAAAATGCCCTCTCATACACAGGTCAGCCCTGAAGGTGCTTCGGCACACATCGCAAGCGACTGAGCCGCTCAGCAAGCACAGAGCCGTGTCCAGCATCGAGTCGCGGGGACCTGCAACATAACATACTCGGCAATCTCCTTCTCGAAAGGATCGTGGGCACCGCGCACGACCAGGGCTTTGGACGGGATCACCTTGAGGACCCGGAACCCGGCCGTGAAGAGCTGGGGCGGCTTGTGGTAGATCGAGGCCAGCGTGGAGATGTGTAGATGGAGCTCGTCGACGATGGCGGCCTCCATGTTTTCGGTTTCGGTGGAGATGCCTGGCTTCTCGGACAAGACGATCGCCTGTATTGCACGCAGCAGATTTGCACATGGGGCCGTGTGCGAGCCATTTGTGTCCGGAGAGCGGGGGTGTTAGGACCATGCGTGTATCACATGCAGCGAGAATTGGGTCGAATCGGCTACACGGTGCCCGCGGCAGACGGATGACCATGCCATACGCACCTTGGCAGCAACAGGGTCAGTCGAGAGCAGTCGCCAATAGATGAATCCGCGGTCGCGCAGATCCGGGTTGTCCACATCCTCGGTGGCCCACTTGAGAACCTTCTGGATCAGCTCCTGACCGGCCGTCGGTCTCATGATAAACAACTTGACCGTGGCCGTGAGTAGCGCCAACTGCACTTCGGCCGGCTCGTCCTTGAAGCTGCCGAGGAAGTGCGTGAGCAGCTCGTCCGAGTTCTCGATGCGATCCGAGTACTGGCCAATGATCCAGATCATCGATGCCTTTGCCTCGGGCTCGTCGAGGCTGTCCAGGTTGTCGCACAAGGTGCTGATGATGGACTCGTAGCGGTTGGGGTACTTGCGGAAAATATCCTGGCGGTCACAGATACAGCGTAGATATTCAGACACGGGTGTCCCAGGACAGCAGACAGTCGCGTTGGACTGGCGCTGGCTGCTTGTATATCCAGACAGGCGGATCCACAAAGGCACCAGGGCCGGTGCATCGCCACGCAGTCGTTGCTGCTCATCCAGCGATCAACTCTCCCCGCTGTGCCCTACCTTGATTACGATCACGGCTTCCTGCACGACATAGTTGACCTTGGTCTGGATCAAATCCACCAAGGCGGCGATGCACTTGTTCGCTGAAATCTCGATCTTGATGGCACACCGGCCGATGCAGCGGACAGACTTTCGCACAAAGTCGACGTCAACCTCAGTGGAGTATCTGTGGGCGTAATATCGATGAATCATGCCGGAAGGCAGAGGCAAAGACGCGGCAACAGAACATACATTGACGGAGGCTGTTAGATACGCAGTCAGGAGGGTATACTCGGCTGCCCTTGGCTCCTTTGGCGTGCTTTTCACTCAGTGTGCGGCGGAAAGATGCGGGGTAGGGGTTGCAGAGGCCCCAGTCCACAACAAGCACTGTGTCGACGCGGTACGCACTCTTTCAGCTCAGGCAGGACTTGATCGATGTTGCTGTCGTTGGAGAGTCGGAACATGATGTCGAGCTTGACCAACTTGACGTAGATCGGGTCGTTGTACTTGCAGAAAAAGACCTTCATCTCGTTCTTGAGAAAGTCCGGGCGCCTTTGCATGATCAGCACCATGTTGCGGAGCGCGACGTATTGGACCTCGGGCCCGTTGTGGAGCAAGGTGACTGTCGAGCAGAGCATGGTTCATTCGAGAACGAGCCAAGGAACAATAATCAGCACAAGAGTCCCCCAAGGAGTGCGATGGGCGTTGGCCCGAACGGAGGACAAAGCCAACTCTCCACATCCAGGCTCATACCAAGAGGCGGGCCGAGCTTCTTGTAGAGCTGGTCGACGACGTCGTCCTTGGCGATGTAGTTCATCAGATAGATAATCACACGAACGGCGGTGAGGACAACAGCTGAATTGGAGTGCTGAAGACGAGGCACAACACGCTCGGCCAATAACTCGGCGTCACCGGGCTCCTGGGGCACGACGTACATGATGCCCTCAAGAATATACGCCTGGCCCCACCTGGAAGAAAGCAGGATAGAGAGTAATCAACATCAGCTGCCAGGGACTCTACTCGAGCTGCGAGCATGCCCATTTGGTGGTGCAGGTATGCCCAGCGACGATTCGAGGAATCCGTCCGGGACAAACGAATCGGCGAGCCTCCAGGACCTCCAGTACCTCCAGGACCTCCAATACCTCCAGGACCCCCAGTACCTCCAGGACCTCCGGTACCCACTTGTCGACCCGAAGCATTTGCGCCGAATCGTGCCCTCCCCCGAATGCCGTATGCACTCCACATCCATATACAATGCGTGACTGCCGATGCCCGATCCACCTGCCACGCTGTCTCGCTTGGTCGATGGCTAGCGACATTACTCTGAGCACTCGTTGATTGCCGTCAGGAGCTTGTTGGCCAAGGGGACGTCAAAGTTGAGCTCGAAGCTGGAGGACCTCTGAGAGATCTCGCTCAGAGCCGCAACGGCGTTGGCGACGACCTGTGTGCATACGGGATTATCAAAGAATGAGCAGGCTCGAGGTCAGTTCGGCTTGAATTTGAAAGAATGTGCCTTCCCCCCCCCCCACTGAAAGTCTCCAGGATGCGTGGATCTCACAGTCGCTCGATTCAGGAAGTAACATCACAGAACGAGGACGCTGCCTGCAACATCGGCCGCACACGGCAGTTGATCTCGTACCGTAGAGTTGTCGTGGTTCAGCAGGGCCCGAAGCTGCTCCAGGAAGCCCTCGTTCTCGGTGAGATTGCGGTCATACAAGAACAGCTTGGCCACAGCCATAGCCGAGGTCTTTGCGACGTACGGATCGCGATCGTTGATGGAGTGACGCAGGGGACCGCAGAGACAGTCGACCATCTTGTCGACTTGGATGTATCCCATGGTTCGGATGGCCATGCCTCGGATCAGAGGATTGCTGTCGGAGACATCCTAACAATCCACGAGCATAAGGCAGCGGCAGTGTTAGTGCCGAAGGGGGGGGGAGGGCGTGCACGTACACAGCGAATAGGAGCACCAGCTCGGCCGAGCACCACAGAAAGAGCCCCGCGAACACACGCCAGGGGTGCTCAGACGTGCTGTTGTTCGAAACGCTCGCGTTGGCTTTGGGAGATTACCTTGATGAAGCCGCTGATGGCCATGTCGACCATCTCGGGTCTGGAGCGACTGTAGTTCATCAGATAGAGATAAACCATCTTCTTGACCTCGAGGAGCGGGCAGTTCATCGAAGCCACCACGTCGGGATAGAGAGCCGACATATCGTTGCCCATGGTCATGTTGGCAACGATCTTCTTCATGGCGATCTTCTTTTTCTGGAACTTGGAGTCTTTTTTGTCGGAAACGAGCTCCGCCCGGAGCTCCTGGATCTTCCCTATAACCGAGGAACAGTAACGGATTCAGCCGAGGGCGCAAGGGGTGCCAGCAGCATGGCGAAGCAGCCTTGCGCCGATGCCAATGATCGGCGGGGCGCTATATTCCTGTGGGACTGGGAATATCCCTGGGATAGTCGAGGGCGAGCTGATTCCATCATCCCCCCCTCCTCAAAGCAACACGCACGGCCAAACAGCGGCAAAAGCGAGGCGCACACGACGCAACAGCTGCCGACGGAGCAGCGTGGCAAGAGGCAAAGACCGACCTCTCTGGAAATACTTTGCGTCTGACATGGCCCGCGATTCTCAAACGCCCTGGCGAGTGGTTTGCTGGATAACTGGCGGGGATGGAGCAAGAGTGGAGGATGAGTCGCGAAATAGAGTCCGAGAGGCATGGCATATCCATTCAATAGACGATGGCGACAGCAACGGCGCCTTGGCTTGCACCAAGCGTGAGGGACGGGCGGCAGACACTCACGTATCGGTTGGTACCGTTGCGCTGTCGGCCTCGATTGCTCTCCTGGCCTGCTGTATGTGGGGGGAGGCGAGTGCGCTCGGGAGCAGAGAGAGAACAACCCTTGCCAAAGGCGGTCCTTTGGGGAGGTGCGTGTGTGTGTGGTGTGTGTGCACGTGATGCGAACCGGGCGGGATCGTGGCAGCGCTGTGGCGCGGATGGGTGGCACGGTGGCGCTGCGCCAGTGTGGGATTTGGCTGGGCAGCGAGTGCGGAGATGGGCCGAAGCTGTTTCTGGGGCGAACGAACGATGCATATTGCTGTGTTTGCGGGGCTGGCGCGGTTTACAGTGGGTGTCTCGCATAATCGAAGTGTCATGTTGAATGTTGAATGTTGGATGTTGGATGTTGGATGAGAGAACACATTCCCAACGGCCATCGACCCCGCAGAAGCATTGTCTCGCCGATCGGGCCGCTGCCTGGCTCGCTCCCTCTGGCATACGGCGATCGACAAAACCATCTCGCTGCGACGCCGTGAACCTTGACACGAAGGCGCAATGCCGTCTTGGTGGGCCCGCCCACGTGCTTTTCGGTTTAGCTGTGGCGTGCTGCGCACGGGTTCCTGGCAATCGCAAAAACGGCGCACTGGCAACAAGGGCGCTGCTCAGCCGCACAGTCTGTGTGTGCTGCTGTGCATGTACTGATACAAATGGACCTGGGATGTTGAAGTTGGATTTGGGATGTTGGAGTTGGACTGGGGTTGGAGCGGGTGCATTGGGACATTGGTAGAAGCAACGGAATTGATGAGCAGAACAAGTTGGGCTGCCAGCGAGGCGAGTTGCCGCGGGAATGCCCAGGCAGAGATGCAGCTCCAGAATCCCGGAGCGTGGGAGCCCAATGTCCAAGTGGACTGAGCAGCGTTGGCCAACCTGTATCAATTGGAGCAACCGGAATCAATTGGAGCAACCGGAATCAATTGGAGCAACCGGAATCAATTGTATTAACCTGATCAACTTGTATCAACTTGTATCGACTTGTATCGACCTGTCTATCTCGACCGAGCCAACCCTCTCGCGCTGCCCATCATCCTTTCCCATCTTCCCACTCCCCCTCCCTTCGATTCCCCCTCCGGCCTCTCCATTCTCCCCCGCGTTCCACGGCCCACGCCCGTTCTCTCGTTGTTGGTGTGTTCATGGCCCGACCACCTCCGTCGTCGCTGTCTTTAAGCCCCCCCCCCATGTCCCTTTGGCCCTTGGCCCCTTCCATCCGCCCTGCAGCCACAAGGCCGTGCTGCCGAGGCAGCCGACGTCACTTGATGCCGCGCCTTGCGTTTTCGTCCTGTGAGGGGCCGTTGCTGCGTCCACCCTCCTTCTGGGCCTGCGCCGGGCCTTGTCGCCGCTCGCCTGTCCTGGGCCTCTTGTGCTATTCTGGCTCGTTCTTGTCGTCTGCCAGTCTGTGCGCCCATAGGCCCGCGTGAAAAAAAGAAAGGCTCGTGTGTGTGCTCTTGCTGGTGCGCCCGGCGAGTGTCCCTGAATCCCCAGGCCAGCCAGCCTCCCGCAGCTATATATACTGTCCTGCCCGGCCCTCGATTTCCTCGTTGTCGTCGTTGCCGTTGCTCCCTCCCCGATTCCCGCTGCCGTCGCCATGAAAGTCGCTGCCGTCTCGGCCGTTGTTGCCGCCCTCTGCGCCTCTGCCAGTGCACACATGTGCATGAGCAACCCTGCTCCCCGTGGTCTGCCTCCCTCCGAGGCCATGAATGGCGTGGTAAGTATCACAGCCCCGTGGTCTCTTGGTTTGCAGCACCCCTCGATCTGGCGGTGATCCGTTTGGGCCGTTTGGGCTCTCCACAGTGTAACCCCCACCCGCGCTGACCTCGCCCGTTGCTGCTCCCAGGGAATCCAACCCTACGACTACAACATTCTGAGCCCGCTCGATGCCACCAACGGCAACGGCCGAGCCTTCCCTTGCCAGAGCAAGCCCCAGACCCCCAACACCTTCACCCTCCAGGCCGGCTCCACCCTCGATGCCGTCATCCGCGGCACTGCCAACCACGGTGCGTTTCTCCCCTGTCTCTGCCCCTGCCTCCGCTTCCGCCAGAAGGCAGTCCATGGTAGCACCACCTCCACGAGAGCGTCTGCGCTGTTGGCACTGCCTCTCATCTTGTACTGTGTCTGGCGCATCAGCTCTCTGACCCATCTCTTTCACCATCGTCAACCCCACAGACGGTGGCCACGTCCAGTTTGCCATCTCGTACGGTATGTATGAGCACACGCTGCGTCCCGTTGCCGTAGTGCACCTGCAGCTTGATATCGCCGCGGAGCCATGTCCATGTCCTTCCAACTGATGCACCTCTCCGCTGCTCCCTCTATCTTGTCCCTGCAGACCAAACGACCTGGGTCGCCATCTACACCGTCATCCGCACCGCCCTGCAGGCCAACACCACTGATGGTACGAACCAGATCGCGGTCCACCCAAAGCCATGTCGACTTGACACCCACCAGTCGTCGTCGTCGTCCCTGTCTGCCCATCCCAATTGCATTCCCTGACCCTTGAACTCCCTCCTCGCCTCGTCCTGCCATCTAGGAATCTACCACTTCCAAGTCCCTATCCCCAGCAACATCCCCAATGCCGACCACGCCATCTTCTCCTGGAACTGGATCAACGCCATGGGCAACCGCGAGTACTACAGTGAGTGGTTCACGACCGAGCCCTGTCATTCAATCACTTTTGCCGCGGTCTTGTCTGTGGCACTCGCTACTGGCTCCGTTTGCTCTTGCTGTATCGTCGTCTTCGAATCTAACTCTTGTCGCGCCATCCTCTCTTTTCAGCCAACTGCGCTGATGTCTCCATCGTCGGCGGCTCCAACACTGGCTCGCTTGTTGGCCCCCAGCTCTTCATCGCCAACCTGCCTGGCTATCCCACCATCCCGGAAATGATTCCTGGTGCCGATGATGGCTCCAGCTACCTCGCCGCCCGCCCCACCATCACCATTGCCCCTGGCACACGCCCCACCGGCAACCCCTCCACCACCGTGGCCCCTGTCACCACCAAGTCCACCACCACCACCACTAAGCCCACTACCAAATCGACCACCACTACCACTACCACCACTACTACCAAGCCCACCACCAAGTCGACAACCAAGTCCACCACCACTACCACTACTACCACCAAGGCCACCTCGACCCGCAAGACCAAGACCACCAAGCCGGCCAAGTCGACCAAGAAGAGCAAGACCACCAAGTCGACCAAGCCTGCCAAGAAGACCAAGAAGACCAAGACTACCAAGACCACCAAGCCCGCCAAGTCGACTACCACCACTACCACCACCACCACCACTACCACCGCCAAGCCCACCACGGTCAAGTCTACCACCACCACTACCACCACTACTACTGCCGGTCCTCAGCCCACCAATATCCCCACAAACGTTCCTTGCGTCCCCAAGGACCCCAGCCAGATCGCTGCCTTCTGTGACTCATTCAAGCACAATGTTTTCCAGCCGATCTGCCTGACTCCCGAATACTCCTACACCGTTCTGTTCAACCGCTGCTACGCTGACACCGGTGCTCCCGATGACGGCGAGGTCACCCTTGGCATCCGCCACTACAACGTCTGCGGTGGCAGCACCAGCCACGACTTTACCTCTCAGATGTCGGCCCTGTTCAAGTACTGCTAAACGTCATTCAGTCCAATGAACCTTTGATCCCCCCCCCTCGCTCATTTATAGCTTTCCCCTCCTCCTCCTCCTCCTCCTCCGTTTCCCTTTGTTCTTTTCCAACCCTGCTCGCCATTGGAAGCCCAGGGCGTTGCCATTCAGAACGTATCGTAGAATCGATGCGCTTTGTCTTCCGAAAGTATGAATGAGAATGAACCAATTCAACCAGACTCTCCTCCCCCTCTCCCAAATTGATCGTAGTGATCTTTAACGTCATGTGTCTCCTCCTCTTTGTCCACGTTTCCGAACTATTCGTTGCCGGCCTTATCGAGGTTTTTTGTCCCCCGTCTCATCGGTCTTCCCCCCTCACCTCGAGGTCGTCCTCGTACTCATAATCGTTCTTCAGGCCCCTTCTCCGCTCCCATCCCTTGGTCTCTCTTTCTTCCTCAAGGCTGGCTGTTGGGCTTTGTGTTTCGACGTATTGTACAGCATCTATCAGGCTTCTGGAAATCCAATAGATCGTTCTTGACAGTCGAGATCACAAGCTTGGCATTAATCTCTCCTTTCCACAGCACTTTCCTCCCCATTTTCTTCGTCGCAGCAGATTGAGAAAATAAAAGAGAACGTAATACACCACAGACACATGCATTTATATATGACACAGCAAATCAGAGTGGTTTCAGTCTTGCTCAAAGAGCCTGGAAGGCTCCGATTCCATTCCGAGTGACCTGTTTGACGGCAGCGAGATGCAGGAGCGCCAGGATCGCTGGCTTGAGTTGGTGCTCGTCTGCAAGACCCAGGATCGCGGAAAGGTGATGGGAATTAGGGTGGAGTGCGACATAGCGGCGAAGGGACATTGTGCGTGAGCGTCAAAGCCCAACAGCAAACGCAGTATCCAGACAGCAGCGACGCCAAGAACATCATGAAATCATCATCCCTTGAAGGGATTCTGAATGGACCCGCCATCCCCTTCCGGAAATCGCGACGGTGTCGTTACATACGCATGCCGGAGGAGATCGACAGCTCGGTCAAATCAAAAACGTCGGTCTGGTTGCCCATCATCATTTGATCTGGAAGGAAGCGCATCGTCAGCCGAGACAAATACAGAAACGGTACACCTACCCCCGTCGACAGTTACGGTTGTCAAGTCCAGCGGCAAAACTAGACAAGCGCCCTTACCTGTTAGAAGCTCATTGATTTCTGCGTGCGTGCGATGGAAAGGAAGCAGAGACCCAGGTTAGCCAAGGAGCCGATCCAGCCTTGTTCCCTGCGGCCACTGCTCATCCGAACCAAGTGTCCGTTATGGAAGGAAGGTGACAGGGCTGGCCGTTTTATGTCATGTGCGAGTGAGGTGACCCCATACCTGATATGATATTGTTAAGGGTCTTCGCGGCAGGATGAATGCAGTATGGACACGGTAAGTGACAACGCCTGTCCGATCGATGGGCGGCGGCTGGGACGAGTGCGAATGCAAGCCACTCGCTCGCCCTGGCCGCTTGAGGATGCGGTGCCCGTTACCTTCAAGGTGATCTGAACAGTGATATGAGTCGGGAGCGACGAGTACTCGGACTGCGTCACCGACGGCATGTTTGAAAAGAGCGAGTCGGACTTGCGGCTATCGCGGGCCGACATGGGTGTGTCGTTCAGCGTCGTCTTGACGGGCGAGAGATCGAGTCTAGATTCCAATCATGAACGATTGCAGGGCGGCGGAATGGTGGTGAGGGACTGGCTCTCTTGGGCTGCTGGACAGCGGGCTGTCTTGCACTGAGTACTCACGAGAGGGCATTGGAGTGCCGGGCATTCGGGTTGGAGCCAAGATCTGCAGCGATTGCACACGATGGCGGAGAGAACCACCAGGCAACCAGTGTCCATTCGCGTTGAGGGTTGCATTCAAGCGTTTCGAGCAATATGATGCGTGTGAGACCGAATACAATCAACTCGGAGCATTGGGCATTTCTGCTTCAGGGCTCTCTGAACAGCAAAGGTGTTTTGTGGTGGATACGCACCCCCTTGGTTCTGCTCTTCTTCGAGCAGCGCCATGGCCAGGCTCGAGATGCCCAGACTCTCCATAGTTGGACTCGGCGGCTCGTCGTGGACATGTACACCGCCATGGGCGGGCGGCGACTGGATCAGGGTCGACTGCAGCCGTCGCAGCGACGCTATATCGGGAGACGATGTCGAAAACTCCGAGGGAGCCTTGGAGGGCGTGCCGAGCGAGAGCCGGCTCATGAGTTCCTTGGGCGGGGTCAGGGTCGCCAGGCTCTCCTGGGCATCGTGGAATTGGTCGTCGATCGACTCTAGACTCATGTCACAGTCGCCATCGTCCGGGAGGCTCGACTTCGCTGCCGGTGCCGGTGCCGGTGCAGAGTTGGCGGGCGGGCTTACTGGAGAAGAGCAAGATCGAGGTCAGAGAGCCTGTTTGGCGCGGGGATTGGCGGGTCGGTGTCGTCGGTGAGCTGCAACTGGCGAGCGACTTGACCAAGCCAGGCCGCACTCACTCGGTGTGTAGCCGTATTTTTGCAGATACGACTCGAGCTCGGCGATCTTGCTCTTCATCTGCGAGCAACAACGACGGGCACAGATCGAATCGGGTCAGGGCAAGATCGGCAACAGTTCGTCGCCAGGAGGTTGGAGGGACCAGAGAGCCCAGAGCAAATGTCAGTAACAGCAGCAGCGATCACAGCATCCCATCCCGCTGACCCACAGCGGCTCCGCCTGATACCGAGGAAGTAGCTGTGCGACTCAGGTAGGCGAGAACGACGGCTTGCCAGTTGGGTCTGCTCTCCGTACTGCTGGAGCATCTGCTGGGCTTGGACTCCGCTGGTGATGTCGCCCAGATCCTCGCAGACGGCTGCTCCGAAGGCCAGGCCTTTGTCAAGAAAGCGCTGCTGGAGCGCCAAGTCGGTCGGGGGCGCAGGCCGGGCCAGGACGTCCCTGGCACCAACGGGTTCGGTACGGCCAAAAATAAACAAGACAGTAAGCGGGATGCATGGCGTGACCCAGGATCGGGATGGATCTGACTCAGGATCGGGATGGATCCAACACAGCGCTTTGGGCTTACACCAGATCGCGGATGTCGGTCTCGATCTGGCGGGTGACGGTGCGCAGGATGTCGAAGGAGCCGGGTGCTCGGGCAGCCATGGCGGATGGGGGGGGGTGGATCGGTCGGTGCCGGTGGAGGGCAGATGGAGGGCAGATGGAGGGCAGATGGATGCAGAGGACGATGAACGCAATGGATGATGGAAATCAGAGCAAATCAGTGTGTGTGTGCTGGCCAATGGCGAGCGCGGATGCTGTGGCGGTGCGGCCGCTGTGGTGACGTGTTCGGTGGATGTTTGCTCGACTTGTCGTTCGATTTGCCGATCTGTTGGCTGGTTGGCTTTCGTCTGCTGCGTCCATCTGCCGGGGCTCCACCACATCCATCAACTGCACCACATCCATCAACTGCACCACATCCATCAACTCCACCACATCCATCAGCTGCACCAGCTGCATCGGCTCCGTCAAGGCCATCCTACACTGTAGGCGCCATTGTCTGCATCTGCCTGCCTGCCTGCCTGCCTGCCTGCCTGCCTCCAGATCGCCGTCGGCCTGCCCCTGCTCATCTTGCCTCGCCCTCGCTCCCGTCAATCAGCTCAACAATGCCTGCGTCGTTCCAGTCTCTTGATATCAACGACTCGCCCCGCCAGGCCGACCGCTCCTCGCTGCTCGGCTGTGTCTTTGTGGCCATGGCCCGTCTCCTCGAGTTGGTCTACGATCTGTTTGCTGGCCTGGTGTCGAGCATCAAGGGATGCTTCCGACCCGGCACCACATCCGTCAACGGAAGAACCTACAAGACCATCAGGCCCCTCGGCGAAGGAGGTACCCACACCCGGCCTTTGCTGCAATCCGGACTTGTCTGTGCAGAATCAGCCTCGATGCTTCTCCACCAGCCAGTGTCCCCCTCCCCGGCACGCAAATCGCTCATCGAGAACAGACCAGGCCCTTAGCTCGATTGTTAACAAGCCTGATGCGTCGTCTCTTTAGGGTTCTCGTATGTGTATCTGGTTCAAGAAACAGCCCCTCGCCGGTCCCTCTTTGCTCTCAAGAAGGTGCGCCTCCAACTGCCCGAGCACGAAGACCGCTTTCAGAAAGAAATCGAAGCCCACAAGTCCGTGGACTCGCCGCATGTCCTCAAGCTGGTCGACTACGAAATCGTCCGCGACTCAAAAGGCACCGAGGGATTGCTGCTTCTGCCGTACCATCACCTCGGAACGGTAAGCGGCTCCTACATGTTGCCCGCAGGCTGGCCAGGAGGCGGGCTGCTCAGCGATCCAAGCAGAATGGAGCCTGAGCGGCTACCAGCGAGCCAGACCGGAACTGGTCACATCGGCTGCGACTATGCTCATCTGCTGTCGGCTCTGCTATCGGCTCTGGCGGCCATACAGGTCCAGGATTTGATCGACAACACTCCACCGCGCGACTTTATCCCCATGCCCAAGATCATCAAGTTTGCCATCGGGATCGCCAAGGGTCTGCAAGCCTTCCAGTGAGTAGAATGAGGCAGTATCTTCAGTGGCGCTGCTACTGTTGGCCATTGATCATTAGCTATTGGCTGCTGCGATCGCATCTGGATGTATACCATTCCAGCGGCACGGATATGGTCTCCTCCTGGCTCAGGTTGTCCGTCTGATGCGCTGCTTTCTGACTGCTGCAGCACCCATAACCCTCCCCTGGCGTATCGTGATCTGAAGGTGCGTATCCATTATCGTCTCGCTCTGTTGGCAGCATCGCCTCGCAGCTGCATCGAGGGCACCCACGTTTCTGGCGATATAGCAACGGCGACATGTTGACGACTCTAACCATTACCTCCGCCCTGACGCTGCCGTGGCCGTTGTTCGACTGCCCCAGCCGGCCAACGTTCTCATCGGCGAGGAGGACCTCGTCGTGCTGACAGATCTCGGGTCGGTGGCCGAGGCTCGGGTGAGAATCACGAATCGCAGAGATGCCACCGTGCTTCAGGAGCACTGCGCCGAGACCGTCACAGCGACCTATCGGGCACCCGAGCTGTTTGACCCGCCCACGGGAAGCCTTGTCGACGAACGAAGCGATGTCTGGGCGCTGGGATGCACACTCTACGCTATGGCGTACAAATCGCCTCCATGTAAGAACAACCGCTGGAATAGCTTGGGCGCTGGTTGGCACCCATCAGCACCCTCTGCATGTGGATCTTGCTCTCCAGGATCATCCAGAACACTGACACTGTCCCTTTGATGCCATTAGTCGACGGCACCCTCACGGCCGTTGTCAACAGTCGCGTGCGCTTCCCACTCGGGAGCGATCCTTACGGCCAGCCTTTCCGCAATCTGATCGAGTCGATGTTGGTGACAAGTCCTGCCTCGCGGCCAACCATCGACGTTATCCTGTCCAAGTGCGAAGCCCTCCAGTCGGCCCTTGGATTGGCGAGCGATTCAGATGTGTAGAGTCTGTCGATGGTGCCTGATGCCCAGAACGGAACGGACGATGTCGTTCCGATGTGTGCCGACAATGTTCTGGCTCTCGGCGGGCCTGGCTCTGGGAATAGAGATGGTATCGGCATGAGTTAACCGACGCCGTCGCTCGTGCGTTTCTATGGCTTTGCCCGGCGCTAGTGTGCTGGCTGTGCTTGCTGGGCCGGCTGTGCTGGAGATGATCGCAGTGCGGGTGCCGATCTGGAAGTCGATCTGTGGTGCCGATGAGGAGCCAATCTGGGTGCCGATGAGGAGCCAAGCTCTCTCGGATGCACTGCGGGCACCGCTGTCGCTGCAAGATCGGCCCAGCCCACACCCAATCGAGCATCCTCGGTTGATCGACGCTGCAAGCCCAATGTGCAGGCCTCGATCGAAGCTGGGTCCGGGGAAAGGCCTGGGCTGTGGATGAACGGGCGTGCGTATGCGTGTTGATACACAGGCTCGCAGAGCACATCGAGCTACAGGCTGATGGCCTGCAGCCGCTCCTGGATATCGGCCAGTTCCGACTCGAGCTCACTCTTCTTGGAGATCTTTTCCTTCTGGTCGTTGTCAAGCTCGGCGCCGTTGGTTGCCTTCTGCTCCAGCTCCTCGATCTGTCGCAGCTTCTTCTTGATGGCCTTGGATCGCTTCTCGAAATCGGTAGTCTGTGCCTGGCTCTCGGCCACAGCAGGTTGCGCTGGCTGGGTCTCGGCCGGCTCCGAGTTCTCCTGGGTGTCGGCATCGTCGCTCTGTCGTTGCTGCCGTTGCTCTTGCTGCTCTTGTTGTTGCTGCTTCTCGAGTCGCTTCTTCTCGTTCCGCCGGGCGTTCTTTCCCTTCTTATCGGCATCGACCTGGTCGGCTTGCTGCTGCTGTCCCATGCCGACGACATAGCCCGCCGGAAGCTTGATGGCCTCTGCACGAGGGTTGGTGTATCGCTTGACATCCTCCTGTGGAATGAAGCCTGGGCGGATCTTGCGCTCGGGACGGATGCTGCCGTCCGCACGACGGGAGGCCGGGATCACCCGCTCGTTTTCGGGTCCGCGGGTGACGATGCCGGAGGCGGTTTGGCTGGACGGTGGTCGGCGAGACATGGCCGGACGTGGGGCGAGGAGTTTGCTGCAAGACAGAGGCAGACGGCCGCGGTCTGGGCGTGATGGGCAAAATGCAAACGTGGCTGTCCTTTGCAAGGCCGCTGCGCATGGTGTCGGCGACACCCGTGAGAAAGCAGGTCTGCTGTCTCCTGTGGCCGCACTGCACGAGCACCCGATCCGCTGCAGCGCAACTGTGAATGCTGCACATCAGCGAATGCTGCACACCAGCGAGATACAGCGATTCGTAGAACGTGTGTCGGCACCGGGTGCAGGTGCAGTTCTGCGTCGACCCGTCCGATCCCGAGGGCGGCCGAGCATCCAGAGTGGGGCTGCTCGGCCGCGCCGATGGCCCTGGTCGAGCCCAGACTCTCCCTGTCGATAGCGACCGCTCTGGCGGTGTATTCTGGCCGCGAGCGGGCTCTGGCGGCAACGGGACCGGCCGGCTCGATCGACGGTGCAGCGCCGGTGGGCGAGTCGGCCGAGGGCAGCGGGCGTGCGGGCGAGCCGGCGAAAGGGTGGGGTCGAGTATCGCCGGCCGCTCCTCAAAAGATCGCTCGGCCGTCTCCTGCCTCCTCCGGCGACCTTTCACCCCCGGTCCACCCCTCATCTGCGCACCCACCGCCGATCGGCCTCCCCGCGGCCCGTCCTGCACCGACAGACCTCTGCCCACTGGCCACGCCTTTCCGTCTCTGCCACCGCCCGTCTTCATGCTTTCGTTCGCCGACGCCGTGACGACCATGTCATCGAGTCGAGCCGCCGATGAGGACGATATACCGCTGCTGGACTTTGTCGAGAACTCCCAGGCCGAGCCCGACAAGGACGCCCTGCTCGGGACTCCCAAGGATGCTCCGAAGGATGTCATGGACGAGCCCGATTCGGCCTGTGTGATCCAGGACCAGCCGATCGTAAACCAGGGGTTTCTCGATGGTGTGTCCTCGTCCGCTGGCTCGCCCGCCTCCCTCTCGCCGTCCCTGTTCCGAATTGCATCGCTGTGTCGCCTGCCTCATGCTCTCAACGGCATCCGCTTGGCTGCGTCGATACCGACTGTATCGGCGCTGCCATGCAGCAAACCAGCACACATTTATGCCACCCACTTGCACGAAAGCTCAATTCGCTCCCAGACGACCACTTTCGCTCGTGCATGTCCGGGCGATCGCTACTAACCCATTCCCCTCGATCCGGCTCAATCCCTAGACTATTTCGAAAGCGTCAAACGCGGCTTCATCGACCGAGTGCATTACTATGTTGCGAATGGGATTGTTCAGCCCACGATGTGTGATAAGGACGGCTGCACTGCCTTGCACTGGGCTGCGTTGGTACGCCTCTCCCTCGCTCTCCCTGTCGCTTTGCGTCCTGCAGCCATGCACCAGGCACAACAGCCGACGAGCCTGTGTGCGCCGGCCGTGCTCATCATGGGGCTTGGGTTCGACCGACATTTTTCTTTTCTTTCCGTGGACCTGGTTTTTTGAGTCGATTGCCTCGATTCCGATATTGGCTCCTGGATATCGACCACATGGCTCCTCGCTGCCATGGATGCTCATTCGCTGTGATCCCTTGCCTCCGCTTCTTCCTTGGCTTTAGGAAAACAACATCCAGATGGCTCAGTATCTGATTGATCGGGGCGCAAACGTCAATGCCCTTGGCGGTAGGCGTCGATAGGGAGAGCAACCAGATTGGCCGTTCGAGCAGACCTGCCAAATCGCCCTATGATCCTGTCGCCTAACTCTGATACAACTGCCGGACTTGCTCGCCATATCCCGTTCGTCTCACACAGGACACTACCAGTCGGGGCCCATGCATTGGGCGGCAAAGTAAGCAACCCGTCGCAGAGCGCTCCTGCACTTGACAACCAGACCCGAGAGCCGGTGCTCTTCTGTCGTGGTGCTGCACGGCGCTTCCCCTCGCTTCCCTGGCCTTTATTTGATTCGTGCAC
Source organism: Polychytrium aggregatum (assembly GCF_025602895.1). Lineage (NCBI taxonomy): Eukaryota > Fungi > Chytridiomycota > Chytridiomycetes > Polychytriales > Polychytrium > Polychytrium aggregatum. The sequence goes on from NW_026516255.1 coordinate 24,224, forward strand.
ACCGTATTGATGTGTTTGACCCCTCCGGCTTCTTTGGTGCTCCAGCTCGGGCCATTTGGAGATGGTTGCCCTTCTCCACAAGCGCGGTGCCGATCCCAACATTCAAGATACGCAGGGCTACAACTGCCTTCATATTGCTGTGCAGGCCGACAAAGCCATGGTCGTGCTCTTCCTGCTCTCGACGGGCATCGACGTCAACTGCCCAGACGCGGGCGGACACACGCCACTGATGTGGGCAACCTACCGGAACACATCGATGGACTGCATCTCCGTACTCATCGCCTGGGGTGCTGAGCTCAACATGCAGGACGATCAAGGACACACGGCATTGCACTGGGCGGTAGGTACTGGTGCCTGTTTGTCCGCTGTCCGCTCGCAGCACTGTGTTGTTGAGGACGTGGCGAGTACTGCCAATGTTGGATTGCGGACACGACCGCAAGCGAGACATCGCCCATCGACTACTTTCGTCGTTTTTCAAGGCGCTAATCTTCGAATCGGGTGTCTTGGTCGCGACTGAAGGTCATCACGAGCCAGCCCGAGTACTTTGAGAGGCTTATCAAAGCAGGGGCCCACATCGATGTCGTCGACAGCCAGGGCAGGACACCAGCGAGCTGGTGTGTGGAGCGCGGCACCTCGAAGCTCTTTGAACAAGCCGTCAAGTACCGCTCAACCAACGTCCATCTGCCGGTCAACCAGAGCCGCGTACGTGTCTGCACCGCCGGTGATTTCTTTGAGCGGTGGGCTCCGCACTCGGAGCGCAGGGATATCTGGACTGGCAGCCATGGCAGCAACTTGGTGATACGTTCTGGGGCCGCGATACCGATTGCCCTCACGCTTTTGCATGACGCCCGCCCTTCGTGCTCATCTCCGATTCACGCATCCATAGATCACGGCAAATCGAGTCCTCTACACGCTGCCCTACCTGCTGATCCCCATGGTGGTCCTGGCCTATTCAATGGCTCCGTTCTACTATTCCATACCCGCGATCCTGGTCGCCTCTGCGGCTGTCCACAAGTTTTTGGTCGCCGATATATTGATGATCCGCGGCTCGAGGCTGTCCTTGACGCCTGTGACAACGGCCATCCCGCAGGCAACAATGTTCTTTATGCTTTGTACATGGATCCGCGTGTCACGATGTAAGTTTCAGGGCGATGCCAATGGCCACGGCGATAGCAAGCGCGGTGGTAATGGCGATGAGTAGTCCTTGGCTCGAGGGCAACTGAAGAGGCACTCGCGAAATCTGCGATTGGCAACGAAGCCCCCCCCCCACTGAGCTCTCGACCACGACCAGCTACTGACTGCGACCTTTATCTTCTCATTTGATGCAACTGCTGCCACCGCACACTCGCCACGCCCGCTGCGTTCGCCGCGCCTACTTGTCCGCACTGCCTCTCCAACAGATATTGCGTTTCTCTATGTTCACCATGTCATTTTCTTGGTGTGCTTTGTCGTCACGTCCTGGAGCTTCTACAAGTCCATCTACAGCGACCCCGGGTACATTCGCCAGATCACCTCGGACCAGGATAAGAAGGATCTTGTGCTACAACTGGTTTCCGAAGGACGTCTGAACAGCCGAACGTTCTGCATCACTTGCTCGGTAGGTGGTACCACGAGGCCTAGATATCAGGCACCAGGCCTGGGCGCCTGGGTCTCGGGATTGAGTGGTATGCTCATGTGAGCACGCGAGCATCAAAATAACCTCAAACATACAACTGTCGCCACAGAACATCAAGCCGCTGAGGAGCAAGCACTGCAAGTTCTGCAATCGATGCGTCGCCAGATTCGACCAGTATGTGTTTGACCCGCCAGTTGTGTTTGCTTGGCCGACAGCATGCAGGCTTGGTGCATATTCTTCCTCGATCCATGTGCGAGGTCGGGCCAAAGTCAGGCGATTCCGATTCTGATGGAAATTGCATCGCTCTTCTCCTCGCCTTTGCCCTCAAGCCACTGCCCATGGACGTACAACTGCATTGGCCATCTGAACCACCGGTACTTTGTTGTCTTCACGGCCGCCCTTCCAATTGGAGCAATCACGTTTGCTTCTATGATGTTTTCGTGTAAGTGGGCAGCGGTGTATGCTGCTTGAGTCGGCTGCCGCTGAAGATGACGTCCCGCAACATCAACAAGTCGCTGTAGTCCGTCCGGCTCATCGCTCTTGCTCCCGCATCCACTCGACGTACCCAGACCTCAATCTTTACTACAAGCCCACACCCGATGGACCTGCGAGCTGTCTCAACCTCTTTGGATCCGATCTATGCGGCTACTTTAGCTATGACCCGTGGGCTTTGCTCCTGGCACAATGGGCGATCCTCAACAGCCTGTGGGTCGCCCTTCTTTTTGTTTCGCAGATGGTCCAGATCGCCCACGGCCGAACCTCGAACGAGGCACAGAACTACCACCGCTTTTCGTACATGGTCCATCCCGGCGACATGGATTTGCCGGCGTATCGTCGCAGGCCCTTCAATCCCTTCGACATGGGATTATCACGCAACTGCATGGAGTTCTGGACAGGGACCGGGCCTCTGGCAGATATCAGCTGGTAAGGACGCAAGCATCCTTTGGCGAGGCATGCTGTCGCGCACAATGGTCAAAGTCGTCCACTCCTCCCTGCGTTGCGCAATCGATGCATCGTTCGCGCTCACTGATGTACGCCTCGGTCCTTTTCAACTCAGGTTCGACATTCAGAGTGTCCCGCAGCACCTGCAAAAATCCAGCCCAGTGTGAACGGGGGAGAACATTCAAATCGCACCGCATCACAGGTCGTCGTTGAGGCGCGGATGTGTTGTGTCGACTGTCGCTTTCCCTCGTCTCTCTATTCGCTTGCTTGGCTCAAGCGGCCATCCGCCCCTCCCCCTCCTCTGTTTCCTGCCATCGTTTGCAGTTTCTCTATCTCTATCTTGATCTTGATCCTGCCGTTGTTGTCGCCTTTCCATGCCTCCATTATCCCCCCCTCCTTTGCCTCAAAAATATGGGAAAAAAGTGGATCCTCCTCCCCGCTCTAATTACGGCTTGTTGACTCGCCCGCTCCACCTGTTTCTGCTTCGCCCCGGACCCATCGGTGCCGCCCTTTTGTTACGACGGATCGCATCTCTCTGTTGCATTCGCAGTCAGCTCGGGCGCTCGGAGTGCTTCTTTGATCGTCTTCAGTTTCTAGAATTGTACCCGACTTGCAGCCCTTCCTCTCACTTTCTTGCAGGGAAGGGGGAGGGCCAAGAGAAAAGTACTTTGCCGCTGTTTTTGACTTTGCTGGATGACTTTTGCCGCCGCTTGCGGTTGACCGGCTTCTGGCTCGTCGTCTTTATCCTTGCCATGCTTCAATAACCCACTCGAATCGTATCCCGGCTCAGCACCAGCGCGGCGGATGGCGATTGTGGAGGATGGATGCGTGTGTATTGCCACTCAGAGAGAGCAACAATCAAAGGCATATCGGGGTGCCCCCGTTTTCGTTCCGTGGGTGCAACATGATTCTGGGCTGGACAACCCATTCTGCCCTCCAGTCGCTGACATGCAATTTACTTGGTCTTGCGCAGGTCTCGCCATCCAGTCACTCCATCCTTGAGGATGGCGGCACACTCTCCCAGGGTGGTGCTCGAGTCCAGCAGGATCAGCGAGAGGTCTTCTTCCTGGCTGCCTCTCCACATCACACCAAAGTTGCGCTGGGCAAACTGGGCGGCGGCGGTGCTGACAGGAGCCTCCTCCCGGCTCTCCTGCTCCTCGGCGCCGGCCCAGGTGTCGCGGGCCAGGTCCGAGGTTTGAGCCAGGCGGACCTCGACAATGTAGCCGGTGACCGGACCCAGGAGACTGACCCAGCCGCCGGAGGGATTCTCGATCGGGACGGTCTTGACGTGCAGGGCCAGGGAGTTGCTCTTGGAGTGGAAGTCGGCGGCTTCTTCGTACTCGATCTGCAAACGGCGATGGACCTCCATCCAGTTGCAGACTGGAATGGGCAGGTGTGTCAGCGAGCAAGCGGTCATCCGAGTTCATTAGAGCTCATCCGAGCTCATTCGAGCCGGGGTAGAGGCAGAAGAAGAGTGGGCAGGGCACGGCATCCGGGCACATCTTGCTGCAGATGGCAGGACGCCTGTGGCTGAGGGATTTGGTCGAATGTTCTTGCACAGCCCGACTTACTGTCGTCCAGGGTGCCGACCCACACAAAGGAGGAATTGCCTGCCCAGTTCAGGCCGATTTTGCGGAGCATCGGGGGTGCAATCATGGTGGTGTCTGGACGGGAGCAACGCAGGATCGTCAGGGCAGAGACGATGGAAATCTCCAGCTGTCGACAGCGATGCATCCGGACGGTACGCAGGACTGCAATGCCAAAATGCCACCACCGCAGACGCCGCCGGCTCAAACATTCCATATATGCAGGCCTGAAGCCCCCTGAATGCTGTGGCCGAGATGGATCATTGCCCAGATGCAAGGCTGCTGACGAGAAGCCTACCATTGACGTATCCATACTTGAGGGTTGCCATGGCGATCGATGGGCGTGCAGACGACGCAGAGGTATCCGGGAGTAGGAGGGTTGGCTGATGGAGGACGACACAGGGCCTGAATGCAGCCCAGAGCAACAGCCGGGAGGACGGAATGGGCGAGAGCGCGACTCCTCGCCGAGAGCAGAGGTTGTTCTCGCTGCGGGCGCTGCCGAATCAATCGGCCGACCAGAAGCCTCCCTTGGGATCTGCAAGCGAGGGAGCCGAGCCAGGGAGCCGACGCCCCGGCCGGAACGAGCACGGCCGAAAGTAGCATATCGGCGAGCACAGGTTTTGCACAAACGAGACCAACACGCAGCAAGAGCCAAGCACGTTTTTCCCAAGACGAGGCTCGCCAACAAAGCCCGGAATGACGATCAAGCAGCCGATCTCTGGCCGAGGATGGCCGAATGGTGCGAGTGCCGCCCGCTCAAAGCATCACAATCACAGTCGTCGGATTCATGCACCGGCCATCAGGGGTCTGTGCGTCGTGAGGAGTCGATGTGTATTGATGATGCAGGCGCGAGTTGATACCAGTGTCCCCACCACTGCGTCCGTACCGTCTGCAGCCAGAGATGGGTCGATCTGCTGGCGACCCGACACTCGAAACCCAGCTGCTGCTTTGAATTGCTGGAGCCGTTTGTGCCTGCCGAGTTCACCAGGGATTCTGCAGTCGGCCGAGATCGCGCCGACCCATAACATTTCCCTGATCAGCAGACTTGCGATACCAGTAGAGGGCGGCATCAAGGTCCTGGGCCACACCCGAGCCGTCTCTGTAGTGGCTGCCGAGCTTGTGCTGCCCAAAGGAATTGCCTTGCACGGCCGACTTGCGGAACCACTCGATGGCCTTGATGGCGTCTCGGGGAACGCCGCTTCCCGTTTCGTAGCAGCGACCAACTCCAACCTGCCCGTACGAGTCGTCTTGGGCGGCCGCCTTGCTGTACCAACTGAATGCCTTCGAGTCATCTCTCGGCACACCCTTCCCGTTGGCATAACAGTGCCCCAGCAAATACTGGCTGGGGCTGTATCCTTGGTTGGCCAGCTCTGCAAACGCTTCTGCAGCCGCGGCGTGGTTCCGCTCGACTCCAACTCCGTGTAGAAGACAGGTCGCCATGAGCTGTTTGCAAAGCCAGTCGCGCTCTGATCCCATCCGGCATAGCTTGAAGAACTTGCGGGCCGCAGAAGACTTGTCGGTCACCGACCAAGCGCTGGCCAGACACTGGTCCTCTCCAAATATGAAATCATCCGCCGCATTCTCGCGGATCATCTTGACCCCCTTTTGCTTGTTTTGCGGCGTCCCTCGGCCGAGATAGTGCATCCAGCCGATCATGTGGACGACAGTGCGCTTGGTGTCGGGATCGGCGAGCTCGGCGGCGAGCTCTTGCCAGCGGTTGAAGGCATCGGTGTCGCTCTGCTCGACGCCATGACCAATGAATGAGAACCATCCACGAATGAATGCAACGCGGGGTCGAGCACCGCGGGATCCTTGATTGATGGCCTTGGTGAACCACTCGACAGCTGCATCGAGGTCTTGTTCGACTCCTTCGCCGTTCTCGTAGTAGCGGCCGAGGGCGACTTGAGCCGGACAGAGTCCACGAACGGCAAGGCCGCGATAGATCTCTGCTGCTTTGGCATCGTCTTGGTCGACTCCATAGCCCTTGCGGTAACATTCGGCGATTTGATACCGTGCTTTCGAATGGCCAGCTTGAGCGCAACTTTCGAAAAGGCGGTACATTTGGTTTCCCATGGCCTCCAATTCGGGCCTTGTTATATCCGTGCGGTAAACGGTATCGGCCTGGAGCACCCGGCCCAGGAAATACGAGGCAGCAATGTTTCCCTGGTCAGAGAGCGAGATGATCCAGGACCGGTCGGTGGCCTCCTGACCGCAATAGTGCGCTGCGAGGACCATCATTTCGCTCGGTGTGAGGCTGATTTGTAGCAATCCGTCGGGGCGACACAGCCCTGCTCCTTTGCACCAGTCGTGAAAGCGAGCCACCTTGGAGGGCAGGAGACGCTGGGCTCGCCTACACACGAGGAACAGGTTCCTGACGGTGATGTGGTCGAGTGCGAGCCGGAAGCCGTCGTTGAGGCACAAGACGGTGAACAGGTCCGGATGGAGATCGAGCAGTGGCTGGGTGGCACTGTGGGAGGATTCGATGCTGGCAGCCATGGTGTGTGGCAAGGGAGATGGAGATGGAGATGGAGATGGAGATGGAGATGGAGATGGAGATGGAGATGGAGATGGAGATGGAGATGGAGATGTGGATTTGGATTTGGATGTGGATTTGGATGTGGATTTGGATTTGGATGTGGACGACGCCGACGGAGAACGATGGGATGGCGATGGAGGCAGAAGCGAGGAGGCAGAAAGCGGGGAAGACGAGGATGACGTAATCAGGAAGCATGAGCCGCTGCGGACAACACTCCAGAGTGTCCAAGTGACTCGGTGCCGACAGGGCTGCGGAGAAGCCCGAGACAGTGAGGTGGAAGGAGATTGGCTCTTCAGAGCGGGTTGAAGTCTGCTTCGCCATGTATTTCCGACTCTATGAACTGCGAGCGCCGAACGTGCTCTGGCCGAGGCAAGGCAAGATACGAGCTCCAGATCGCTCCTCCAACACTCCAGGCAAAATACAAGGTGTGTGGTGCGGACGGGACGACTGCCCCACGCTTGGGCGAGCGAGCTGTATATTGTCACCAAGGCCGACTTCTGTCTCCAGACAGCGGCACATGGAGCGAGCCACGCCGGCCAAGTAAGGTATCCGTCGTTGCGGTCGCTCGGGGGCGCTGCTCTAATCTCTCGGCAGCCCACAAATGTCGCAGCTGTCGTGGCCGCCGCTGTTTCTGAAGGTGCAGTGCCGACAGTCCCACTCGACGGGAGGCGGAGCCGACGATCCAGCGGCATTGTGGGCGGACCCGGTGCCGCGCTGCTGCTGGCCACTGCTGGTTTGCTTTGCGATTTCCAGCATGGACATCCAGCCTCCGCTGTGGCTCAGCTGCGCTGCTGCTCCTGCATCCTTGGTTCGCACAACGTCGAGCATCAGGCGGACTTCGTTCTGGAGAGATAACACCGACGGTTCAAACCCATGTCGTGGTAGAGGCAATATGTGAGTAGAGACGACGATGCCAGTGCTTCAAATGCAGTGATACCGGTGTGCGTACGAATCGAACGGTGCCGTCTCCAACCATCAAAGCGACGAGTCTCTCTCTCTCATGCTCTCCCAGGACTGTGACATCTACATGCCCAGCGGCTCTCGCGGTGTGTGAATCTCACCTCCTCCAGGATGCCAGACTGAGAGAGGAACAGCAGCGCATGAAAGTCCGAGAGGGCCTGGACCAAATCGCGGTCGTATTGCTTCAGGCGCTTCTCCAGCGCCGTAAGACCGGCATCGACGCCAAGTGCATCGCGGTTCTCGATCGGGAACGCATTCTGCTTGTCAAAGAACGGAGCCGGTGTCTGCGGGAATCCGTGCGTGACCGTCACCAGCAGATAGTCGACCGGGAACGTGGGTTTGGCAGGCTCCTTGACCATGATCGAGTACTGGTTCTTGTATTTGTAGAACACCTCTGGGACGTACTTTTCGGATGTCGAGGCTTGGACCCGCATCAAGTCAGGCTTTACACAAGCCTCGACGATCTTGTCACGCTCCATTGCCATGGCAACGTTGGAAACCTGATAGGATTCAATATCGATGGCGCCTTCCCGGTTGCCTGGAGGAGCAAACGTGGGCCTGGCAAGTAAGTGATCGCGTGCAGTCACTCATCTGCATCGTGGGACGCTAGCACAGGCTCGACAACATGATTCCGTCATCGTCAATCGCCGGCGTGTCTCCAGCGCCTCACGCATACAACGCACCTGTAATCACGCAGGTCACGAAGCGGCTGCCAAACGTGCCCGTCGGCGCATACCGGGTCTTGGTCAAGTGCTTGTTCTGCATCTCTGCTGAGAAGAGACACTCGGCCGACGACAGGAAGTACGATGCTTCGTGGCGCTTGCACACAACCAACCCATTGCCCTTGCCGCTATCGAGCAGGTCGGTGTAGATCATGCCCACACGACAAAGCCCTAGCTGCTTGGCAACCTGGTCGATCTTGGCCTCGGCCGCATCCGGAAGCAAGAGCTGGATGGCGTCGTGCTCGTTGAGCTGCGGTGGCTCGTACACAGCGCATACGATTGCCTTGACGCCGAGCGGGACCTTGTCGTAGACCTCGTATCGTCCGTACAAATAGCCAAACCGCTGTGTTCCGGTCGTGCGCCAGAAATGGACAATGTTCTCGATGATGCTTGGATCCTCAAACTCGATGTGATCGACCATGCGGAAGCCCTATGCGTTGGCCGCAGCGTCGAGCAAGATGTGGATATGGGCGTATCGGCGGTGAAGGGTGGCAGGCGGCAGAAGTGCGTGAATATCGGGAGGCGCAGGTGAGGAGGAAAATGTCAGCATTGGTGTGTAGAGACAGTCAAGTGGTCTCCTGGCACCAGGTCCGCTGCCGTGCGATTAGCCAGACGGTTCAACGACCCTTCAACAGCTCCAGAACGAAGCGTAAATATACCTGGGGCTGAAGGGTGATTGATGAGGGCTGGCATTTTGTGCAGATGCCGTTGGGATAGGGGTCGTGGCTCTTGGACGGACATGGCATCTTGACAGAAAAGTCAAAGTCGTCCAGCGGCGGAATGAACTTGGAGCTCGTGGCCTTGCTTTGGGCAGTGAGCTGCTTGATGTAGGCGTGGAAGGACATGTGCTTGATCTTGTTCTCTTCAAGGTACTTGGCGTCATAGGGCTCGAGCGGCATACAGTAGTCGCACATCCCTGAGGAGCCGTGACGGCAGCTTTGATGCAGCCAGTGCAGGCCAGCGTCAGTTCCTCACGACATCGATCCAGTCCAACAAATGCGAAGCCGGCGCCTGTTGCTCTCGCTGGGTCCGTCCATCGGGCCAGGCGTCCCGGAGCCACACGGACCGAGGAAGGACGAGGCCTCGCCCACCATGTCTGCAGCATCGCCGATCGGCATTCCAAAACGACTCACAATCTGACATCTCGATCGCGCTTGACGATGCCCTTCTGCTTCTCCAAAATGTTGTCGACAGGGTCCTGCTCGACAATCAGCGGCCGCGCAGTGTCGACGACACGGGGTGCGGGCGTCTGGACGTCTCCATCCTTGGCGAAAGCCACATACACCATATCTCCGTGCCTGGGTATTGGGTCGCACGATGCAAGTCCATACCGAAATGCAAACTGGGGGTTAGGGCTCTGGACAAGTTGGAGGGGGGAGGCAAAGTCGATGGGTCTCTGTTGGCAAATATCCAGCCGTGCGACACAAACACCTGTCGATACCAACCTCAGAGGCACAGATGCGAGCGATACATCAATGCGAGCCGCAAGGCTCTTGGATTGAGGTGGATCCAGGAACACATCAATCCGCGATGAGAACGAGCCAGCCTTGACGATCTGAGCACGAATGGAGTGTATGTGGTAAGGATCAATGCTACTGGTTCGCCAAAGGACAGGCCGCTCGCCCCCCCCCACGATCCATGAAACAGCCCAGACCCGGTGTCCTTGATCGGGGGACTCGGTCCTCGACAGCCCAGCTGGGTTCGGTGTGGATAGACTGCAGGTAGAAGCCCCGAGAGGCCGATCGATCCGAGACACAGTGCATGCCGTTTGACCCGACGGTGTGGGAATGGCCAGCAACGCATCGGTGCGCCGGACAAGATGGAGCTGTGGGAACCTCAGACTAGGCCGATCAGCGGCACTCACCTTCTGAACAAGCTCGGCGACGCTGCTTGAGGGTTCGATTTCGATTCGGAGCTGGCCTTCGGGTGTTCTGGCTCTGATGATCTGCTCAGATGACACAGAGCCATCGTGGAAGCATCAATGACCTTGAATCGACTCGGATATCTTTCCACCATCAGGACGTCCTCCACGAGCAGCAGCAGGAATGCTGGCCAGTGTGTGCCCTGGCGGACTGCCGGTGCTGCTTCTGACCAACAGAGAACGGCTCGTGCGATTGATGCAGTCGCTCCTGTCACTGGAGCCAGCGGCGGCGACGAGTGCCTTACCATAGTTGCGTGTGGAGCGGGCAAGACAGCGGCTGCGGGCCACGGCGGATTGCAATGGCGGATGGCGGATGGTGGATGATGGATGGTGGATGGTGGACGACGAGCGATGCGATGCTGGGTGTTGCTGGGATGGTGCTTGGCGACCCGTCTCGCCGAGAGGCCTCTCGCCGAGCTCTCGCTGCGGCCTCGCTCTCACCGACCCTGGCTCGAGCATGGCCAATGGCGCGGCCCTCGTCACGTGTGTCTGAGTTTCAAATCTGCCCAATCGGGAAGGTCGCACGGATTTTTTTTTCTGCTGCTGTTGGTGGGATTCGGTCCGTGGATGGTCCGTGGATGGGTCTGGGACAGAGACGCTCTCGGATCTGCATCGGGATATCTGTCTGTCCGCCCATCCTGCCGTCGCCGCAGCCGACACACCGACACCGACACCGACACCGACACCGGCGCCCCGAGCCCTGTCCAACGCACCCGTCAAAGCCCAAGCCGGCTTTCGCTTGTTCTGCACATCAGCACATTCGCACCCACCGCACTCACATCGCCAACCATGAAGCTGAATCCGAAGCTGATCCGATATATGGGCAACGACGAGTTCCGTGTCCTGACCGCTGTACGGCTGGATCCTTTTCGAGCATATTTGCAGTGGGATAGAGGTGGTGGCTGACGGGTCGTTGGCGGACAGCGAACCTCAGCAGCGGACAGCAATGCCAACCGACGACAGAGAGCGACAAGAGTCAGGAGCGGCAAGACCGACATTGGCACCTTGGGCCATTTCCAAGAGCCCGAAAATGCTCACTTTATATCCTGTGTGCATCCGCACCCCAGGCCGAGATGGGCTCACGCAACCACGAAGTCGTTCCGACCTCGCTGATTGCCAACATTGCCAACTTGCGACACGGCGGCACGAACAAGATCCTCAACGACCTCTGCAAAAACACCCTTGTTGCTCGGGTCCAGAACTCAAAATGTAGGTAGATGGCGCTAGCGCCATGGGGAAGGCGATTCATGGCAGCCAGTCGCTGTGTTGCTGCTCCATTTTGGCACTTGCCCTCGACAGCATATTTGCCAGAGGCCCCTGACCAGAACACAATGTGCTCTCATCCACACATCCGCACATCGGCCCACAGACGATGGATACCGCTTGACGTATGGTGGATACGACTACCTGGCACTCAAGACCCTGAGCCGGAGAGAGTCGGTCTACTCGGTTGGAAACCAGATCGGTGTGGGCAAGGAGTCAGGTAGACTGTCGAGCATACAGACATATGTGCACATAAGCATACGGACATGGGATCATGAAGTCGGATGAGCACTACCGACTTTAGAACGAGCGCCGGGTTCGGCCGAGATGGTTCCTCTGGAGCCGCGGGCGATCCGAGCTGACCGTGCCATTTGTGCCAGACATTTTCATCGTCGCCGATGCCGAGGGCGAGCAGCGAGTCCTGAAGCTCCACCGCCTGGGCCGGACGTCCTTTCGGACGATCAAGGAGAAGCGTGACTATCTCAGGAACCGAAAATCGGGCTCCTGGCTGTACATGTCGCGACTGGCTGCAATGAAGGAGTTTGCCTTTATGAAGGTGCTGCACGAGAACGGATTCCCGGTGCCGACGCCGATCGACTGCAACCGCCACTGCATCGTGATGAGCTTGATCGACGCATACCCGCTGTAAGTTTACGTGCCCATGGCGTGCTGGATGTGCTGGATGTGCCGGGTGTGCCGGGTGTGCTGGATGTGCTGGATGTGCTAGCCGCTGATGTCATGCCATCCCCTCGGCGGAAACAGGTGCCAAATCCACGATGTTGCCGAGCCCGGGAAGCTCTACTCGGCCCTGATGGATTTGATCGTGCGTCTGGCGTGCGCCGGCCTGATCCACGGTGACTTTAACGAGTTCAACATTCTCATCAAGGACGACGACACACCCATCTTGATCGATTTTCCACAGATGGTGTCGACCTCTCACCGAAACGCCGAGATGTAAGTGCAATGTGCATCGGCTCCCCGACCCTCCATTCGCCTTCACCTTCACTTCCGCTTCCACTTGTCTCGGCACAAGGGATGGAATTGACATGGAACCCCATCGCACCAGCCACGAGCCCAACTGGGACTGAACTCGCTCGTCTCTGCACCCAGGTACTTTAACCGCGATGTCGAGTGCATCCGCACCTTCTTCAAGAAGCGGTTCCACTACGAGAGTCGGCTCTACCCCCGATTCTCACGGGACGTCAATAACGAGCATCGCCTGGACGTCCAAGTCGCGGCGAGTGGCTTCAGCAAGAAACTGCAAGAGGAGCTCGAGGAGGTCAGTCGACGAGACTCGCGGCAAGAGAGAGGCAAGGAGGGAGTGTGAGTGTGAGTGGGAGTGGTATGAAGCTAGCTTGAGGCTGGCTGGCTGTGAGTCTTTATATTTGACGCTCACAATTTCAACATCCACTCCGCACATGCAACCTGGCAGTATCAAGAGATCGTTCAACTGGCTGAGGCTGAAGGACATGACGACGAGGACGGCGACTTTAGCGATGAGGAGATCATCGAGGAAGATGATGATGATGTTGACGATATCGATGTCGATGTCGATGTCGATGCCGATGCCGGTGGCGACAATCTAACTGCTGCAAACCAGCCACTCGACCGATCCAGGAATCGCATCAACCTTGCCCAGCAGACCATGGTGACCATCAGGGGCCAGGACGACGAAAATGACGACGGTGAGGATCCTCAGCTCGAAGAAATGGAGCTGTCGTCGTCGGTGGAGGATCTGGCATTGGACGCGACAGAGCCACCGAACGACGCAGCACCCGCTTCCACACGGCGCTTCAACTTTGGAAACGACGAAGACTTCCCTGGAGCGACGGCAGAAGAGGACCTGGACGAGGAATCGGACCAGGATGAAGAAGACATTGATGACGATGATGAAGAGGATGAAGCTGACGGACAGGCCGAGGAGCTCGAGCAAAACGACAACAGGCAGCGACGTGCCTTCCGCGACCCCGTTGCGGCCAGTGGTCCATCCCCTCGAGTGCGCGACCAGGCCGGCCAGCGCAAGCCGCTGGACAAGGACGAGATCAAGCGGCGAGTTGCCAAGGGATTCAGCCGAAAGCCAGGTGGATCCAAGCCTTCGAAGCGAAACGGCCAGAAGGACGGAGTCAAGCGTAGCGCGCGCGATTCGGCCAGAGCGGGCGGCAGCGTCTTCTTCTAGATCCGACTCGCAAAATCAGTCCGCCGAGCAGACAGCCAGACGCCAATGTGGGCAAACCTGGGCCGACTCGGCGGTCGGGTGATATGCGGTCTGCTTGCTGTGGTCCGTGCTCTGGGGTCGCATTGGCGCAGAGGAAGGTCAAGATGCCAACACAATACACAAGTCGCATGCATTCAGTAGCCTTTTACTTTCTTTCTCTCTGCTGGCGGTGCTTGTGCGCCTTTGGGCCCGGGTCGGGTCGGCCTTTCTGGAACCCAGTGAGTGGTGGAACGGTGTTGCTGGGTGCTTCCAGGACCGCTCCCACACCCAGAATGCCCAGCCATCTCCGCACTGGACTGGTGGTGCCGCGATTGGCCTCGAACGTTCCAAGCGGAGTTGCACCTCGACGCGCAAGGGGTCGTCATGCTGACCATCGAGACTCCCAGATATATAGATCGAGACCCACCACCAATCCCCCCCCCCAGACTTGACATTGAGTTCCTGTATCTGATACTTAGATCTCCATCCCCACATCCAAGCAACACCAGGCTTCATTCCTCTTGGCCCCACTTCCTTCCTCCTCTCCTAACTGCATTGCCACGATGCTCAACCCATTCTTTGGAAGTGATCCCTTCGAGGGCGAGCGCCGTCTGTTCAGTCGCATGAACAGGCTCATGGAGCAGATGATCACCGAGAACGCCTATGCTAGCGAGCCATCCGCGGCTCCGCAGTCCCCAGCCCCAGGCATGACGGATGCTGTCGCTCAGCAGACTCCCACCTGGGGATTCTTCCGCACGCCCCGTCTCGATGTCATTGAGACAGAGGACGCCTTTGTCGTCAAAGCAGACCTGCCTGGTTTGAAGAAGGTATGCAGCGAGTGCCGTGGGTCTTTCGCAGCAGCGGCCTTGGGTAGTGCGGGGCGATGTGCGAGGCGATACCAAGTCGGACACTCGCATCGGATCACATCAATCGCATTGCATTGTAATGCACCCGAGCATATCCGCTGTACGTGCTGCACTGTCTATTTCCTAACCACTTCTTGGTGCGCGGTCGTATGCACGTTTGCGATCTTTGCAGAACCAAGTTCGCATCTCCCTCCTCGACGGCATCCTGACGATCGAGGGTGAGCGCCACGCCGAGCACGACGAGTCCAGCGACACCTTGCACATGGTCGAGTGCTCGTATGGCCAGTTCCAGCGCAAGCTGCGCCTTCCCCCCACCGTCGATGCCGAGAAAATCGAGGCCAGGATGGCCGAGGGCGTCCTCGAGCTCAAGATCGCCAAGAAGGAGTTGCCGCCTCCTGCTGTGCCCAAGAAGATCCTGATCCAGTAGCACACGCCGCCTTGGCTTGATCGAGGGCATTTCGATCTTGTGGTCATTCGGCACTTTTACTTTGTCGTCTTCATGTGTTTCCTCCCACATTACCATATCCATCACCATCGTGAATCATTCATCTTTGATCATGCCGAGTTCGCCGACTGTTCCGGATACATAGTCGGTTGCAGATGTTGTCTGTGAACGGACTGCGCTGACTCTCCCATCATTGCCCAGATTCTGCCCAATATTTTTTGAATAAAGCAGTGCATGTAGCCCATGACCACGAGCCTGATCAAAAGTAGCCCGTGAGCGCCGATGGCCACGTCGCGATAGATGTGCTCACTTGCGCGAGATGATTGGATGGAACGTCGCTGCTGCTGAGAGCGGCTCAAGGAGGAGCACAATCCCGAGTGTCTCCACAACTTTTAAAACCGGCAGTGTCGGCAGTGATCAGTGTGTATTGGGATGACAAGCATGTACATATGGTTGTGTTGGAAACGTGGGAAGTGTGCGCGATGAACGCGATGCGATGTGGAAGAACAATATGCAAAACAAAAGAGCAAGCGAGATAGAGGGGGGGGTTATAGGGTTGAATGCGGGGCCATCGCTCGAGCTGTGTCTGGGGATATCTCGAGGGCCGCCTGGAAGTGTGCGCCAGGAAGACAATGTCATGGGGGTATCCATGCTGCATCCTCAGGCAGCTTGGTAGTAAAACACGGCGTTCGACTTGAGTACATGGTCGTACTGTGTGATGCGCCAGACACCGTTGGGCATGCACTCGATCGTGCTCGATATCCGCATGCCTTCGGGTGCATCGGGGAAGCTTGGGGGCAAGACTGGGCTGGGGGCCGAGGGCTGTGGCTGCAGCGAGTTGCACAGAGTGCTGTCGGACTGGGCGGAGGGCGAGCGCAGGGTCACCGGGCTCTGGGGCTCGCTGTCAACGTCACGGAAGAGGCTCGAGGCTCGCCTGCGCCAGTTGCACGCCTTGAACTGGATGGCGGACGGGTAGCGGAAGAGCTGCGAGAGCGCATTAGGCAGCTTTGGCTCGAGGGCAGGGGACGCCGTTGGGGTGGACGGGGTTGGGGTTTGCGGCTCGGTGTCGAGCGATTCGTAGAGATCCAGGGCACTCTGGGCTCGAGGGGGCTGGGCAACAGGAGCTTGGGTATACGAGCGGCGAAAGTCGACCGAGGAAGCCTTGGCGTGATGTCCGGGGAAATACGATATCGAGGGCTGCTCGCGCGCTGTGGACAAGTCGGAGGGCGACGAGAGACATTGGCGGTCTGTTAGATGGATCGGAATGAGCACCATTTCTGGAAGCACGCACCACATCGTACTTCCGTGGCCAGGGGGGGGGCGAGGGATGTACAGGAGCGTACTAGGTCTGCAAGCGACTTACCATCTTCAAATGCCAGCGCCAGCGGCTTGGGCTGGAAGGTCTTGAGACTTCGAAGGCTGCTCGAGGCATGGATGGTTCTGAGGGGCAGCACCGGGCCAGAGCCGCTCGGCAGCCCCTGACCAGCAGAGCCAGCCGAGCCCGCAGACTCGAGCGCAGAGGTTGGTTCGACCTCGCCGTCGGCTTGTGGATCGATGCGTGCGTACATGTCAATGATGTCCCGGGCAGATTCCTCGGGATGACCGTACGGTGGCGAGGAGCACAGCGTCGCGCTGTTTGATGAGCATGCGCTGCACGACGAGCACGATCCGCAAGAATCCCGTGAGACCAGAACCTGATTGTGCCGGCGGGTGGACTTTGGTTGACCGATAAGGTCCAGCAGCTCCTGCGGATGGCGGTACGATATCTTTGGGCGAGACGACTTGAATTCTACAGTCGGCTCGGCACGCTGGATCGAGGCTGCCGACCCTTGGGTCTGTGCCGACACAGGCCGATCAGACAGCACGGGCGGGGCCGGGGTGTCCGGGATGCAAGTGGTGGCGCTGGGCAAGGTCGAGGAAGGCCGCGACATGGACGAGGGCAGGGAGGCAGTTGGAGAGATGGTGGAGGTGGAGGCGGAGGTGATCGAGGAGATCGTCGCAGTCGAGACCGATGTCGGTGATCCCACAGGCGATCCCACAGGCGATGCGATGGGAGAGGTTGGCGCCAACTGGTCGGACTTTGGAATGATGAGGCTGAGCCTGCTGGAGCGGGAGAGGGTCTTGGTCTTTGGCAGCCGTGGAATCAGGAAGCCGATCCAGCTCCTGCGCTTGGCCGGGTGGCCATCGAGAGATCGCCGCTTGGAGAGAGTGGGCTTGTGGTTGGTGGTGCTGGGGAGCCGTGGGAGCGAGCCGGATGCGGCAGGGAGCCAAAAGGACTTGCTCGCAGCGGTATCGACGGGTGAGCCGAGCTTGGGGTGCATGGTGGCGGGAGGCCGGGCGGCACAGGCGGACAGATCGGGAGCGGACCCAGGGGACTCGGGCCAAAAGAGTAGTCGCAGGGGGAGTGATCTGGGGAAGGAGTGTCGACGAAGAGCAAGAGCAGCGAGATGGCAGAGAGCGCAGCTCTGGAAGATGGACTGTGGGGGGTCGAGGTCTGGGGTGGTGGGATAGGCAGGAGCAGGCAAGCCGACGGAGGGAGAGAGGGCCAGCACGACGACTTATATTTGGTGGTTGGGTGGTGGTTGAGTGGTTGAGTGGTGGTTGAGTGGTGGTGGGGGAGTTGCGCAACCCAAAGGGCAACGGGGCCAAGCGCAAATGGCGGGAAGAGGCGCAACGGCGGTGGGGGAGGGCAGTGTGTTCCTGCGGTGGGACTGCGATGGGACTGCAATGGGACTGCAACGGGACTGCGATGGCTCTGCGGTGGAGAGTTATAAAAGAAGACCAAGTTGCAGAAATGCCAAGGCGGGGCCGTCGCTGAGAAAGCAGCTTGGGCACACGGCGGGCAAGGGACATGGCGATGTCGATAGCGCCGATCTGGCGCCGATCTGGCGCCGATCCGGCGCCGGCAAGAAAAAAACTTTTTTTACTTTCGCAGACACGGGAGTCTTATCAGAGCGCCTTCAGAACGACGGCATCTTTGGGGAGGGGTTGAAAGGCGAGCAAAAGATGTAAACGCTTTGCCGAGGACAAGCCCGCGCAGACAAGCCGCCGAGGACAAGCCCGGAACGTGTGCAGCCGCGGCCCAATCCCCACAGAAGATACGGCATTGCATGCTCGTGCGCCGCGGGTGGCTTTGCGCGCTGTCGCCATGCCCGTTGTTGGTGCTCAGCGCCGCGGGTGTCTTGTTTGGGTGTCGCGGGGTCTTGGTGGGCGGTGTGTCCTCCCGAGCAATCCACATCGATTCAGACCACGGGCAATTCAGGCCACAGCGATACACAGTCCGCACAGCGTATCGATCCTCGCCGCTGTTGCATCCTGCCGGCCTTTGCTGGTGCGGAAAACGGGCACCTTGTCGGCTGCTGCTGCGTCGCCATGCCGGGCGTGCTTTCCCTGTGCCCACGGCCCGTTTCGCCATCGTGCCCGGCGATGGCGGGAGGCACTTGCTCCAGCGGGCGAAGGGCGGCCTGGACGGACTGCATTCGATGCAAGTGCATTCGATGCAAGTGCATTCGATGCAAGTGCATTCGATGCGAGTGCATTCGATGCGAGTGCATTCGATGCGAGTGCATTCGATGCGAGTGCATTCGATGCGAGTGCATTCGATGCGAGTGCATTCGATGCGAGTGCATTCGATGCGAGTGCATTCGATGCGAGTGCATTCGATGCGAGTGCATTCGATGCGAGTGCATTCGATGGACTGCATGATGCTCTTGTATTGACGAGACTATCATCAGAAAGTGTGTCGTTCTCGCCCGGAGGGCCAGCTGAAATGCACCGTCATCTCTGCCACGGCGAGTTGGCTCAGTAGTCCTCGAGCTCTTCCAGGCTTGTGTCGTTTTCAAACACTAGGAACTCATCGCCCTGCACCGCAGAGTATCCCTGGCCTGCGGACGGCCGCCGGCCGCCGAGACGGGCGACCAGCCGACCCCACGAAGGGCCGAGCACTCCGCGCAGCCTCTCGCCAACCAGCTCGCTGGCTTCGCGGATGTATCCCCAGGCAGCAGCAAAATACGCAGTGGCACGCTCCAACATGTCGTCGGCATAGCGACCGGTGCTTTCGCCCATGCCGGTTTCGTCGTCGGGGAGCCTGCAAGAACAGATCCAGATCCGGGCCAATCTAAGGTCAGACCGCCGCCAGACACATCGAGCACAGCTCCGCTCTGCATCTCCATCCTGCACACATCCTCCATCCTGTACAGATCCTCCATCCCGCACACATCCTCCATCCTGTGCACATCATCACCTGTGCTCGTACCTGATGCGGCCGGTGTTGCCGTACTTGCGCTTGTACTGGACAAAGCAGAATGTCACGCCTCCAGCGAATCCTGCCGAAAGGAGGCCGTACCAGAGCACGGTAAGGACGGTCGAGGAGCCTGTAACGCGGGGATGAGACGCAGTTTAGTATGGGCACACCGATGCAGTCTCCCCACCCCTTGGCGCCCTTGCTTCGCGACTTACCACTTGTGGTGGAGCAAGTCCGGTATTCAGCTTCATACTCAGACTCGACGCCGCCCGAGCAGCCGCTGTTCTTCAGCTTGATGTAGCCCTTGGTAATGCGCATCTTGCCGTCGCGGCAGACCGACTGCAGGCGCCGCTGGTTGGGGGTCGGGATGCACTTGCCGTTGCCGCTCGGGTCGAGGTAGTAAAGGTTGTCGCACTCAAAGTCCTCGCGCGTGCACTCGCAGCTGGTGACCGACTGGGGCACCCTGTAGTTTTCGCCAATCTGGCAGTCGCGGTCGCGCTTGCGGCGATAGTACTTGACCTGTATGCAAGCAAGAAAGCAAGTAAGCAGGCAGTCAGGTTAACGCATAAGCAGGCAAGTGAGGGCAACCCGCCGCCAGCTCTCCCCACAGCTGCGAGCTTCGATCGCAATCTCGTCGTTCCTACCTCTTTGCCAAAGGCACACTTGCCGCCGTTGAGCTTGGGCAGACTCCACAGCTCGTAGTCGCTGGCCTCGGGGTTCTTCTCGTTGAGCTCGCACTTGCGCGTCCAGATCTTGGAAAAGTCGAGATGGACAGCGGCCATGCCGTGGAAGCTCTGGCCTCGGTCGCCGCCCGATACACGTCCAAACAGGATAAAGTGCGACTGCATTCCGTGCGGCTCGGTCACCAGATGCGTCACTCGGAACTTGACGCCGCTCAGTTCGCCCGTGGTGATCTTGTAGTCCGAGAAGCTCTGGCCCGAGTTGGTCGAGTACCTATCAACCGCGGCAGATTGATCAGTGCAAACCCCCATCGAGAGCCAGCCAGCGTCCAAGTGCATGGCATAATCAAGGCGGCGCTCAACCTCAGGGCACAATGCTGCAAAGGCAACACAACTCTCTCTCTCCAATTTGCTTACTTGATATAGTCTGTCGACTGCTCGTCGTTCACAAGCAGCATAATCGAGCCGTGGTCTCCAAACTCGTAGAGGTGTGCGTCCTTCGTGATTTCCGTCCAGGTCTGTCCCGCGTCGTTCGACAGGAACACGTCGCCGTGGTTGTATTCCGTCAGGGACGAGCCGACATTACCGACGCCCATGATCAGTCCGATCGCTGACGACGACGAGAACATATCGTTTTTGTCGCGCCGTTCCGTGAACGAGTGCAGATTCAGGTAGCACTCGGATCCTTCGCAAGAGTAGCGGGCGCCTTGCGAGTCGTGGCTCGGGGGTTTGAGCGTCAGCCAGGTTTCACCTGGAAGGAAACAAACACAGGTCAACACCGACCCATAGCGGCGCCTGTCGTCCGAGATGGGCTGCGATCTACACCTGCACTATCGCTCATCGTGGGCTTACCCTCGTCATAGGTGATTACGGTGCGGATCGATTTGGTCGCTCCGTTGAGCACCTGGTTGGCATTCTGCACTTCGTTGAGAAGGGCGATGCCCTCGACGCCTTGCATCTTCTCATAGTCGACATATCTGTTTAAATCGACGGAGAAGTATCGGCAATAGCATCAGCATCGGGACGAAGCAAAGATTCCGATCCGCATTGAATCACCCAATGGCCGCCGGCGTGGATTGCAGATTCAGTCCCCCCCCCCATTTCATTACGTTTTCCTGTGTCAACCCTCGTCCCTTCCCTCAACCATGCCACGTACCCATCGGTGTTGCGGTTCGTGTGATCGCGCGCACGGGTAAAAATGGTGCCGTTTGCGTTGGATCGGAAGAGAGCACCAAACTCCTTGCCGCGCAGGGTGTTGACAAAGACATCGACATTCAGGAATCCGGTGTGGCTGTCCAGGACCGTGTAGCCGTGCTCGGGGACGACAAAGTCGCTTGGGAAAACCGCCGGCGACCAGTTGACGCCGTCGCGGGTGACTTGCAGTTCGATCTCGCTCTTCTCGGGATGTTGCTGAGTGGCAACGCATCAAACAAACCATCACAGCGGAAATGCATGAACACGTCAGTTCAATCGACGTCGAAGTCGATGGGGATGTGCAGGCGAAACGCTCGACACTCAGCCATCAGCCATCAGCCATCAGCCATCAGCCATCAGCCATCAGCCATCAGCCATCAGCCATCAGCCATCAGCCATCAGCCATCAGCCATCAGCCATCAGCCATCAGCGGCCAGGCGCGCGATACTGCACCACCTACCACAGCTGCGATCATATACTCCTCGTTGATGACCAGGCGGAAGCCGCGCTCAAACAGCCGTGTCCAGGTCCGGCCCAGATCGTTGGTGACCGACAAATCGATCGGCATGCGTGGTCCAAATAGAATCTGGCTCCCCTTCTTGTCTCGATAGGCCGTACAAAACACCGTGTCCTTGTTGGGCCCGTTGAACTCGGCGCCCCGGCCCCAGAGGCAGCTTCGGGTATATGAGTCGATCTTGTACCAATGCTGTCCGTGGTCCTTGCTGTAGAAGGTCTCGGTGTGGCAGTTGGTGTTTGTGCTTGTGTCGCCGCAGTCGATGCCGGCCGTGAACAGGAGCCAGTCAGGCTCCTCCGGGTGCGTGATCAAAGGCACGGCATCATAGAGCCCGGCAATGGGCGTGACATTGGGAACCTGGAAATGGTGGAGCGTCTTGCCCTGGTCGTCAGAGTAGTACACCACGGCGCCCTTGCGAGCCAGGAAATATGCGCGTTTGGGGCGGAACGGGTCCTGGTAGATTTGCTGGACTGGGAAGCTCTGCGAGGTCAGCATCTCCTTCCATTCGATGCCGTTGTCGTGGCTCTGCCACAGATTGCCGGCCACGTCGAGAATCACGATGGTCGAGGTGCCGTTGTAGTACATGTACTCTTGCAGAGAGTGCTCGAACAGCCGGGTATTCATCACGATCTCGCCAGTGCCAGCGACAAAGTCGTCGCACTCGCGCTCGATCGTATGAGTCTTGTCGAGGCCGCCCTTGCATCGCGACGCAGAGAGCTTGCGGTAGCCAGAACGGCCCTTGTATGTCTTGCCCTTGGGACACTTGGCCGGCTGCTGCGGGTCCTTGCCGTACAACACGCACTTGCCCGTGGCATCTCGCCAAAAATCAACATCGCTGCGGTGGTCGAGAGCAACAGCGGCGTCAGGGACACATGCGTGCGGTCGGCGTACAGGGCTGCAGCATCGATCAGAGGGAATAGAGGGCACCGCCGGGTAGGTGGTGGAGAGGCTGACGCTCACCATTCGTAGTCCGACTCGGAGCACTCGCAAACCTGAAGGTTCTGTTCCAGCGACTCAAACTCGTGTCCGATATAGCACACAGCCTCTTCCTTGCGGCGCCAGTATTCGATCTTTTGGCCAAGGAAGCAGCGCGAGCCGTCGGTGGCCTGGTTGGGGTCATGCAGCGACCATTTCTCAAAATCGGCCGAGTCGCCCTTGGCGTTCTTGTCAAAGACGCACTGACGTTCAAAGAGCGGCGTCATGTCGATTCCGATGAGGACCAGTACAGGGTCCTCAAAGATCTCTTCCCACGACGATCTCGGGTACATGCCCGTGATGATGAACCTGCGGCCGGTGCCGTCGGGGACGCTGGAGATGCCCGTGACCTTGATGTTCTTGTCCGAGAACCGGTGCTCCGCCCAGTGCACGCCAAAGTCCCAGGAGTAGCTGTGGTGGCAGAGTCGTCTCGGGGGTTAGTCTCTGCAGATCCGCGGCCGGCCTGGTGGTGCTCACAGTACCGAAAAAAACACTGCCGCCAATCGCTACTCACGAAATGACATTGACGGGCTCTTCGTCATTCACAAGCACAATGATGCTGCCATGGTCGCCCAAGGCCCACAGGTGCGCCTCCTTGCGGATTTCGGACCAAGTCTGACCGCCATCGCGGGTCATGAACATATCCGACTCGGTGTACTTGGCCAGCGTTCCGCCAACGCTTCCAACGGCGACCATTGTTCCGGGAGCACCCTTGGCACTGTGGCGAGTGACGATTTCGGTGCGGTCGAACTGCGCGGCAGCGTAGAGGTTGAGGTGGCAGCTCTCGAGGCTCTTGCCGCTGCAGAACTCGCTCCCTTGTGAATCGGTCTTGGGAGGGATGATGACCTTCCAGGTGGCGCCGTCATCGTAAGTGATCATGGTCTTGATTTGCTTCTTGGCACCAAGAGTCAGCTGATCGACATTGGCGATCTGGTTGGCGACAACAATGCCTTCGATGCCATGCATCTTTTCCACATCAACTGGAGGTAGCAAGAGTTATAGCCATTGCCCACCATCGGACGAGCGGAATGGGTGAGAATGGGTGAGTCTGAGAGTGGGCGGTGTTCAGATCTCGCAGGCCTCACATCGACGCGCAGAACTCGCATCGGCGCGCAAGAATCAAATCAATCGCCGCCTCTTACCCTGTCCAAACATGTTGCGGTTGGTGTTGGCCAGGCTGCGGGTGTAAAAGGTTCCGTTTTCGTTTGAGCCGAACAGTGCACCGTACTCCTGGCCAAACTTGAGGGACTGGGCCACGTCGATGAACAGGCCGTTGGAAGTCGATTCCAAAATGGTATAGGACTGTGAAGCGGCATCAACATCACATAGCACAAATTAGTCGCAAGTGAGCCACCACGATCCTCTGGGAGGCCCCGTCAAGATCCGTGGCCGCTCTGCCGCCACTCAATAGTCAGCCGGACAACTGGATGTGCGTGGCGCCTGAGACCGATGCACTCGCTGAGCCATGTCGGCCACATCCACCACGGATCAACGCTGTCTAGCCACGCAGACTCACCGCCTTCTCGATGTGGATGTTGGGTGGGAACTGAGCATCGACAAAGGTCACGCCATCGGTCGAAGCCTTGAGCTGCAGGTCGTTTCCGTTCTCCTGCACGAGAGCGCCATGAGACAGACCGTCAGAAACACAGCCGCAGTCACAGCATGCGATGCATTTTTGAGATGCAACTGCTGGATCGCATCTCCAGCCAAAAGCAGTTTGAGCAGACCTGGCCACTCACCACTGCGACCACCAAAACGCCCTTGACCACATAAAAGTTGGCGACGCCCTTCTCCAGGAGCACGCGCTTGCTCTTGCCGCCGTTCTGGATCATCACGAGCTGCATCGGGTTTTCCTTGGTGCCGTGTCCGCCATAGGCATCCTGGGGCGTGTCTCCGCCCTTGTACTTGAAGCCCATGCAGTAGACGGCATCGTCCGGGATGTTCTTGGTGGCAAAGCCAAAGTCGCGGGCCCACACACACTTCTGGACCCACGTATCGACCGTCGTCCAGCTCTTGCCGTGGTCTTTGGTGATGTGCGCCGTTGTGAAGCACGAGCGTGCGTCGGGGCAGCCCTGACCGCCGCTGACAAAGACGA
The DNA here is from genome assembly GCF_025602895.1 of Polychytrium aggregatum. Classification (NCBI taxonomy): domain Eukaryota; kingdom Fungi; phylum Chytridiomycota; class Chytridiomycetes; order Polychytriales; genus Polychytrium; species Polychytrium aggregatum. Next base: position 48,975 of record NW_026516255.1, read on the forward strand.
GATAGTCCGGGTGGTCCGGGTGGTAGTCCAGGATCTCGACGCCGAGGGTGTTGTATGGGGCCGGCGTGTCAAGCTTCTTCAGGGACGACTCCGAGTCGCCGAGGCGGTCGTCTGTGTACCAGGTGGCTTGTCCGCTCGATACGAAAAAGTAGGCGCGGGTCGGGACGCTCTCGTGGATGCCGGCGAGGAGCACGCCGCCCTGCTTGGCCAGCGCCGTGGACAACCGCCAATTGAGGCCCTCGTCGTCCGACTTCCAGATCTCGCCATTGTTCTCGGTCCTCAGCATGACGTGGCTCGAGTTGGGGAAGTAGTAGAAGCGGTCGATGTCGTCGCTCAAGGTTGTGCGGGTGATCTTTGGCTGGTTGCCCTCGGGCAGCTCGACCTTGCCGTTGCCGCCGTTACCACCATTCTTGCCATCGTCGAGCTTCTGGCAGTCCTTGAGGACAGGCTCGGCTCGGTTGACGCCACCTTCACAGACGTTCCCTGGGATCTTGCGGTAGCCCGACTTGCCTTTGTACTGCTTGCCCACTTTGCAGTCCAGCGGCTGGTCGTGAATCGGCCCCGCCTGGATGCACTTGAGGGAGCTGCTGGTCTGCGGGTCAGGCGCAAAGTTGTAGTCGCACTCAAAGTCGTCGTCGGTGCAGGGGCACTTCTTGACATCCAGCTGGAGCTTGTGGAACTTTTGTCCAATGTAGCAGTCCGCGTCGGCCTTGCGACGGTAGTAGCCAGTCTCCTGGCCCATGACGCAGCTGCCTCCATAGGCCTCCTTCTGGGGCATCCACTCCTCCACGTCGCGGCTGGCACCGGGGTTTTGAGGATCAATGTCGCACTTGCGCGAGAGGGTCTTTTCAAAGTCGAGGTGGACGACGTACAGGCTGTTGAGGTCGGATGCGTCGGTGACGAGGATAATCATCTTGGTCGAGGTCGACTCGGGGTCGATCATGGTCAGCCAGGGCTGCCAACTCTTGCCGCCGTCAAGCTGGAGCGTGTGCTTGGTCCAGTCCTTTCCGCGGTTCCAGGAATACAAAACATAGTCGACAGAGTCCTGATCGGGAACAAGCACGATGAGCGAGCCCATGTCTCCGGATTCGTACTTGTGCGGGCCCTTGTAGATCGCAGTCCAGGTCAGGCCGCCGTCGGCGGAAAGGAACGTGTCGCATTTGCGGTATGGCTGGAGATACTTGCCGACAGAGCCGACACCGATGATGATTCCTGGAGCAGACATAGTGCTGAAGACGCGACCGATGTTGTGTGGACGGGTGATCGAGTGCAGATGGAGCTTGCAGGAGGTATCGGTGGTTGGGCTGCAGTCCCAGCTGCGGCCGTCGGCATTCTTCGCGGGGGGCTTGAGCGATGTCCATTTGGAACCCTCGTGGAAGGAGATTTTGGAAACCAGACGCTTGTCGTCCTCGGACCGGTCACCGGACTGCATTTCCTCCCAGTTGTCGACGACGTTCGCAAACAAGATGCCAGAGTAGACGGGGGTCTGGATACGCTCAAAGTCAACGAGGCCGGCTTTGTTGCGGTTGGTGTGTTCGAGGGACGACACGAAATACGAGCCGTTGGAGTTGGAGTACAGCAGCGTTCCGAACGACTGAGCCTGGCCGTTGGGCTTGCCGCGCAGGATGTCGACCATAAGCGAGTGCTTTGACGATTCGAGGATGGTGTATGCCTGTGGGACCAAGACCGCGGGAGTCGAATCGCATGAGAGTCGAGGCCAAAGGTGCTTTTCGGTATGGCTCCGTCCAAACTGTGCCAGTGTTGCATCTCCAGCCAAAGCAATCAAGCAATCAAGCAATCAAGCAATCAAAGCGGCCACTCACCATCTGGTTGGTGCTGATCGCAGTCGGAAATTTGGCACGCTCAAAGTCTTGGCCATCGGTGCTGACATAGAGCTCATGGCCTTCGTTGTTGGGCTTCATCTAGAAAATGGTCAGCGAGTGCATGAGATTGAGTATACAGCAGCAGCGAAGCAGATGTACATGCCATCGCCTCTGATGGAGGTGAGAGCGGAGGCCGAAGCAGCCGGCGGATGTCCTACCGAGACCACAACGAGGTACTTTTCAATCAGACCAAGCGAAACCGCGCCACCGTTGATGGAGATCACGTCCTTCTTGTCCCCAGCAAAGAAAGTCGAGGAGCGAACGAGACGCAAGTCGATGATGTTCTTGGACGACTGGCTGCCCTTCTTTGCAGAGTCGGGGAACTCGGTGCAGAAGATCGTGTCGGTCGGGGCATTGTCGAAAGCAGCCGAGCCCAGGGCCCAGGTGCAGTCCGAGACATAGCTCAGGAGCTTGGACGGAGTGGTGCGGAAAAAGTTTTCCGTGTAGTAAGCCTGTTGGAAGGAGAGTCGGCGTGCGCTAAAGTCAGCGTTCCACGGACGTACCCTGCAAGCCAGGGGAATAGACCCGATGCAAGTGGTCGAGCCATCGAGAAATTGGGGCAACGGAAGCCCCAGACAATCGAGCGGGGAGAGGATATGAACCGCAGCGATGGCAGAGTGCTCAAGAACGGCCTCGAGGATGACCCGGCTTGGATGGCTTACCACTTGGTTGCACTGCAACGAGCTATCGCACTCCTCGCCAAAGTAGATCATGTAGCCGGCCCGCTTGGCGTGGAAGCGGATCAAGGACCCAGGGGCAAGCGACGAAGGGGGCTGCGGTGTCGTGAAGGAGTCCCAGTTGAGACCCTTGTCGACGGTTATGTAGTGCTTCTTGTCCAGAGTGATGACAACGGCCTGTCGCAGGTGGGTGGGCCGAATCAGTGAGATGCACAGATAGTGTGGAGATGCTCAAGTGTATGCACCCCTGCTAGCCACGCCTCGACGCTGCTTGGACTCAGGCCGCCGGCGTGCCTGGTACGGATCGTGACATACCGTGCTATCCTCAAAGGGATGTTGGATCAAATCGTAGGCAGACGAGTCCGGAATATCGGTCACTTTGGACCAATCCTTGCCTTCGTTGGCAGACCGCCAGACCCTTCCAGTGTATGCCTCAAGGTATAGTATGACCTGCGAGCGAGCGAGGCAGGGGTCAGTGGAATCCGGGAGTGTGCGCTTGACCTTCTGAATCGGGCTGCGGAGCCACATCGCATGACCGGAGCGACTCGGCCGGCCATGCGGGAAGGTCGGCGCCGGGAGGAGCTTACAGAGGAATCCTTGAAATAGAAGAGCTTCTTTGGAGCGTTCTCAAAACGGGTGATCTTGGTCACCAAGTTGCTGTCTTGCGGAGCGGCATGCACAAGCGACAGACCGAGCAGACCGAGCAGCAGCACGGCGAGCCACGGCAGCCGCACCAGGCGAGTCCTGGACCGATCCATGGGATGTGGCTGATCGAGAGAGAGATTGGCAGTGAGGAGCGTGGGCACCGGTGAGATGTCAGCAGTGGCCGGGTGCCGCACAGATCAGAGGAGGGACAGGGGGGAGAGGGCTCGATGCTGTTGGGGCGGGTGCCTCAATGGCTTGGATGTACGGAGCGACGGGCTGGTGGCGAGATGAGCCTGATGGAAAGCCGAAGAGGACCAGCGGACGATAGATCGGGTGTCTCCAGAGCAGCGCCGGCGACGAGACGAAGGACAGGGCGGCTTCGGGCGACGGCGAAGGCGAAGGCGATGGCGAAGGCGATGGCAAAGGCGATGGCGGTGCGGGTGAGCAGTGTGGATGGATGATGGGCAGAGGGGCAGACACCAGGGCGGACCCTTGGCAAGGGCGGATGGACTGGGCCGCCAGGACACGGCTGCGCACGGTGTGTGTGTGCGAGTCCAGCCGGCGGATCGAGCCAGTGGGTCGAGCCAGTCCAGCCACCGGCATTGCCTCTTTGGTCGCGCCGCTTTGGCTCGCTGTCCTGCGTCCTCGCCATCAACCCTGCGCGTCTGTCGCTGCTCATCCGCCATGGCCCCGCACCACCCCGCCAAGGCCAAGCCCTTCCACAGCGTCCTGCGCCAGCACGGGCTGACTCCGCGCAAGATCTTCTTTGGTCTTATCGTCGCATGTCTGCTTCTGATTCTGCTCTGGGACAAGCCTGTCATCGGTAATCCTATCCCTGCGCTCGCCATTTTTGTTTGCTGTGGTGTTGTCCTGTCGCTTCTTCTGCGACGACGACAACGACTGTGCAGTCTACAGAAACTGCAGTGACCATCATCTCGACACCGTCTGCAATGTCTCTCGCTTCCGGTGCCTGGCTTTCAGCACGTCGTGTCCATCGCATTGCGTCGCATTGCGTCGCATTGTGTGGCATCCCGCGCTGGCTGCTGTCGCTCGCCAAGCCCCCCTTCCGCGGCCACGCTGCCTCGTTTGCCTGTGCATCGCGGCCCTGCCGGCATTCCGCTCATCGTTGCTTGGTGCTGCACACCTTGACCAGATTCTCTGTCAAGCTCTTGTCGCAACCGTCCCAAGGATCGCCCTGCTGTTCAATATGCCCTCATGATCGACGCCGGGTCGACCGGGTCCCGAATTCATGTCTATCGATTCAACTACTGCAGCGGTCGCCTGCCCAGCCTCGAGAATGAAGACTTTATCCAGATCAAGCCCGGGCTTTCTTCGTACGACAGCGATGCCGATGCTGCCGCCCAGTCGCTCGACAGTCTGCTCGACAAAGCGCTCAAGATTGTTCCACCCGAGCTCCAGCGCTGCACGCCCGTCGCCGTCAAGGCCACTGCTGGCCTGCGGCTTCTCGGCCAGGAGAAGTCGGACCGCATCCTCAAAAAGATTGAAGATAGGCTGCTCACAAAGTACCCATTCAAGCTGATGCCCACCAACGGCGTCGCGGTCATGGACGGTGCCGACGAAGGTGGGTCTCGGCATGCGAGAGCTTGACAAGCGTCCGCAAGCACATCGGCATCTAACACTCCCCGCCCATTCGTGATACTACAGGTGTGTTTGCTTGGATCACCGTCAACTACCTCCTGCGCCGCATTGGCCAGGCCAAAAAGCAGCCCACTGCTGCCATCATGGATCTCGGCGGTGGCTCGACCCAGATCGTCTTCGAGCCCTCCACCGGTGTAAGCATGCCCGACGGCGAGCACAAGTACGTCCTGCCCTTTGGATCGCACAACTACACCCTCTACCAACACTCGTACCTCGGATACGGACTCATGGAGGGCCGCAAGAAGATCATCAAGGCATCGCTCCACTCGACCAACCCCGAGAACCCTTGTCTGCCATCGGGCCACGAGGAGAAGGTCAAGGTCGACAGCGGCGACGTGGTTGTTCGCGGTAGCGGCTCGCACTCCTTCAGCCAGTGCAGCCAATTTGTCTCCGAGTCCATCTTTTCAAAGTCCACATGCACGTACGACTCCTGCTCCTTTGACGGCGTCTACCAACCCCTGCTGACGTCGAGCTTTGCCCAAAACGACATCTACGCCTTCTCATACTTTTACGACCGCGCTGAGCCTCTCAGCATGCCCGCTGACTTCAAGATCAAGCAGTTCTCGTCCGAAGCCGAGAAGGTCTGCAGCGGCTCCACCGACGTCGACGAAGTGCGCAAGGAGCCTCGCTGGTGTCTCGACATGGTCTTTATTCACAGTCTCCTGACGCTGGGCTACGACCTGCCTGCCGAGCGCGACATCAAGATTGCCAAGAAAATCGATGGCGTCGAGACAGGCTGGTGTCTCGGCGCCACCATCCATATGCTCGACACCATGACCAAGAGTAGCTCTGGCGTGTGCCGTGACTAGAGCACTGGAGGAAGCATTTCGTCAGGATGGATTCGGAGGCTCGCCGTGACTGTACGTGCTCAGTAGTGGAAGCAAGAGCCCTATTCGTGAGGGCTGCTCTGTGCCGGATCCTGAATACACTCCCTGTTTGGCCAATCCAAGGACACCACTCTCAAGATTTCCAGAATCACGACCCTTGAGTGTGTCTGGGAATATTGTCATGGCGTATGTCCGTGCATATTGCCATCGACTGCATCGATGACTATCATGTCGTGCATCGTCTACGCACGCCCTCTCTTGCTGCAGCCATCCACACACAAATGCTGACCATGAATCTTGCGACGGCATGTATTCAGAATGCCAGAGTTGAGTGACCGCTGGCGGCGACTCGGACTGCCCCGCTGGCTCTATTTGGGGCAAGTTCAGAAGAATCCATAGGCCTCGCCCATGACGCCAGCCTGGCCATATCCAATCCAGAAGAATCCATTGTTGCCCCAGCTACTTCCCCAAGAGTTCTGACAGAGCCAGGCCTGCAGGCTGTCGTTCCATCCCACGCAGGCGATGGCGTGCCCGCCCAGGGGTGTGGTGTCGGTGGACTGCAACTTCCACGCCGAGATTGGGTTTCCGCTTGCGTCCTCTTGGTTTCGACAAGACGTCATCGTATCGAAGCTAGCGTCTGGGGAGAGCAAATGGATCAATGCTCGACCCTCGATGCAGTCCTGCAGCACCTGGACCGGCCAGAGAACGGCATCAAGCTGGCATGGAACCGCTGCCGCTCCATCTTTTGCCATCCAACATCAAACAGCGGTTGCCTCCGCCCCATCACCATGAGTCAACCGGCACATGCACCGCAAACCCGCCATATTGCACAGCGCTCATGGTTCAACATACAGATCACGATCCAGGTCAGCACGGCCCCGTTAGTCATCATGTTGCGCTTGACTCGTTGCATGGCAACACCTTGGTTACCCGTCAACAGCGTCATTTGCAGATCCATGTGTCGGGAGCAGCTAGAGTGCACGCAAGTGGCATCCTGGCCTGAAGCCAGGGCAGTGCTTGGATACGGGAAGCACGAGTCCTCGACGAATCCATACGACTGTATCTTGCTTGCGGCATCGCCGACATTCCATCCAGTTGCGCAGTGGGCAGCACCAGTCCCGAGACAGAAAAATATGTCTGAGGGTGATGCCGTCAGCGTTTGACCGAGCGTCATCATGGTGCTTTCGATGACGGACGAACTGGAGAATCCAACGCAGCTGGCACACTGGCCTTGGTTCTTGATTTGTCCGACCCGACCCTGCTTTCGCAGGTCGTAGCTGGACGGAAGGGTCAGCTCCACGGCAGCTGTACCGACCAGAACCGAGCTGTAAGCCACACTCTGCCAACGAAACGATCCAGGCGAACTGCATTAGAGACAATCGCCAGCACCAGGTCAAGGCGACGCCTCCCAGCCCTCCGCTACGAACACTTGCCCTCCAACATTATTCCTCCAGCACTCATCGCTGATGCTTACCTCCAAGGCATCGACAACGCGCTGAAAGACAGCGGGATCGTTCAGGTCCTGCATCGTCAGGTCGTTCTTTTGCATATATGCGTACACGGCGTCCTTGAGACCCAGTTTTTCGATCGTGTCCTTCAGCAGCTGATATTGGTAGTGATAATACTCGGCTGCGGAATCAAGCGCCTGGACCTGGCTCACCGAGATGTCGATCAGCGGCGGCGGCGTGCTCGAGTCTCTGGGCCGCACTCGACGGAGAATGCGGTTCCCATCTATCGAATGGTGAGATGAGTGCATCAGCCAGAGGGCGTTAGTGCCGAGGTAATGCGATACTGAGTCCGTGGGAAATGGGTCTCCGTGATGTTGCTGACTTGACTTTTGCGGGAAGGACATGCATCCCACCTTGCTCCGAAACAACTGCTGGAAGGGCAGTGACGAGGCCAGAACTGACTGCCAGAAGCGCTGCGCAAGCTGCCGGGAGCAGACAAAGGATAAGTACCCATGCCACAAGCACCGCCCAGGTGCTTGCTGTGTCCGAGTGCAACAGGACTCCTTGCCTATTGTCAGTCTCATGGTAGCTTTGGGCGCGAAGAGATGTGTCGATATGACTTGCAGGTGTTGAGCGGGATGCTTGCGTGGAACCGAGGGGCTGGAGGGTCTTGCAGAGCCGACATTGCAGGACGATCGTGGGGCTTAAAGGCGAGCGAGTCGCCTGAGCATGCTGTTGTCACTGCGGATCCCGGCAAGAAGTGCTACGACATCAGGTGGTCAGCTGAGGAAGGCATAAGTACCCAGGCTGCTGCAATATGTGGTTGGGGTGAGGGGTCAGTGCAGCTGCTAAGGCCGACCATCCACAGTCATTGTTTCTGTCGCTTGAATCCGATGATGCACCCGGTCAGACATAAGTCCATGGATCCTGCAACATAAAGGTCGCTCGGCGGCGATATGAGCCTGGGTGGCATATCGAGCGGAACCGATTCTCGCCTGTTTGCATGGCCGCCAAGCGATTGGTTGGCGCCGCATTTGCCTGCGACTGACGTCTCCAGGCATTTATGATTCGACCACGACCAAACATGCAAGATATGAGATCGCGACCATTGTTGCGATGTCGATGACGAGGCTGGTCGCTTGAGCCGTCTGCGAATCGGTTACGCATGAGCGGTGCTGCTATAAAGCAACGACCAACCGCCATCCAGGTTTTAGTAAATCACCTCGGCCTCCTCTATGAATTTGCCCCCCCCGTCAGACCTCAGTACAATGAAGGTTTTCTCTGTCAAAGTCCTCGCTTGTGGTAGGCTGCCTCAATGCACTGGAGCGCGGCCACTTCTGAAGTAGAAAGACATGTTCCGCAGGATGCATTTTCTGGAGCGGTCGTGTGTAGGCGAGCCTGGGTACTCTGTGCTCGCCGGATAGCGCTCGTACTGCTCCTCATATTGTGAATCGTATCTTAGGCGCCGTCGCTGTGGCTTCAATGCTGCCACCGGCACTGGCAAACACTGTGTTAAACGCACGAGGTAAGCAGCGCTTTGAAGACCAGCCCGGTGCATCTGGGCGAGGTACGGCGCTGGAGACTGACCAGCAGCACTTTGGCACATCGCACTGACCTGAAGCTGCGGCGACTCTGTCTTGTCGGGCCCGGTGCGGACAGATCCTTCTTTGGACCTGACGACTCTCCGCACCTATCTGAACAAAATCAACCAGTCCCAAGCCATCCAGATCGAGAAGAGCGGCAGAGATGTCAACTACCACTACCAGGGCGTCATAAACGACCCCAACTTTGCTTCCCTCCACAAAGCCGCACAGACCTACATGGGCAGCCAGGGAATCTCCCCAAACGATCTCCAAAATCCTGCTACGCTTCAAACCGTTGTGAACAATGTTCAGGTATGCCCGTGCACTTGTACTGCACACATAGAGGCCGGCCAAACCCGGCCGAGGCTGTGGCTGCATGCTCTGGGCCGTCGAGGCACATTCGCTGCACTGGCGAGAGCCACTCTCGGTGCTGGTGTGCGCATATCAGCCCACGATCCTCGCATATTGTCAGACTAAGCCACTTCTCGCCCAAACAGACCACTTCTCCGACGGCAAACTCTGAGGTCGTGTATGCAGCAGTGCTGCCGTCGTCCTTCAGTCTGATCAGCAGCAACCGGGTCGGCGCAGTGAAGAACCAAGGCGGCTGCGCCAGCTGTGTGGGCTTCTCGACCTCGTCGACACTCGAGAGCACCCTCAAGACCCAGGGGGTCAATATGGTCGTGTCGGCCGCCGATATTTTCTTCTGCGTCGGTTATGCCGATGCCAGCTGCGCGAATGGCTGGTCGATCGACACTGCTGCTCGCAAGGTCAGCCAGTACGGGTTTGTGTCGGACAGCTGCTTTGCGTACAAACCGGTCCAGCAGGCATGCACCTTCGGCTGTCCCCAAGGCCGCCACCTTGGACTGGTCTCGCATCACATCCCGAGCACGGTGGAGGCCAAGCGACACATTCTCACCAACGGCGCCGTGCTCACGGCCCTGACCGTCTGTGAGTACCAACCCATCCCGCAGCTGCCAAAGTAATGGCCGCACCTCCATATGCGTCGAATAGGATACTGACACATATCTACCCAATCACTCCGTCTCTTTGTGCTTGCCAGACGAGGATTTTATGAACTGCTGCTCGAACAACCAGGTGTACCATCAAGGTGCCAACCAGCCCCTTGTCGGAGGACATGCCGTCGCCTGCGTCGGATGGGACGACACCTTGCAAGCTTGGCTCTGCCAGAACTCCTGGGATACCTGGTGGGGCACCAAGGGCTTCTTCTGGATTGGATACGGCCAGAGCGGCATCATGGGCGATATGTACGGATTTGTGTAAACTCTTGTGGCGGACGGTCGAGACCTACATCCGAGTTGGAAGGGGGGATAAAGAAGGTGAAAGCGGGTCTTTCATGCGGTTTGTGTACAGTCTATCCAGAAAACCGGGATAGTCGTTTTCTAGTTTCAGGGGCCTGAAGCCTGCGGAACTTCCGTAGGCTGCTGTTGGCTTGCAGCTGTGCGGTTATTTCCCGTCCTGGTTGGCAATCTCTTTGTTTTGATTGGTTTTGGAAGCATGGTCTTGAATACACTTGATCTCCTGTGGTGATGTGGGAGTGTGATGGATGCATTCGACTCTCTGGACAGCTCCATGGTTTCTCGACATCAAGATACTCGGCCTTCTCGAGTCGCTTGGCTTCCCAGCACTGTGAGCACACCTGGAGATCGAGTCGCTTGAGTCGCCGTCGCCTCGTCAGGCTGAAGTGCAGTCCAGCATGTCTCCATCTGTGCGAGAGAGAAGCGCCGATGGCTGGTTCTGCCCTTCGGCAAGGGTGAATATCCTCGAAACCAGCGCATTTTGGGCTGGCAGTGATGCTGCTCACAGAAGTGTCCTTGATTCAGTTCCAGAAGTGCATCACACGATCAATCAGCCAAGGCGGTGCGCCGGCAATGGATGGTGCTCTTGGGCATCGGATTGTGGATGCTTTTGGGACAAAACAGTGTCCCGCTCAGATCTGCATTCCCATCGATCCCACCACCAAGATGAGCCAGGGTTTGTATCGACCCCCATACCTCCGCGGATCCAACCAAGACTCATGCACCGCCGAAGGGACTTGCTGCTGACTCTCCGGGATTCGTATGAACAGCCGACTTTGATGAATTTTTGAAGCGATACGGGCTGGAGAAGAGCAAGAACCTGTTCCTGGAGAACGACTATGACACAATCGATCTTGTAAGTGACATTCCGGTCTGCAGATAAACAGGACTGCGGCTCATGCTTCTTGCCATCATAGATCCTTGAGCTGACCGAGGAGGACATGAAGGAGATGGAAATGAAGGGCGGCACCATCAAGAAGGTCCTCAAGGCACAGAAAGAACACAGACTTGGCGGCCCAGATGCTCCACCCCTCGCAGCAGTAACTGGGGTCGCTGTGGCGAGTAGCAGCCAGCACGGCACTTCTGGAGTTACCGGCGAGACTTACAGCCTCGTGCCAGTCTCTCGCAGCCCAGAATATTATCAACCAGCCGAGATTCTACCACGCTGGGAATGCCAGCTTGAGTGCAGCAACCACGATGTGTTCATCAGGTACGATCCGTCAACAGCCACCTGGACACTCAACATCATAGCACCAGACTATACTGACATCGATCGCCATGCAGCTATCGAGTTTCGAGCGAGAGCGATAAAGCCAATCTGCTCGTCGGCGCGCTCACGTCCAGGAAGAAGAGCGAGGAGGAGCTGCATCCCTATCTCGACCACCTGTGCCTTCGCGACGGCCAGGACTGGGAGCAGGGCTTCATCAACGGCCTCCATCGATCGCCAGTGATTGTGTTGCTGCTCTCCGAGGAGGGGTTAAAGCGAACGCATGAAGCCCATTTGGTCCCCGATAACCAATTTCTCGAGGTAGGCCAATCGTGCATCGCATCGGCCCAACGGCGTTGTCTCCACAACGCCAGATCGTGTGAAGCTGATGGCCAGAAACGTTTTCGTCGCAGGTGCAACATGCTCTCAAGGCAATGATGGACGCTGCTGCCTCTGGCAGCACTATCATCACCCAACCCGTCTACGTCTGGTCGACAAAGCAACTGGGCGGCGAGGTCCTCCAGAAGAAATACTTTCCCAACCCAAACGACTTCCCGGATTCAGCTCCCGCTCACCGAAAGAGCCCGCTGTTTGACGGCCGTCCAATGACCATCCGTCAGACTTTCAAGGAGCTGATGCAGATTCAGGCACTTGATGCTGTTGACGGAAACGCATTGAAGCGGTAGGTCCAAGACCAAGCAATAAGAAGTGAAGATGACACACTTCTGATCTATCTCTAGTACCACAGACTTGTGCCAAACATCCGCGAGCTCGTTTCCAAGTCAAAGAGAGCAACGTTCGATGGCGAGCTCTACCACCAGAGCCGACCCATCGTCCTCGCTGCCGACGAAGACTCGCAGCTCCGCGTCCTGCTCGATCCCATCGACTTTGACCCCGACAGGAAGGCGCTCGAGGATCTGTATGTCGAGGGCACCCGCCAGTGGCTGTTTGACCATGTCACTGCCTGGGTCGACGACGACGACAACGCCGACCGGGTCCTGTGGGTCAATGCCGTCGCCGGTGTCGGCAAGTCCGTCGCTGCCGCCCAGATCGCCAACATCCTGCTTGGCCGGGACCAGCTGGCGACATCGCTGTTCCTCAAGTACAACGACACCCGCAAGAACAACCCCCGCATCCTGCTGACCACGATCGCATATGGACTGTGTCGCTGGTACGCACCGATCGGCCGTCGGCTCCTCGACGCTGGCCACACCAAGGACGACCTCGACAAGATGAGCATCCCGGACCTGTTCAAGGACTTGATTGAGGATCCACTCGAGGCACTTGGCCAGTACCGGCCCAAGGGAGCCGTCGTGGTGATGGTCGATGGACTGGACGAGTGCCATCCGCGCGACGAGATCCTGTCGCTCCTGGCCTGGCGACTCACGCAGCTGAAGGACGAGTCCCGGATCAAGCTGCTGCTGACGTCCCGCCCCGAGGCCGACATCAGGGATGCCTTCCGAGGAGTGCCGACCACGACGATCGAGCCGTCGAGCGAGGACAACATCCGCGACCTCCGGGTGTTCATCGACCATCGTCTCAGGGACCATCCCAGCCTCAGCGAGTCGGACCGCACCCAGGCGATCTCGGTGCTGCTGGACCAGTCCAAGACATTCGTGTGGATCAACCTGATCCTCAACACCGTCGAGCACGAGCTGGAGACTCCCGAGCCTGGATCGACGCCGTGCGAGGAGAGCGACGCAGCATCCACAGCCGGCCCAGTGACACTCACCACGATCAAGGACATCAACGACAGCGCCGCCGATGTCGGCCAGCTGTACCACAAGACATTCGCCAAGATCCACTCGCAGTCGAGCCACCCGGCCGAGCTGGTCACAGTGGTGTCGGCAATCGCCACGGCCCAGTCGATCTTGACCCCACAGATCATCGCTGATGTGTTTGGACTCGAGATCGGCGTCGTTCGCGAGTGTCTCAAGAGCCTCAGTCTGGTCCTCGATCCTGGCGCCAATGGATTGGGTCCCCGAGGCAGCCAGTCCACCAACACCGAGGTCAAGTTCAACCACAAGTCGGTGGCGGACTATCTCCTCGGTGATGCATCGACTGGCCATCCGTGGCATGTGTCGAAAGAGTTCCACATGGTGTTTGCTAAGGGATGTCTCGGCGAGATCCTCTCGCACGACCCAGTGGTCAACATCTGCGAGATCTACGACTTTCACGACAAGATCCCCGACCTCGAGGACAGGGTTGCAGCCAAGATCACACCGTCGCTGCGATACAGCGTCGCCCACTGGATCACACACTTTGTGTGGTGTGTGGACGGAGTGGCCGAGTTGAGTCCGGTGTGGCAGTCGGCCGAGATGGTCGATGTGGCAGCGGTGCTCACTCGGTTCGTCAAGACGCATGTGTTCTTCTGGCTCGAGTGTGGATCGCTCACACATGTGGTCAAGCCGATCATCGAGCAACTGGCTGTGCTGCGAGGAGTGATCGCCAAGGCACCCAGCACCATCGTCGACGACACCACGAAGGAACTGGTCAAGGACACGTATCGATTCATCCGCGAGTTTGCCGACCCGATCATCAAGAGTGCACCACAGGTGTACAACTCGGGATATGCATTCACACCAAAGGAGACAACGATCTACAAGACATATGCTGACCAACTCGAGGACAAGATTCCGTTCCTGGTCACCTGCGGTCCAGCACCCACCTGGGATCCGTGTGTGATGACACTCACAGAACATACCAGCGCCGCAACATCCGTCGCCATATCGACACTATGGAAAGTAGTCGTTTCCGGGTCCAGCGATGGCGCAGTCCGGATCTGGGACTCTGTCACAGGCATGCTGAAGTCTGTGCTGTATACCAAGAGAAGCTATGTGAACTCCGTGGCAATCTCCCTGGATGGCAAGTGGATCATATCAGGGGCCAGTGACAAGGCTGTTAGAGTATGGGAGACCACATCCGCTTGTCAGGTCGCAGTTTTAGAAGGGCATACCGACCACGTTCGCTCCGTCGCAATCTCATCCGATAGAAATTGGATCGTATCTGGATCGAGAGACAAAACCGCGCGAGTTTGGAACGCCGTCACCGGGCAGTTGGTACACACTCTACAAGGCCATCGAGCAAGCGTCTACTCCGTCGTGTTTTCGCCAGACGGAAGACATATCGTGTCTGGATCCGGCGATGGCCAAGTTCGGCTCTATGATGTTCTGTCAGGCGAGCTGAAGCAAACGCTCCAAGGCCACTCGGACTGGGTCAATGCCGTCGCAGTGTCCTCGGACGGATCCACAATCGTCTCAGGATCGAGCGACAAAACTGTCCGAATCTGGGAGTTCCAGAGCGGTCGGCTGCTCCAGATACTCGAAGGCAGCCCTGGCCTTGTGCTCTCTGTTGCAATTTCTCACTATGGTCTGTCGGTCGTCGCCGGCTCAAACGACGGAGCCATCGCCGTCTGGAACCGCACTGTTTCTCAGAGTCCGGTGGTCCTCGAGGGACATTCCGCAGCAATCCGATCGGTGGTAATCTCCTCGGATGCTAGAACTGTCTGTTCAGCATCAGAAGACGGGCTAGTCAAGATATGGGAGGTCGCCGGCCTCGTGTATAGGCCGCCGTGTTTGCCAGGACGCACCGCTACGATGGACTCAGTCTTGGGAGAGCCATCGCTCCTGTGCCCCAAAGCGAACGATACGGCCGATAATTCGATTGGGGGACTGTCTCGACGTTCCAAGGGCCATACCGACTGGGTCACATCTACAGCCGCGTCGCTCGATGGCCGACACTATCTCACTGGCTCAGACGACGCGACCATTCGAGTCTGGAACGCTCAAACAGGCGAGCTGCAGAGGACGCTTCATGGCCAGAATGGATATATACTGTGCATTGCAGTTTCACCAGACGGAAGGACGCTGTATTCTGGGTCGAGCGACCACACTGTCAGAATATGGAATCTGACCACCATGAAGACCGAAGGCGAATACAAGGTGCACCACGACTGGGTTAGCTCCCTGGCCGTTGCTTCGGATAGCAACCACGTCGTTTCTGCCTCCAAGGATCGCACCGTCAAAATTTGGTGTGCTGCAAATGGACTGGTGAAACGAACGCTCGAGGGACACGGAGGCCATGTCAAGTCGGTGGCTCTGTCCGCGAACGATGAGATCGTCGCGTCGGTGTCAAACGACTGCACTATCAAGATATGGGACTTTGCGACCGGCCAGCTCCGAAAGTCACTCTCCGGAAACTCAACCTCGCTGTGGGCTGTCGCCGTCTCGCCAGACGCACGGGTTGTCGTCTCGGGCTCCAACGACAGCATGATAAGGATGTGGGATGTTGCCTCGGGGACACTCCTCAGGGTTCTGTCCGGACATGGTGCCGATGTCCGGGGCTTGGCCATCACCCCAGACGGCAGGACGCTTTTCTCTTCCTCGAACGACAAAACCGTCAAGGTGTGGTCCACGACGACGGGCGAGCTGAAGCATACCCTTGAAGGTCACAGCGACTACATCCTCTCTGTTTGCGTGTCCTCTGACGGCAAAACGGCCATGTCAGGGTCCAGTGACAAGTCTGCTCGGGTTTGGGATGCTGAAACAGGTCGGCTGAAGCTGACGCTACAGGCCTTCTCCAGCCAGGTCTCCGCAGTCGACACTTCGTCCGATGGCGTGACGGTCGCTACCGGCTCGACTGACGCTTTTGTGAGAGTCTGGAACGGTGTGAGTGGACGACTCTGTCAGATTCTTGATGGACACGGCTGCGGCATTACCTCGGTCTCGGTGCGGCCAGATGGTCGGGTCCTGCGCTCAGTAGATGTCTCTGGCCGATGGATCACATGGGAGCTCGTTGATGCACTCTTTGTCCAAGCAAACGAGAACATCCAAGGGCATCCCTCAAGTCGCAGCCAGGCGAGCGCGGGCCTCTGGCAAAAGCACCCCAGCCCACCGTCTCCCTACTGGATGCGGCATGGGCACCACATCCTCAAGATCCCGCCTCGACTCTTCTCGGACAAGGCACAAGTCACGAACGCATATGGAGCACTCGCTGTGGCAACTCGGGCGCTCTTGACGATCTGCGTAAGTAGGCAGGTGGTCTCATCGCAGGCTCGAAGAAGCGTTATCTGACCTGCGATTCTTCTCCTGCAGCCCATCTATCTCAAGTGCCCGCAGACCCATTTCTGGGCAGCACTCTGTTGGCAGAGCAACGCATTCTGTCAAGACAGTATGGACAAGGCTCGTCGGGCATATCGGATCGCTGCTGAGGCCGGCTTCGCTGACGCACAGTACCATCTGGGCATGTGCTTCCGAGATGGTATCGGGACGGCACCCGATCTGCCCCAGGCTCTCGGCTGGTTCTCTCGGGCTGCTCAAGCTGGCCATGTCCCAGCTCAATACCACACAGCGTTGTGCTTTGAGCAAGGAGCAGATCTAGCTCCAGACCAAGACAAGCTGGTTGAATGGCTGGAACGAGCCGCTCGCGGCGGATATCTGGATGCACAAATCAAACTCGGCTGTCTGCTCGAAGAGCGGGCACAGAACGACGCGGACTGCCGGCGGGCATTTGAGCTGTACTTGGAAGCCGCCAACGGCCGAAGCACAGAAGCTCAATATCATCTCGGTCGCTGCTTCGAGAGAGGCATCGGTACCCCAGCCGACATAACACATGCTCTTCACTGGTACGGACTCGCAGCCAATCAGGCCCACCCAGAAGCAAGACGCCGACTTCTGCCGCTCTCGCTCGAGTACTCCAGGCGCGGCAACACTGAAGCCGAGTTTGCTCTTGGGCTTTGCTTCGATCGGGGAATCGGTACCAGTCCGGAACAGGGCAAGGCCATCGAATGGTATCGCAAGGCGGCAAGACAAGGCCACACGGATGCGCAGAGTCGACTTTTTGACCTGCTGGAGGACATCGAGGGCTCAACCCCCGAGGAGCAATGCGAGTTGGCACGGTGTTTCGAGGATTGCAAGGGATACCAGGCCAGTAACCGGCTGGCGCTTGAGTGGCTCCTCAAAGCTGCCAAGCAAGGCTGTGCAGCTGCAGGGAGTCAGCTGCTTCGTCTATCGGGTTCACTGGCAGCCCAAAACGATAGAGATGCCAAGCTGTATCTTGGCATTTGCCTCCGTGACGGCTATGGAACCGAGCCGGATCTACACCACGCGCTCTCCTGCTTCCGTGAGTCCGCTGAAGCAGCCGATCATCGAGGCCAACAAGCTCTCTTCCGATTATCCTTGGACATGGCCAAGCAGAGACACAGCAAGGAAACAGTTGGTCTCGGGCTCTGCCCCCACCAAGCTGATGGCATTACCCTGAACGTGGATTGGGCGACAGAGCCGCTTCAACAAGCAGCCGATGTTGGCCACGGCGAGTCCAGTCACGGGATTGAAGACGCGCTGGTAGACGATAAGCTAGTATCCGACCGGACATTGAGCACTCGAAATCAGCTGTTGAGCCAATGAGCTCGGATGGCTGGCTCGTTCATATACTGCTTATGGAACTGCCAACGCGATTGTTTGACTGGTCGTGACAAGACCAGGTGCAATACAGACGAAGACTGCACTGAAAGCCATCGAGCAGAGTGCAGGCGGCGGAAACGCCAGTACTTCAAAGCTGCGGCCTCTCGGGCTGGAGCAATGTCAGGCGGGATGGACAGAGGAGCAGGCACATCCGACTGGACTGGATGTGGCGCAGTACAACGTGACTGACACATGACCGGCGCCATGCTTTCTGTCCAGCAACCCGTGTGTGCCTTCGACTCCATCTGCCCAAGCCATTCTCGCCTGCAGCAGCCCTGGCGGCATCGCCTGAATGGAAAGCAGCGACAAATGCAGTGTCCTATCCGGCGCGGACCGAGACGCCAAACTTCGGGAGATTACGCAGGCTCTGGAGCTAAATCGGCGACTGCAGACCATCCTGCAGCAGTGCTTGGCTGATCTGGACAATTCCGAGATCATCGGAGATCAATACAGGGTACCGAAATGCACAACCAGCCCCAGCTGACTCGCTACGAGGCACCGTGCTGATGGACTCTCCGGCTGTAGAGCGTCCTTGCGGATGAATCTCCTCCATCGTCTGGCTTCTGGAAGCGGCATACCCCAGTCCACCTCAGACCACCCCATTTCCGGTTGGATCGACCAGGCCATGCTGTAAGAGCCACCCTGATACCTTGCCATTGTTTCGCTGCGAGTTCACCATCTCTTTCGTTCGACATGAGCTAACTCGCTCCCGGACGCTCCCGGACGCTCCCAGGCGGCAACCGAGCCGCATCCAAATACCGACACCCTGCTGCTGCTCGCCTCCACCCCCATGCGCAAATGCCATGCCTTGAGCAGCCGCACGGCATGTACGAACTGCAAAGCTATCGGGCGCCTCCGAACAGGTCTTATTGTGCAGGCGCACTCGGTTCTGTCGCAAACGCCTGACGATTTCTTACATATCCCAGGGCCGGTCGCAGATCGTCTGCAACTCGAGAAGGTTGTTCTGGTCCATCATCAGCGAACACAGTAAGTGCCGGTTGCTTGAGGAGCGTTCCTCCATGGAATCAGGAGGCACTTGCCTTTGAGTCTGAGCGCACTTGAATGAGACTGACTCTGTCGACCCCAGCCCCGAGATCCGCTTGCATGATCTGACCCCAGGACAGAAACAGCGGATACTCGAGCAAATCGACAGCGATGCGCTCGACTGGACTGAGATCCAGAGGGACCATGTGGGTGAGCTTGGCTTCCTTGATGTGCTCGATGTGCCTGATTTGCCCGATGTGCCCGGCTGTGTGATTCTTACCCATCCATGCCATGCAGTTCCCCCAACGGACAGCCCGAGCTTGCGAGATCCAGTGGCGGCTCTGCCAGTCACCACGGCATCATCAAGGAGCATGGACTCCTGAGGAAAAGACACACCTCCAGCGCATTGCCATCGCGCACCAAGAGCGGAACTGGCTTCAAGTCGCTGAGGATATGCATGCCCAGACAGGAGTATGTCGAAGGCGAATGCGTGGCAGGTCCTGATCGATGCTTGGCCGTTGCGGATGTTCTCACACGAGCGTCGCTCCCTCCAGATCCCGCGACTGCCGATTGACTGCTTCCGCACATTTCAGCGAGAGTTTCGAACTCATTCTATCACTCGCGGGTACTATTGTCAGAACGCAGCACCGTCCGGGACCCATCGTTGGTTTATCAAGTGTATCGCACGAGACCCACTCAGCCCTCCTGACTTGACTGAATGGGGCCAAGTGCGCCGATCGCATCGGATGGATATGGTGGTCTGGAACGGAAGATTTACATCTGAATTCCGTGGCTCGGGCCATTTCGTCCTCTAGGCCATTTACGTCGGACGAAGACAGCCGCTTGCGAGAGGCCGTCGCCAGATTCGGCGAGAGCAACTGGCAGCAAGTGGCTCTGCATGTGCAGACGCGAACCAATATCCAGTGTTGGGACCGCTGGACAAAGATCAATCCAAAATTCCGCAAGGGCCAATGGCTGCCTGAAGAAATCCAGCGCTTCAATGCCGCCGTCCAGCACTTTGGCGCAGGCGTCGACGCCGCTACGCTTGCAGAGTGGGTTGGGACTCGCTCCAAGTCCCAGTGCAGCGATCGGCTCCGAATTGCTACCAAACGGAGGCGAGAGTGATGACTGTTTCAGAATGCACACCAACTTGGGCGATCCTCTCTTCCCCTCGTGCCTGAGCAAGGCGTGCTGAACTGTACAGTCAATCCAGAGAGAAACGGGCCAGTCACTTTCTGGCATCAGCGACCCAAGTCTGCTGATCCGTAGGCTCCAGTGAGCAAGCCATGCGATAGTTTCCCGCCCTGGTTAGCAACCTCTTTGATTTGGTTGGTTTAGTTTTGAATACACTCGACCGATCCATTATGGCGATGATCGACTGATATTGATGTGTCGATGTGGGTGTCAGCCCCAGGTACTCCCTCCGAAGACCCAAGACTCGGGGGTTTTGTTGAACGTGCTCGCTTTGCGATGGCGACGCAACCCTCACGGATTCACGGCGCTGCCTCGCCATTCTCGAAGCTCGGAATGGCGGTGCGAGTCGGCATGGGGGACATAGTGGATGTCACAATCTCAGGCCAGCTGGATCTGCCCAGAAATCAGCCAGCACTTGGAAGTGTGGGCGCCGATCACGCATACGTCATTCGCACTGAGCAGCCACACAAGCCCTCGACAGGCGTGAAGCGCTCCGCTTCGGTTTGGAAAAGCCATTGGGTGTTTCATTTCGTTTTGGAAGCGCAGCATACCGGCCCGATTCAGGCGCCCAGCATCGGCTACTTCGCTCTGCTGGTTTGTGCGCTTGGCAGACGCAGGGCTTTCTCACGCTCAGCCTCCCGATACCAACGGACGACCCACCATCGCTGCAGCAGCTGTCTCCCTATCCCCACCCCTCTCCACCCGGCCGAGCCAGTATGAGTCGCAACTCAGTGGGAGCGCCCGCGCGTACTCACAAGCACAAGAAAGATGGCCTCAGGCCGTTTTTCTCAGAAAGTGCTCTCGCCCCAGCGCCTTCGGCATCGGATCCAGTCCCGGATGGATCTGCATGCTCACCGGCGCCGCTCCAAGCGCGATCCGAACCCATCCTCTCGTCTCGCAAGCCCAGCTCATTCTTCGAGAGCGTCGACCTGGACGTAGCAAGCTCCTACCGCGAGATAATTCAAGCCGCCGAAGTTCTGGAGAGCATTGTCGCGGAGGGCTCCTTAGCTGGCATCACCATCACAAAGCGGCACTCGATGAGCCAAGGGGAGCTCTGGAGGGAGATGACCGACCACGTCCTTAAACTTGTGTACGGCACGATGAAATGTAGGCCAGCCTCGGGCTTTGTCCTGCGAGCGAGCGCTCGCCCATGTTAACAGCGAATATTGGCGAGAGATGCCTCCATTCGATTCTGCCGAGTGGACGGGCTGCTGCCATCATCGAGAGCCGAGCCGCGTCGACACACTCGCCGACGACGGACGATTAACTTGTGCTGGCCCCTCGCTGCCGCCAGACCTGCCCTACATCGATATCATTTTGGTCAAGACACAGTTCTTGGTGTACAACAATCAGGTTTGGTCTTGTGGCGAGGTGGATCGGAATTGCGAGCCACGATACTCACCCTTCTCGACGAATCGCGGACCGCTCCGAGATGCAAGATACGCAAGAGGTGAGCGCGATACCGAACTGACCCAATTGCTACCCAACTGGCACAGTTCCTCCACCACCTGTCGGTCGTCAAGGTGTTTTTGTACCAACTCATGAAACACAACTTTGACTACCAAAGATTCCCCGGCATCCGCTTCGACGTGACCGATCCAACTCCTGGAGATCTCGAACGGGTGGCAATGGTGCAGGAGCTCGACGAGTGCCTCAAGAGTCACCGCACTAAGCTCGCAGCCGCATTCGCACGCATCCGGATCGAAAAACAAGCCATCGGAAGTAGCTCGGTTGAGCAGCTCATGAATATCCTTCCCGAGGAAGTGAGGGCACGAGAGCAGATTGCAGGTAGAATCGGTCTCCTAGGCCCCAATATTGGTGCTGTCTGCTGGGCCCGGCCATAAATGCGACAGAACTGGCTGGGGCACAGACTTGCTCATCGGATTCAAACTCTTCGTGTTGCAGGGGAAATGCCAAAGATGGCCCGTATCAACACCGTCAAGACAAGCAAGCTCAAAATAACCGACGAGCTCAAGCGTCTCGGATTTCCCGTGCAACTTACAGCAAAGCATGTGCAAGGAGGATCGGAGGAGTAAGTTTCGCGGCATTTGATCGAATTTGCAGCGGCGACGGAGAAGCAAAGCGTTCCCACTGCGACCCGTAATACCCGCAGAGATCACCTATGGCTGTGAATGGTGGTTTCGTGACAATCTGGATGAAGCCTGGCAAGATCGGCTTTGAACAGCGCAACGGCGCATGCGACACGCAGCTGACCCGAGGCTATCTTTGCTCTCTCAGCACACTGGCCGATGTCATTTGTCTGGACTTTGACTTTGACGACGTGCTGGTGATTCCGGCAGACTACTATGAGGCTCTAAAGCTGTCGCCGCCGGTGGTCGAAGGCCGCCTGATTTTTCAGGTTTGTACTCCGTGATGTGTTTGAGCCTTGCTTAGCAATTGGAACGGCAGAATGTCTGACATACAGGCCGCTCCATGGATAGGACAAGGCCAGCATGTACGGACTCAGGCACCTCAAGACCCTGATATCTCCGGACGCTCAAGTTATTGATGCGCGCGCCGGATGCGGTATGCACGATGGGCATACCTGATGCGACACTGTCGATTTTAGTCCTGTCCTATCTGTATTCTCGTACAATCTGGCGAGCACTGTGTCGAGGGGGGGGGAGTATTTGGTGCTACCTGGCTTGGCCGAGCAATCACGACCCTGAGAGCCAGCTGGCAGGGATCAGCGCCACCGTGTTAGTGACGTATCCGCGCACTTGGTGCTGTGTCGTCGACTCACTCCAGGAACCAAAACCAGCCATCTTGCCGATATCCTCGGAAGCAAAGGGAGAATCTTTGCGTTCGAGAGCCGCAAGAGCCGATATGAAACTCTGGTTTCGCGGCTCAAAACCCACGGGATCAAAAGTATGAGCGCGACCCCACCGGCCGCATGATCGCTGCGCCATGTTCTCTTGTGCTGGTGTACTAAGCATCCGTGGGACTGACTTGCCGAAACCCGTCTTTCAGATGTGGAGGCCGTGGATATGGATTTCATGAACATCGATGTCCGAGATCCACTCTATAGTCAGGTTAGTATCAAGCGAATGACAGCAAGAGTGCCAAAGCAGCCCGTCCTGTGGTGTGGCCCTTTGTGATACTGACAGATTCTCGTGGCAGGTGTCCGTTGTCGTTATCGAGCCGCCCAACTCAGGCACCAGCATCATCGACAAGCTTGGATATTTGCTCCAGGAGGAAGGTAGGCTGGAGATGGGGGCGCGAGTAAGCGATGCCAGTCCTGTACTTTGCAATGCTTTGGTAGCTGCGCCTCTCGGACTGACGGGCAGAGCGCTCGCTCGTGTGCTGCAGAGTTCCCCTATGACCAACATACGCAGAAGGACCTGTTCTCGCTCAAGAGGCAGCAGTATAACATGATCAAGCACGCGCTCCAGCGTAGGGATCCTCTCTTCTGTCTGTCTGCTGTGACGGCTCGCACTGCTCCATCAGCTCCAGGCACAAGTGTGCGCCATCAATCCAGCGCCGTGCCGTGCCTCGGTACTCTATTCACTTGATGCCTCCCGCGATAACCTGTAACCGTGCTGGCTTGCTGTCTCTGCTTCGGCTGCTCCAGTTCCCAGTGTCAAAACGATCCTGTACATCACAAGGTCAACGCACCAGGAAGAAAACGAGCAGGTTGTTGAGGAAATCATGGATCGCATGGGCGCCACATGGGAGCTGTCCTGCGTGCTACCGGAGATCATCAACGAGCGAACCGAGGAGTATGAATATGGTAGGATCAATTGATATTCGAGTGTCTGAATATGCCGCTGCTCAAATGAGTCATTCTGGCGACTATTCTGGCGACTATTCTGGCGACTCGATGGGATCAGCATTCTGACAATCCGGCGGATCGATCACGGCCCCGGTGTTGGCTGAGCAGAGGAATGTCTCAAGATCTCGCCCTCGGACAGCGGCAACGGCGTCTTCATCGCGTGTATGCAGAAGGTTCCCGAGGAGACCGTCGAGAGCTCGGACGAAGAGGTGGAGGAGCTGGACGATGCCCCGGGAGCCGACACTGCTGCCGACCAGCCCAAGGTGCACCACGCCGAGGGAGTGGCCTTGCCGCGACGAAAGCGCCTCGTCAAGCTGCACTCAAAGTCATCTCAAGACACGATCGTAGTCGAGCCTGCAAAGTCAGGGAAAGCCCCGAGACTATCAAAGACAAAGGCCTCGAGAACGACTCTTGTCCACCGCGTCGGCTCAAAAACATCGTCCCTGGAGCGCCTGTCGACTGAGAAGAGGCCGTCCAAAGTCAGCTCCAAGCTCGATAACGACGACGACGACGACGCCACACCGCCCCAGAGCAACTCGCCAGAGATGCCCGCCCAGAAGACACGCAGGCTCAGGAAAAGGGTGTCGCTCTACGGCCAGGTGATGGACGACAACGGCGAGTACATCTTTGATCCAGCCTTTGGCATCTTTGGCTGCAGCCTGAAGCGATTCTATGCGCCACAGGCCGATGCTTTAAAGCGCATCAACAAAAACAGCGACAGTCAGCTCTATGTACGTCCGATCAAAATCAAGTGGAAGTATCCGGTAAGCAGCACCGCGAACTACGGCGCGATCGGCAATGTGCAAACGGACATCGAGCTGTGCTGACATCTTGTCTGCTCTCCCTTGCGCTGGGTTGCAACGTCTCTACCCAGGTTCCCAACCCGCGGCCTTGGAAGTGAAGGAAACAGGGGCTGGACACAGGGGCGGCTCCAGACTGCTGCGACCAGACGAAGGCCATCCTATAACGGTTAATCAACACATACGCTGTATTCAGCTCGGGTTTTGCCGAATCAGAGCGCAGACACAGGAACGAAGAAAGCATATCTGCACGGAATAAAAAGTGATGAGGCCAACGAAGGCAGATTGTCGATTGTACTAAAATGTTGCTGATCGGGTGGAGTTCAAGGGGGAACGAAGAGGATGGGGGTGGGGTGGGGAACAGCGAAGAGCAAGGCGCGATAGACTGGGCAAAGTCCCAAAGAGAATATTGGGCGATGGGCGATAGAAAGCTTAGAGACCGACAAGACGGCGGCTGTGCTGGATAAAGTCAGCCTGGAGCTTGTCGTCCAGGATCTGTCCATCACGAGGGACGGGCTTGCGGATTTTGCAGTCGTGGAAGTACTCGCCAGTGACCTTCTCGCACTCATCCGAAAGCGCAACATGGAGGGTCGTCTGAGCACCTTCCCAAGGGGTCTTCATGAGGATCGTGCCGACGCTGAGCAGTACCTTCAAGATACCCGTATCAATGTATCGGGTGAGCTCTGTGTTCACCTGCGGGGTTGGGCAGATGCGCCGTCAGTACTCTTTCAGCGATGGCCCATGCCGGCAGCGATGGGAGCCATATGGCATGCGCAAAGTGTCCTGCGTCACGACTCGGGCAACGTGGAGGCTCACAGATGAGCTGAGGCGGTCCGCCAGCAAGAATATGCTCTACGTACCACACCAGGATGGACGGCGTTGACAGTGATGTTGGAGCCCTTGAGCTGCTTTGCCAAGTACTGGGCGTAGACAATGTTGGCCAGCTTGGACTGGCCGTAGACTTGCCAGGGCGAATACTCGCGCTGTATACATGGCAGTGATGATCGTAGCGGATTAGCAACTCTGGTTCTGTGCCCGAAGACGCTTCGCTCACCAGCCCGCTCCGTCTGCATTCTCTGATACATGCCTTTTCGTAGTTCAGATCTTCGGGGACGATGAAGCCTTGAGTGTGAGCGACAGAGCTGAGGTTGACGATGCGGGCAGCGCTGGTGCCCTCAGCACCCTTCTTGACATAGGGCAGGAGGAGCTCGGTGAACAAGAAGTGACCTGTGGTCAAAGCGAGGCCGCAGATCCATTCACGTCAGTACTCATGGCGATCTTTCCACCAGCAGGGTGGCAATCGCGAGCAACGCAGACTCATCAACAGCAAGGATCGGTGCTCATGAAAGGGAGGCAGCAGCAGTCCGATCAAGGCGGCGCCAGGACGTTACCCAGGTGGTTGGTGCCGATCTGCGCCTCGTTGCCATCGACGGTGAGGTTCTTCTCGGGCAGCGCCATGATACCAGCGTTGTTGATCTACAAGCGGGAACAAGTCTAGTTAGTTCCATGTGTGGCAGGTCTCTTGTCGAGGCGGGTCGCTATACCCGAGTGTGGGGGGACAGTCAGTGAGCTCCAGAGCTCGCCGGGATATATACCAGGATATGGATGGGTTTGCCATGCTTCTCCCAGCGCTGGGCAAAGTCGCGGACAGTCTGCAGACTGGAAAGATCGAGGGGTCTGTGACGCCGCAGCAATATCGGCAGCGATATCGGCAGCAGAGCAAGAGAGCCATCGTCAGTATGCTGGCCTCATTCACTAGCAATGCGCAGAATCTCTGTCTGGCGGAGAGCCACCTCAGACCGACAATCATCCAGCACACATACTCGGCAAAGATGTTGGTGTTGCCGGACTGCTGCTTCAGCTTCTGGACGGCATTGTCGGTCTTTTGCGAAGGGCGGCAGGCCACATAGACACTGGCACCTTGCTTGGCCAGTTGGAGCGCCGTCTCTGATCGTTGGGACAGCCAGGCGGTAGTGTCAGCACATATCAGCACCAACGGCCCAAGTACCGCTCCTTTCCAGCATCTGGTTCGCCTCGCCTCTTTGCCAGACGCGACTCCTTTGAGCTGGATGGGGTCCCTGTGATAGGACAGCACATGGGCGCCCAGCAGAACGGGGCAAAGTCGCCGACGACAACCTACCGTATCCGATACCGGTATTGGCGCCGGTCTGGAAATGAGAGGGGAGGGGAAGTGGTCAGTCGCAAGTGCCGGGGCTGTTCGAGCCACCACAAAAGGGGCTCGTATGCCAGGAGAAAAAACTCACAATGACGACGTTGCGGCCGCTGAGCGACTTGGCGAGGTCGCGCTTGCTGGCCTTGCCTCCAGCAGCCCAGGAGCGGATGCCGTAGTAGGAGGCAGCGAGACCAGCCAGGCCGCCGACGACGTAGAAAGAGGCTGTTTGGGACGGGGACATGGTGGACACTTGCAGATGGCGATTTTGGATGGGAGAGACGAGGGTCTGATGCTGGGATTGCATCAAAAGCGGCTGCGGCGTTGCGCGGTGATCGCGCGACTCGAACACGTGGTCACTGCGCCATCAAACCCCGGGAAAGGATCTGCTTATCCAGTTTCCATGAGGATCGACCACCGTGCCCGACAGCGACACCATGCCCGACAGCGACAGCGGATGCCCCGTCGTCCAGATCGGCGGCCGTCAAGTGACGCAGGATCTCCGGATGGTGCTCTTGGGCACATCGCACGAGGGTGTATATTCAGAATCCCGGAGCAAACACCGATCCTGAGCAACAGCGTGGCTGGGTTGATTTCTCAGCAAGAGCGATCGTTCGGGACGACCCCTGTCACTCCACAACGACTAGATTTGTCGGAAGGATTGCACCACCAAAGTGCTGCATTTCATAGAGCATCCATGCCATGATGCTGTTACTTGGAGACAGCCTGGTTTTGCAAAACACTCTCGCGGCGTGCTCGCTGTCCAGATCGATGCAGTTGTCCCGCGTCTGCGAGCCGGGTCGAGGAGCTTCGTCCCTCCAGGGGCTGGAAGGTTTGTTTTTTTCTTCCAGAGCCTATGCACATGTTCAGATGCGCCTCGACGCCGTCAGTCGACACACTTGGTGTTGCTGGCCGCGCGGGTTGCAGTCAACTCCGGAGTGAGCCCAAACCAGCTGTCAAGAACTACCTGGGCGCTGGCCCATACGTATGCTCTGACCAAGAGAGTGGTGTCAACGACGGCGAAATCCTCGTTGAAAGTGACTCCTTCGGCCCAGTATAGCGACAGATTCTCATAGTCGAATCCGACAAGCGTCGTGATGACCCACGAGGTCAGCAGCTCGTTCATCAGATCGGTGTAGTAGAGAACAACCATGCTGAGGGCCATCGAGAGAAGCAGCGGTGTCACTGGAGAGACCGGGACGAGTCGTCCGACCACGGCCACCAGCGCCAGAGCCGCCACCCTGGTCGAGTTCACTTGAGCAGCACTTGAGACATTGTGAACAATGAAGAGGCGGGAGCGCTAGTGAGTCGCCTTACCTTCCCAACATTTCCTCAAGAACGAAAGCAGCCAGGAGCAGTGGATCTTACCTGACTTGCGGTCGCAGGCCGCTCAGCTGACGGGCTGGGATGGGGATCGTGAGGGCACCAAAGATCAGGTAGAAGGAGAATCCAAGATAGAGTGTGACGCTTGTCGGAACCACATAGCCGCCGACCAGGACAGCCACTCGAGCCAGAGTAGAACAGAGGTCACCAGAATGCTCAGAATGGAGCTCAGCATCACACGGAGCAATAGGAAGCCCGGGCTGCTGGACATAAATGAGGTCGCTGCGTCTGGAATATGCTGATGGCGTCGTTTGGTCGACCGCGCTCTCCGTTCGCTGGCCCGCAGCGCTCGGTGCGAATGGATAAATGCGCGCGCCGATTCGGGAACAGCACTCCAGAGATACTTACGGCAGACCCCAAAGGCCATCCCGAAATACACCGACGAGCCAACATATGCTACGATGCACACATGCAACTGGTGCCGCTTGGTCAGGAACACGAGGAATAGCAGGATGGCGGCGGCTGAGTAATAGATGTGCAGCCTTATCAGCGGAATAATGCTCGGGTATCTGGCCGCCCGATGGAAGAGGAAGGGTGAGCTTTCGGAAGGAGATGATCCGCGGGGCGATGCGCCTCGCAGATATTGGACCTTCCCTTTCGTCACAGCGCAGCGATAGAACTAGGAAACAGAGGCGGTTGGATGGACGCGTGGCATGGCCATCGCCGTCGATACCGTACATGGCTTCGGTCTGCTCGACATCTATGGCTTGTCCAAAGCACGTCAGGAGCCCAAAGACGGCCGAGAGAAACCACAGGGCGAAATCAAACTTTTGTAACTGTATGAGCTTCTCCGAGACCTCTGTAAAGCGGCAGGAGCGAGGCGAGCCCAGGTCGAGTCAGCGACCAGCAAAGTGCTCCGGCAAGCGAATCCGCCCATAGCCGATAGGCGAGATCCTCGACATCAGACATCGCGTCATGGAACGTGGGAGTACCCATTCGCAGCACGAGCGCCGACACAGATGTCCTGTCGAGTGTTAGGCGGTGCTTGTCGGGAGCGGATGCTACTTCGGCGGAGACGAGCGCATCTGAATCGGCCGATGAATTCGGTTGGCTGATGCTGAGAACAAACTCAGGCCCGCTGCCTTCGGATGACATGCTGTGGGTGGGTTCGTTGGGAGAGCACAGCGAACCGGGACGCGAACAGGAGCTTGCTGAATGGATGGAGCTGGACATGCGGGCAAGGCGACCAAGATGCAATGGGTTCGAGGCGAAAATGCGAATCCCCGTCACGGAGGCCGGGAGCTGCCGTAGTATACCAATCATGCGCCTCGATGGCCTCCGAGACCGATCGACAGCAACCTGGTTTCGAAGCGAGAGTCTGTCCGCGGATCCATCGATTCGAATGCGGCGCCAGCAGCAGCAGGACATCAAGACGGTGGGCGCGACCGGGCCAGGGAAAGTTGGCTCCGGCAAGCGAGTGCAAGTCGACTGAGGCGGTGTCGCCCAGCACTGGCGACGACGGCCTGCGGCAGTGACAACCAACAGAGCGGCAAGTGAGACGTTGTGTGAGGCGGATTCCCACGACCTTGGCCAGACCGACCATGTTCATCGGCGGCACAGAGCAGAACAACTGAACATCAACATCTGATAATATGAGGAACTGAACAACTGAACATCTGATCATCTAAGGAACTGAGCATCTGGACATCTGGACAGCATCTGCTCTCCTCCAGATCCGCTGTCTTCCTGCCTGCGGTGTCGAGGTCAGGGCCTGGGGCAGCCACCCCCCCCCGGCTCTGCGTTTGGGATACCGCGTCTGTTGGCCGCCAAGAGGGCGCCGTGGAGACCATTGCGGCTGGCTTCCCCTCACCCCCGCATCTGTCCTCAACAACGCATCTCCCGCCTTCCGCCTCATCGCCTCGACATCCGCCTCCTTCCCCTTCTTGGCCATGTCTGACCTCTACAACGACCCGTACGCACCTCGCGGCGATGGGTACTCGTCTCGATCCCGCAACAGCCCGCCCTCCAGCAACTGGGGCCTCTCGCGCACGATGCTCACCAGCAGGGGCAACGACAAGTCCGAGGAGGAGCTGGCCACCCACATCAAGAAGGCCCTCTCTCCCGAGGAGACTGCCCCGAAGCAAAAGCACGTCCGGGCGGCGATCGTCTACACTTGGGATATCAAGAGCGTCGGCTCGGTGCTGATGGCTCTGAAGGCACACCCCATCATGGGTGATGAGGTCTTGACCTTCAAGGCCCTCATTGTCTTCCACAAGCTGGTCCGACAGGGACATCCTTCGGTAAGTCTCATTCCTGGCGGTATGGTCCGGTTCGTCTCGCAGTGGCCCTCGATCTGGATGCGTGGCAGCCGCACTTGTCGAGGAACGCTGTACTTCCAATAACCGCCTCCCTCGATGCTGCTGCCCGCGGCGGTCTGTCGCTCCAGGTCCTGAAGCAAGCCATCCACGAGACCCAGTGGCTCAACGCCATCGCCCGCTCGGTGCCAAACCATGGAGGTACGTTTCGGCACTACGGCTCTTGCCTCTGTCTCTGGTTTGATCTGCATCGCTTCCGGCACGGCTCAGCGGCTGCTGGCTGCGACTCGCTTTGTTCTTCAGCAAACGAGCCTCCTGCTTGCCCGGCTAACCATGCGCTTCTGCATTCACATCCCGGCTTGCGCCAGGCTACGGAAACTTGATCCAGGCCTATGTCCAATTTATTTTCGCCAAGCTGGAGTACCACAGCCTGCACCCGGATTTCAGCGGAACCTTTGATTATGAAGAATACGTCTCGCTGCGCGGCGTCGAGGATCCCAACGAAGGGTGGGTGGCTCCTTGGGCTGCTTGCTTGGGTTGCTTGGGTTGCTTGGGTTGCTTGGGTTGCTTGGGCTGCCTGAACGGCTCAAGGCGTGGTTCACATTAGAGCTGCTGCCCAACGGCGAGGTTTCACTGTGTTTTCGACGGTCTTTCTTGTTCTCAGCTGCGCTCGAGAGTGCTTTGATCGACCTTCCCTCCATAGTTTCTAACGGACATGGCTTCTATGTCGATCGGTTGTCTCTCTCGTATCAGCTACGAGACCATCAATGACCTCATTTCGCTGCTGGACAAGATCGAGTCCTTCCAGAAGCTGCTCTTCTCGAGCTTCCGCTACAGTGGCAACAACGAATGCAAAATCTCTGCCTTGGTCCCGATCGTCGAGGAGAGCTACGGCATTTATCAGTTCTTGCTGAACATGCTCACATCGATGCATGAGAGTAAGTGTTATCAACACTCATCCCCTGCGTGTGCTTGCCCGTCGGGACAATGCCCTTCGATGGGTTCTGGCTTCCGGTGGCGGACCCGCCCGCCAGACACTCTATCCGACACCGCCTCGTCCCTTGCCTGCAGCGCCATGCCGACCATGGCTTCATCCACAGGCAGATCGCATATTCATTGACTTTTGTCGATATCTGTGTGCTCGTCGATACCCTAGTTATTGGCTCCGTCGAAGTTCTGGCTCCTCTCCGAGTCAAGTTCAACTCGGCCCACTACGCCCTGCAAAAGTTTTACTTTGAGTGCTCAACCCTGCGCTACTTGTCGTCCCTCATCACTATCCCAAGACTGCCGGACGAGCCCGCGGACTTTTTGGCCAAGGGCCCTCCCACGATCCAGCCCAAGAAGCCCCAGGCAGAGCGTGTCGATCTCTACGAGGAGCAACAGGCCGCAGTAAGTCGATGATGCATGAAGTCGGTGCCGGAACTACTCTTTACCGACTGTCTCCAATCTCTGGCCACAGGCTCGCCAAGCTCTGGAGCAAAGTGCTTTGGAGCAGCAGCAAGCTTCATATGAGAACCTGCTCGCCCAGCAACGAGCCGCTCTGGAGGAGCAGCAGCAGATGGAAGCCCTCCAGCAGCAGCAACTCCAGCAGCAACTTGCTCTCCAGCGCCAGCAGGAGGAGGAGCGCCTCCACCAGCTTCGCATGCAACAGGAGCAAGCGTCCCGTCAGATGGAGGCACAGATGCTCCAACAGCAGTACGTCAATGCCATCCGAGAGCTGGAAAACACCAAGCTGCAAGCTGGTCGCGATCGCGACCTGGTTCAGCAGTACGAGCAGGTGGGCATCGTCATCCTCCATCCTACGCTTTGATCTTGGCGACGCGCTTGCTATGTCAATTGCAGCATCGTTGCAAACTTACCGCGAATATCGCTCTTGATTCCAACAGCGCGTGCGAGCTCTCGAAGGTCAGCTGAGCCAGCTGAACATGGGCAACCAGGAGACCAACCAGCGTCGCGACGATATGATCAAGAAGCTCCAAGGTAAATCGCACCTGAGAGAGGTGTGAGACCTAGCATGTGCCAGAGGACTCTGCTCCCGATCAGCATGACCTGCACGCAGAAGCAGTGGCACCAGATACCAACCAGACCCGGCCAGCCTGGGATAGATTCGGCCAAGATGAGCATCTGCCCTCTGCTGGATCTAACCATCGCTTACGGGCTTGCCAGATGAGCTCAACGTCTGGAAACAAAAGTACGAGGCGATTGCCAAGCTCTACGCTCAGCTCCGCAAGGAGCACCTTGATCTCCTCAACAAGTTCAAAGAAATGAAGGAGGCCGGGGGCAAGTTTGTTGAGGAAGCGCGAAACCAGGCCAAGAGAGACATCGAGTCGGCCTCTACCGAGCTGAAGGTGGGTGGATACATGCCCACGCGACTGGAGTGGTTGCCCCGGAGGAGGCTGATAATTCGGCCGAGAAAGGCACCGAGCTGGCTGGGTTGTAGCACTCGATGCTCTTGTGGGCTTTTGCGATTCGATGTGCCTGTTCGAGCTGGCGGACTATCTTCCCGTACTCGACCAATACTGAACATGTGGTGCAACACACGCCAGGCAAAGAAGGCTGAAATGACCGATCTGCTGATCGAGCGCGACCGACTCAAAGGCGAGGCGGATCGCCTCCGCACCCAGTACGAGGAAGATTTGTTCAGAACCAGACGGGAGCTTGAAGATACCAAGGCCTCGCTTGCCGAGATGGGTCAATCCAAGGGCGCCGAGGTTCAGGGCCTGATCACACGCTTCAGTGCTGAAAAGGAGGAGCTCGAGCAGCTCAACAGGGTCAGTGAGCCGCCGATTCCGCGGTTGCCGATGCGGTTGCAGACACGTGTGCTCCCATCACCGACTCGATTGTTGACTGGTCGTTTGTATGCTGTCGAGTAGACTCGCCAGGCGCAAATTGAAGATCTGCGACGACGCCTCGATGACTTGGCCGCCGAAACACAAAAGCTGAAGCTGGTACGTCTCCGTGTGCAGGCATACAGCCTCAGGCGATATGGGCCGGGCGATGCGGTGCCGATCACTTGGGTTTCCGAGCCGCACCTGGATCGACTGTGCTCTCGAGGCTGCACCACTCACGCCGTGACTGAACTTTTGATACAGAGCAAAGACCAAGAGTCATCCCTGCTCCAAGGCGGCCTCGATCAGACTCTGATTGCTCTCTCGACCTTGCAGAAGGTAGGCGCAGCGCATTTGAGTACAAGCAGCGGCAACGAACTCGACGTGCGATGCTGTGAAGATTTAAAGGGCTGTTGCAACCTATCTTGCTCGACACACTGGAGCAGTGGTAGCCATATTGCACGCCGGGTTGCATGTCCATACAAATCGCACGACCTCACTCTGTTTGGCTTGCTCCACAGACGTCGCAAGAGAAAGAACTGGTGCTGCAGGGTCAGCTCGACCGAATCAAAGGCGACCACAATGTCGTTGTCACCCGCATGCTTGGTAATACGGACTGGAGCAGTCAGCCGCGTGTGCCGATGCAATAGACTCAGGAAAGATGAATCGCAGAGCTGTGATATCCGCGAGCCCTCGTGAATGCTCTGTTCATTGCTGACTCGGTGCAACCGGAAAACACATCGGGCACGCAGATCATGTTCTTCAGACCTGCGTCCTCAAGGTCGAGGATGCCATCTACGAGCTCGAAAGCCCTACCCACCAAGGAAATCAGACGGCGTCGCCAGAGTACGTCCTCTCGCTCCTCGAAAAGGTCCAGACCATCTGCAATGACTTTGGGCTCAGTGTCGTGCGCCTCAATACGGTGAGTGGCACTGTACATCCGCTGCTTGGGTTGTCTGCACTGCGACACGACAAGAGGGAGAGGGGGCTTGGCCGTCGGCTGTGTCGGCTAGGTCTGCTGCATGGCGGGCTTGAACTGACAAGATCCATTCGTGCGTCGCGCCGATGACGATCCAGGGCGGCGAGCCGTGGGATGTCATCAACACCTCAAACGCCTTTGCTCACGTTGTTGGCCAAGTCATGCACAACTCCAAGGGTGTTGTTCGTCTGGCTGCCGAGGACGAGCTGGCCGAGCAGATCCTTGCGATCGTCAAGGCCGGCGCCATGGAAGTCCGCGGCTTTTTCCTGCAAACCCAGTCGCACGCTCTGGCCTCAATGGCCCCCGACCAACGCTCAAGCAACGTCCTGCAGATCTCCAAGGAAACCCAGAATGTGCTTGCCAAGGCCGGGCCCGCGATCGAAAAGCTGATCGTGAAAGACGTGAGCAACGTCCGCGCGGCCACCGATGACCTCGGCGATATTGTCGAGCGCGAGATGACCAACGCCGCCCGCGCCATCGAGGAGGCTGCCAAGAAGCTCCAGGAGCTGATGAGCAAACCCCGCGCTGTCTCTGGAATCGACCTCAACGTCCACGACGCCATTCTTGCCGGCGCCATGGCCATCACCACCGCCATCGCCAACCTCATCAAGTGCGCCACGGCTACGCAGAAAGAGATTGCCGCCCACGGCCGTGGATCCAGCACCACGGGTGCGTTCTACAAGAAGAACCACAAATGGACTGAGGGCCTGATCAGCGCCGCCAAGAGTGTTGCGGTTGCCACGACCTACTTGGTGGAGTGTGCCGACGGTGTCGTCAGCGGCACGCACACGATGGAGCAGCTGGTTGTGGCCGCCGGCGAGGTCTCGGTCGCCACGACGCAGCTGGTTGCGGCCTCTCGCGTGCAGTCCGTCCCGTTCAGCAAAACCCAAGACCAACTCGAGAACGCCGCCGTGGCTGTGCGGGAGGCCACCAAGCTTCTGGTCAAGGCCGCCAAGGACGCTGCCAAAAAGTCCAGCGAAGATCGCGTGGACGACGAGCTGGCCAAGATGGGCCGCCACGAGTTCAAGGTCAAGGAGATGGAGCAGCAGGTGCTGATTCTGGAGATCGAGAAGAAGCTCCAGGAGGCCCGATACCGCCTGGCCCAGATCCGCAAGCAGGGCTACCAGGAGCTGTAAATCTGGGCCCGGACCCGCATCCGGCAGCGCTGATCGTGGCCTGCAACATCGCTCGGCTGATGTTACACTTTATTCAGAAAAAAACGGGACAATATAGCCGTTTCCATGAACAGGTAGTATGTGCTGTGCTTGCGTCAAGCAAAGCCACAAGAAATAAAACAGATCACTTTGGTAGCCTCCGAGTGAAGACCGCCGGTCGCTCTCCGGTCTCCACAATCGACCTCCACACTGCGATCATGTTGCGCGCCGCATTGACGTCGCGATTCCACACTGTTCGGCGAATGGTCATGGCCAGCGCGCGATAACATTGGGTAACAAAATATTCGATGAATGGTCAAAATCCCGGGTGTCCCGTTTTATATTGGATCGCCTGTTAATCTGCAGCGCTCATGAAATGTAACAGAGCACCCAAAAGGAAACAAGAGCACCTTGGGCTGTGCTGGGCTGGGCTGGGCTTGAGTGATGTGAGGGAGGGAAGCCCTTCTCTCTGTCCGCAGCAGACCAGGCGCCATCGATGGTGGCCCTCGCTCTTTGGCAATGGCACACGGCCCATCCACCACCAGCGAGACAGATGAACCTCAACTTCATGGCAGAACAATGTCTCAGACGAATCGCGTCGCTGGCCCTTTGGCGCGTCGCCTTTGTTTGCTGGCACAACCCTGTCTGGTTGCGACAACCATCTTCCCAGCCATCTTCCCAGCCATCTTCCCAGCCATCTTCCCAGCCATCTTCCCAGCCATCTTCCCAGCTATCACCATCGCCGCCATCGCCGCCATTACCGCCATCGCCATGCTCACCGTCGTCGAGACACCGGCGACAGCCCACCCCGCTGCGCCCATAAGCAGCGACCGAGACGATCCGTATTCGCTGGAAGCTTCGTCGTCGCTGTCGTCCGCAGAGCATGTCGCCGAGTCATACCCTCTCCGCAAGCCCGACTCCTCGCCGATATTCACCATCACATCGTCGTTCACCCTCGTGCCGCATCCCAACAACATCAACTGGGAGCTGCTTCGGTTTCTGGGGCTGTGTCTGTGCTGGTACCTCTGCTCGGCCGTCTCCAACAACATTGCCAAGCAGCTCATGAACATCTTCCAGTTCCCCGTTACCCTGACTTGGGTGCAATTTGGCTTTGTTTCGCTGTTCTCGGCAACGGCGACGTGCATCCCGGGGCTGAGGCTCAAGAAGATCATGCCCATCTCCAATGCTCTGCTGCTGACGGTCGTTCCGCTGGCGGTCTTTCAGATCCTCGGCCACATCTTCTCCAGCATCTCGATCTCGACCATCCCTGTCAGCGTGTCCCATACGATCAAGGTAGTGCATCTTTGGCTTGTGCAGTTTTGACCGTCGCTACTGCTGCCGCTGCGATCATCACTTTGATCGCCGCATCGCCCAGGGTTCGCGAACGAGATCCTCGCAGCTGACTTTCCCGATCCCCGATATCGCATTCGGAACCAATCCACCGCACGGCGTCGCATCTCACACTCCTTTCCCACTCCGGCGCTGCCCGCACTGCGGCTGCAGGCTCTGTCGCCTCTGTTCACCGTCCTGATCTACCGCTCCGTCTTCAAGATCATCTACGGATCCAAGGTCTACGTCTCACTGATCCCCCTGACGCTCGGTGTCATGCTCGTCTGTCTGAACCGGGTTACCTTCAACCTGGTGGGCTGCTCATGCGCCTTGGCAGCGACCCTCATCTTTGTGCTCCAGAACGTCTGGTCCAAGAAGCTCTTTGTGGCCTCGGCAATCAGTCAGCAGTCGCTACCGACGGCGGTGGCGAGCCTTCCCAGGCCCCAGGCTGCCCGGGGCAGCGGCACAGCGTTCAAGCTCGACAAGCTCAACATGTTGTTCTATTCGTCAACGCTGGCATTTCTCTTCATGATACCCATATGGCTCTACAGCGACGGCACAAAGCTAATGGCAATGCTGCTGCCCAAGACCCTCGTCTCCAGCCTGACCGGAGGCATCGCTGTCGACAGCAACACAGGCTCGATTCCGAGGATCGTATACGGTCTCTTCTTCCTCAACGGACTCTCCAACTTTTTGCAGACCGTCATCGCCTTTCTGCTGCTCTCGCAGGTCTCGCCCGTCACCTACTCGATTGCGTCGCTGGTGAAGCGGATATTTGTGATTCTGGCGAGCATCGCCTACTTCCAGGACTCGATTTCGATCGTCCAGGCGTCTGGCATTGGTCTGACCTTTGTCGGCCTGTACATGTATGATACCGCCAAGAGCGACGTTGCCAAGGGCGAAGCTCAGTTCTATGCACTGGAGGCCAAGAAGGCGAGCCCGGGACACCGGCACCCAGGCCGATAAGGAGCTTGGCCTTGCTGGCACTCATGCGGCCGCGAATAGATAGACATTGACGACCCCATTCCCCCATGGCCGAGACAGCACATGGGGCAGCGAACAGCCCTGTCGAAATGTGTCCGCCGTCCCGCCATCGCACCGCCTCGCATGCACCGCCATTGTTCGTCCTGCCGCTTGCATCGCTCTTCCAGACCGCAGAGAAGAAGGTCCAGCACCACCAATCCAGCTGCTGGCGCTCTCGCGGGACCAGCAATCCTCCCTGGAGCGGCTCGTGCTGCGATTCCCGCCTCGGTCGCGGCTTCCTTCTGATTCGCCCCCAAAGGGCCGCCGCCCCGCTCCTCTGGCCTCTGGCCTCCATCTGCACTCATCTGCTCACCGACTCCCCTTTGCTCTGGCCGAGCACGAGCAGAGCAACCCAGCAATATCAAACGCCGCCCGTATCCTGTGTCCCGACTGTGCTTGGACAGCCCGCTCACAGCCTAGCCTGCCTCCAGAGGTTGGTTTCCGTCGACACATCCGCTGCGTTCACTCCATCGCCCACCGACACCATGATTTGTGTCCGTCCTCTCCCGTCTGCATTGACCGCTGCGCTTGTCTGGGCTTCATCTGCTCTCGCCAGTGAATTCTCCCTGCCGTATATCTGCATCCGCTCGTTTCCACACGCGCATTGGCAAGAGCATACCAACAGCAACGCTGGCTGCCGACATGGACGAGACCCGCTTGCTAACCGAATGGCTGCCTCTCAGTTGAAATCCAGCCCCGTGCTTCAGTCATGATTTCCTACCTCAAGACGGACGGAGACCGCCAAGGCTCCTACACCAAGTTCATCCTTACTTGCCTGGCATGGTATCTGGCCTCCGTCGTCCAGAGCAACCTGACCAAGCTGATTCTCAACGCCTTTGCCTAC
Organism: Polychytrium aggregatum; assembly: GCF_025602895.1. NCBI lineage: Eukaryota > Fungi > Chytridiomycota > Chytridiomycetes > Polychytriales > Polychytrium > Polychytrium aggregatum. The sequence continues at coordinate 87,396 of NW_026516255.1, forward strand.
CCAGTGACCGTCACCTTTGTCCAGTTTGGCTTCGTGATGTTCTGGATGCTGGTGACTGCCTTGATTCCCGGCCAGCAGTGGATCCGCCTGAGGACTCCGAGCGTCCGGGTCTTTGCCACAGTTCTGCCCCTCTCCGGGTTTCAGATCATGTGCCACTTGCTATCGTCGATCTCGCTGGCCAGGATTCCTGTGAGCATCGCCCACACCATCAAGGTATCTCATCGGACCCGTACGGCGGCCTCTGTGCTTGACGACGGCGTCGAGCCAAAATCAATGCAGCAGCTCCAGGAGAGAGCACCACTGCTTCCTTGGGCTGTCGCTTGAGTGCCGGTGTTGCCTCTCACTCACCCGGCATACTGACCAACCATTGCCCACCGCATCCATGGCTCCACAGGCCGGCGCCCCGCTCATCACAGTCTTCATCTACAGAACCCTCTTTGGCATCACCTACCAGAGCCAAGTCTATCAGTCGCTCATCCCTCTGACCCTTGGGCTTGTGTTTGTGTGCATGAACAAGCTCACATTCGATCTGGTCGGCTATGTCACCGGCATGGCTGCCACCACGGTCTTTGTGATGCAGAACATCTTCACCAAGAAGCTCTTTGTCGCCCACAAGACCCATCAGGACCTCCCCAGCCACGGCCGATCTTCGACGCCGTCCGAGGCGGTCTCATCGAAACCCTGGCTGGGCAACCTCTCCCTCAGGCCCGTGCACCTGGACGAGATGAATGTCCTGTTCTACACGTCCGTGCTTTCGACGCTCTTCATGTCGCCCATCTGGCTGTACTCGGACGGGGCTCTTCTTCTGCAGTCGACCGTGCCGCTCGGCAAGGAAACATCGGCCCAGGATCTGCTCTTCATGTTTGTGCTCAACGGGTTCTTCCACTTCCTGCAGACACTCTTTGCGTTCTTGCTGCTCGCACAGGTGTCGCCTGTCACCTACAGCGTCGCATCGCTGTTCAAGCGAGTTGCGGTCATCAGCGTCAGCATCGTCTATTTTGGCGACAAAGTCACCTTCTTCCAGACGGTGGGAATTGGCCTCACCTTCTATGGGCTCTGGCTGTATGATCGAGCCAAGGCTGAAGTCGCCAAAGGAGAGGCCCGCTTGGTGTCGCTCGAGGCTTCCAAGAACGACGGATACGTCGCAGTTGCAACCCATGAAACCGAGCCCGAGAGTCGAGCCGACAAGGGAGACGACCAAGCATAATTGTCCGCAAGTAGACTTGGCCTCAGACAGCCTGAATCCAGCCGATCGGGAACGATCTGCAGGCCGAGTCCAAGACGGCGCTCTTGCAAATCTTATTTTCGCTGGGCGTGATGCCCAAAGACGACTAGGTCCGTCTCTTGAAGACGCCATCTGCTGCATATACTGCCGCTGTCTCTATCAAACATTCTCGTACCCGCTCCGAGTATAGACCCGTTGATTTTTGTCTCTGGATTTTGGGATTACTTGTTGATCATTCGGTGCTGGAAAGGGCTGGCTGCCGCCGTCCGCCTGGATGGAGGGCAGTCCCGCAAGCATCGAGCGACGCATTTTTGTAAACATCGGAATAGCTTCATACAGCCTCTCTGATGCCAAACGGGTCCCCCCGGATATCATGGTCATGGTCGAGGGAAAGTTGCTCGGCTTCCATCAATGGGGGAGGCTCATCGAGATTTCGTCTCATTGAGCCATCCCGCCAGTCGTCCTGGCTGCGCTGATGCTTCGATATTGGAGTGATGTATAGAGTCGCCCGTATTCGCCACAATACGAGCGCACCGAGGTTGCTCGCAGACGGCGGGGGGTTGAGGGCATACCCCTCGCCCTGTCCGCACAAGTAGATGTTGGAAGATGGATGAATGCGAATGTATTCACATCCAGGGCGCTGAGAATGCGAGTCGAGTCGACACAATCGCATGTGCTCGCGGGCCACAGCGACTGACGTCATGGCCGATCGGACCAGAGACATATTACCATGGGCCATTGACAGCAAGCGAACGTGTCCCGCCATCGACATATCGTCCGAGCCTGGCTGGGCTCGTACATATGCCAAGGCTGGCGGATGGCGGATGGATGAATGAGACGGCTGACAAAATCGGATCCATGCCGCCGTGGGGCAGATGTATTTGAACCCTCCTCTCGTCAGGAGCAGGGCTGGTCACTTGCTCAACCTGTCCCTTCGATTCGGTGTCCCAAACCCCATCTGTTCCAGCGCAACTTGAGCGTGCCTCCACCAACAGGCCCCGACCGACTCTGTCTCTCGTTGCATATCGCTCTCTGCATTAGCCGCAGTAATGAAGCTGCTTCCTGGTAAGTCCAGAAGCGCAGAGGGGATGACGAGTGCTCAAAACACTAACATGTCGCTCTCTCCGTGCGATGCTGCGGGCTGACTACCGCCCTGTTTTCGATCGATGGACATCGTTGCCGACGGGGCACTGCCATCGCCAGCCGTTTTGTCAGTGCTCCTTTTTACCGAGGTCGGAATGGGGTTCCCGCTCTTTGCTGCCCCCGGTGTCTCGAAGGGAGGTATGCACTTGGATCGCAAAATGCCCGGTGGTGTTCCCAAGAGTGGTCTCTGGCAATCGAGAGACTGAATGCTCAACCAGAACGCTTTGGCTGCCATTGACATGCATGTCTCCCTTGCCAGTCTTCAAGCGCGCAACTCGATATCCTGTGGACCATCGCATCGGAAACAACTCGGAGCTCATCGAAAACCTCTCGAGACAAATCCACACCGACTATGTGAACATGATTTCGGGTGATTTGTTCCAGACGATTCTGAAGGATGTGGAAGACTACTGCCAGGCACACGAAATCCCTCTTTCAGACCTGGTGGGCAACAGGACCCTCACACACAGCATTGTTGATGGTATTCTGGTAGGTTGCCGATGCTCCGCAGCGCTGGATTGAAGACATGCACACCGTCGTGGATTCCAGTTGCACTATCGCCCCTGGTAGGCGGCATCTGAGTGCATATGGCAGCTGACCCTCGCTGACCTGTTCGCTGACCTGTTCACTGGCCTGTTCACTGACCTGTTCGCAGTCATCGCAAGAGGTGTTGCAAGGAACCGTTGTCCATCAGACCATGAGCAGCGTCGCCAAGACTGTGAGTCTGCCCAAAGCCTTTGACTCGCGCAAGCTCAACTGGGTGACCCCGGTCCGGGACCAAGGCAGCTGCTCGAGCTGTGTGGCCTTTGCCACGGCAGCCAACATCGAGAGTTCGCTCCTGGCCAGCAGCAAGGCCAGTTCGGTGGCCCCGGTGATTGTGTCTCCTTCGGACATCTTCTTTTGCCTCGGCTCTGGTGACGCAAACTGCAACGACGGATGGGACATTTCGGTGGCAGCCGCGGATGTCAGCAGCGCCGGATATGTCCAAGAGAAGTGCTTCCCATACCACGACACCCAGCAGCCGTGCCCTGCGAAGGAGGGATGCCATCGCCGCACCAACATCAAGAGCACGAGTCTCTTTGACATCAACGACATCAAGCACTTTATCCTCAAGCATGGCGCGGTGGTGACAGCGATTGTCGTATGTAAGTACCGTCGGTGGATCCGTGTGTCCTTGGTGGGTCCTTTGGGTGTTGGAATCGGTTGAGTACATTCCTAGAAGCAGTCTGGAACTGGTCCGGCTACACACCCAGCACGCAGTTTCGTGGTGTCGACGGGGCCTGTGGCTTACTCGACCGATCCACTCTCTCGACAATGCTTCTCGCTACGAATCGTGGCGACAAGACGAGGACTTTTATGATTGCTGCCAGAACGACCAGGTGTACCGCTACCGAAGGGGGGCACTCCAAGGTGGCCACGCGATTGCTTGCATCGGCTGGGACGACAGCAGGAACGCCTGGCTCTGCAAGAATTCGTGGTCCACGACCTGGGGAACGAATGGGTTCTTCTGGATTGCGTACGGAGAGTGCGGAATCATGGGCGAGGTGATGGGGTACTCGACCAAGTGAAGGGCGTGTGGGAACAATCTCTGGCTGACGAAGGCCATGAGCTGCAAAGACCCACTGTTCGCACAAGCAGACTGCCTGGGCAGCTCGCTCGCTCACAACTGGGCACCAGTGCCGATCAATAGCATCCTGGGCGAGTCCCTCAATCGTGCTCGCTTGTCCGTTTGCTCGTTGGCTCGTTTGCTGGATCGAGGAGAGGTGCTTTCCGCGTCCCCAGCTCAATCACATGCTGGCCCAGAAATGTCAGATGGAAATTCGGGCTTGGTCTTGATCCGGACCAGCACCCTCCTCCTCGCCCCAGCGATCATCCGGACCCAAGGCGCTGCCTCGATTGTGCAAGCGCTCGTTGCCGACGGTGCCCACAAGTTGCCCGCAAAGTCACCACCGGTGCTTGATATGGAGAACCTGCTTGAGCATGAGGAGCCACCCTGGCCGCCAGAGTCGGCGCTCTCGAGCGAGTTCTCTCTGGTTGCCCTAAATGATCGAGCGAGCGAGCGGACAGCCCATCCATCGCCGTCGACCCTCAATCCGAGCCAACCAGAGACACCGTCCTTGATGCCGTCCTTGATGCCGTCCTTGATGCCGTCCTCTAGCGACCACATGTTTGCGCTCGAGGGTCATGTCCAGCGGCTGACGATCGAAAACAGAGTCGTTAAGCAGCAATGCAGCGTCCTCGAGCAGCTCGTTCAGATGCGAGAGCAGGAGCGGGAGATGGAGGCATCGAACTGGAAAGCCCGAGAAGAAACCCTGGTCAATGCTCTCAAGCTCTGTCAAAACGGTAGGCACTCATCGCAGCCGGTAGTGCTGGGCAGGCCAGTCCGTCACCAATGCTCACCTCGTTTCTGTCCGCACCGACTTCCCGGCTCATCAGATATTGGGCATGCGTCTGGGCATCGCCATCGGATCCAAGAAACAATGTGCGAAGAGTCCTGGCGAGGGCCGCTTGGGCCTCAGGGCCTAGGTCATCGCCAGTCGATGCTGCCCCAGCTCCCGACCCGCTTGGAGCGAGAGAGGCAGCGGCGTCGGTCGCTGCAGCCCCAGTGCTCCGCGAGCAACGGCAACGCCTGTTTCGATGGCCCAGCGATCAGTGTCAGCAATGACATCGAGTTTCACGGGCACCTCAGTAGCCTTTCGTCGACCCAGGACGCCGATGTCCGCAAACGACTCGCCCAACTCGAAGGTCTCGTCTTGGAGGCGACACACAAGCTGGCGGACAAAGATCAGGAGCTGGGACTCAAGACGCAGCTGATCAACGAGCTGCGACTGTCGAACATGTGTTTGGTGAACGAAGTGGAGGTGCTGAGGAGCCTGAAGCTCGATCATCTCTCCTCGGGCTCTACCAAGGCTCCCATCACTGCTTCTCCGGGCCAAGCACACGATTCCTCGCTTCTGGTCTCATCCCACGCCCAGCACACCGATGTCGACCACATCATTCAGCAGTATACGCTCTGGCGGCCCAATAGTGTAACCCTGCACGAAGAGCTGCAGTCTGTTCATCATCGAGAGGGCTCCATCGGATCCTCGCCTGCATCGAGTCGTATGAACTCCGAGTACGATTCCAGGTCTGCAGCGTCGGCCCGCGGCAGTCCATTTGAACCCTCGCTGCCAAAGCTAGAGTCAAGCCAGGGCCCACCTCGAAATCACAGCGTGCGCCGAGCGAGTATGCAGCTGGACCAAAAAGCCACTTTAGATCGCTGCGAACATCCAGAGCGGCTGGATCTCCAGTGGCCCGCGCTCATAGACGACCAATCGCCGAGGAGCATTCGCAACTCGGGGCGTATCAGCAAGGAGAGTACCTCGGTCATGGAGCCGAACCAACGAGATCGACCAAGCCAAGGTCTCACCAACTCCGAAGCAGATACAGAGCTGAGCTCGTCGGAAAAAGGTTGGGCCGGAATCCTGTGGTACTGGCTCAGCTATGGCAACGAGTCGGTCATTCAAAACTGGATTCTTCTTGGCGGGCCAGCCTGGAAATACGACGTTGCGAGCCACGATCCGACATGGCTCGATATCGAGCAGGTGAGAACCGGCCTCATCCTATGGATACTGCTCGTTGGTGCAATTGCAGGGCCTTTGGTCGACAAAAGCTATTCAAGCCCTTGATTGTCGCATATGATTCACGTATTGAGTTGGTGCCGCCTATGCGGCAACGCTTTCACAATCGCCATGCTTAGACTGGGAGGGCATCTGTGCAAACTTGGTGTCCCAGCTTGTGGTTGTAAAGTAACGTCGCATCGTACCTTGCTCACTCCGCCAGGCACCGATCTACTACTTCTGGTCATAGCCGGACGAGCCGCTTCCGAGGCGAGGCGTCAACGATTGCGAGCCGCTGGCGCTCCCAGAGCATCGGTTCACGAGCCAGCCATGGTCATAAGAAGCATCCTTCGATAAACGCAGCTTTGCCTCGGGCACCTTTGCGATGATTCCGCCACGAATGCCACACAAGCAAACATCCAGTGCGACCCAAGCAACCCTGCTGCTACTTATACGGCCATACCAAGCCAGCAACATGGGGAAAGAGCAGCCTGGCATTCGACAGCCCGGGATCGGATAGCCCGGAATTGGACAACCCTGGAGCCCCCACCACAGGCTCGCTCGAGTCTCTGCCCACGAGCCTGCATGACTTACCGTGGCCGTATCATGAAGATGAACGAGTGAGGAGCCCTGGCTCCCGACAATCGAGTGGCGCTCCCTTGATGCCCGGCTGTCTCGCATTTCGGACGCTTCGTGGGTGCTTCGTTATTGGGGAGACAACCTGAAGGATGAATGGGGAACGGGCATCCGGACATGCCTCAGTCTCCCCAGAGAGCGAGATATGTGATCTCGTTGGACATTGACGGTCGCTGCCTATGAGCTTGGATTCTGGAATATGCGCGCTCGGGCTCTTGAATACACGCGCGGATCTGCGGTATCTTGATACCATGCCGAGTCCAGTTCGATGGGATGAATATCGCTTCCCGGTGTCTCGGTTTGGTGCGAGCATACTTTTATTGGACAGGGTTTCTTTACATGGATAAGCAGTGATGAGCAGTGCCCCGCTTTGAGGGTAAGATAGCGAGACACAACGTTTGAGAGCTCAGTTCAGGCGGAGTACAGAAAATACATGAATTCGGGCAAGGGAATGGAGGAGGGAATGGAGGAGGGAATGGAGGAGGGAATGGAGGAGGGAAAGGAAAGGGGGAGAGTGGGAGTAAGAGTGCCGAGACCGAGATCAGAGAGGCGGCTTGGAACATTGGCGGTGGCAGACGGGATGGTGCGTGGGATATGGAAGGAGATTACGGTATAGGATGTATGGCGGAAGAGAGCGTGGGAGACAAGAAGAAGCGTTGGCAGTCTGTCCGGATGGAGCGACATCAAGGGATTGGAAATTGGGAAGGAGAAGAGCTGCGAGCTCGTATGCAGTGAAGCAGGGATCAGTCGGATGGAGTGCGGGATCGTCGGCGAGGACACCACCGCAGATCGGCCGAATTATCGCATCGGTGTGGTGAACCGCGGCCGCGTTGTATCTAGAAGCCTGGAAGGGATTGTTTCGATCCTGAAAGAGCTAGGATTGTGAATGAATACAAACAACGGTGGCATAGCATCGCAGTCAGCAGTCCTCTGCGGTGTAGCACTGTGGATAGCAGGTTGACAGGTGAGTCCCCAGACGCAGAAACGTGGTCCGCGAATGTTGCCGACAACCTCGAAAGCTTGAGGGACAGCCCTGACCGAGATCGAAATGCAAAAGAACAAGAGCAGACGGCCTCGACGAGGCAGACGCAGCCGCAGCCGGTGCCTCAGCGCCACGATCCCTTCAGACGATCTTGCACACCCGATGCCTTGAACTCGCTCACAGTCGTGACCATGGTCAGAAACAGCTCCCGCGGCACATGTACTTCGCGCTCAAAGATGGATTGATCTGTATCCGGGAAGGACTTCATAAAATCGGCCAGGAGACGGAATCCCATCCGCTCAAAATAGGCTTGGAGCCGGACATGCTCGTTTCGGACCAGAAGCCACAGGATAGTGATGGGCGGATAGGTGACTCCGTCGCAGGGCTGCGCAGCCTCGGCCTGGGCTCGATCCAGGATCCGCTCATCGAGCTCGCGGAGGATATTAAGGGTCGAGATTGTGGTGGTGCGGACATAGCCGTTGGCATAGAAGAGGGCGCCCTTGGATTTGTCCCATTGTGCGATCGAGTAGGCGACTTGGATCCGGTCGGTGGCAGGCAGGCTTGGCGGCGCAGGTGACGACGCTGACGGCGCTGCTGGATCGCTCGGGCTGGTGCCGGTGTAGGACGGTCCAGCGCCCGTCTCCTTCGCCGAGATCTTTTTCTTGGTAGCGCCCCGAACTTTGCCGTGGTGATTTGACATGTATGCCACAGACAGATAGCGCCTGCAGCCTTGTTGTTCAGACTCTTTTCGGAGAAGAGCCTCGGCGCGGTCCCAAAGGCCCTCGGCTTCGTGGTGGATGCTCGCAAAGTTCTGGAGCATAGTAGAGCTCTCCATGATTTCGGGAGCAGCATAGAGTCCGTAGAATCCGTCGATGTGGACTCCGTGGGTGTCCTCGAGAAGATTGTTGGTGAGTTCTTGGGGGGCTTTGTAGACCACAATGGTCACCGAGGCGCCGCTGAGACGCACATGGGTGAGGCGACAGGTCCGCCGCCCAGCTGGAAAGAGATCGACGGGGCGATACTTTCCTGTCCGGAACTTGCCACCTCCACCACACTATTGGCACGATCGAGGTGTTACGAGAGTTGACGGAATCACAAGCGTCAGCATCAGCGCCACGTTGCAGCGCGGACGGCATGTCGAGCAATGCAGATCAAAGTGGGCTAGAAGGCGCTGCGAATCGCATGCGCCAGTATCTAGTAGCTACATCCCATCCGATTCCACCCCCATTCCACTCCATCCCATTTCACCCCATCCGATTCCATTCCAAGGGTCCAAGCGTGCGATGGCGACATTGCCGACAGCCCACTCTACAAACCTCGGTGCAGAAGCGATATCTTTCCTTGCACGAGTTGCACACGATCTCAATCTTCATATCTGGCGAATCGTACTGTCGGCCCTCCCGGTTCTCGATCGGTTTGGAGCCCTCGACGCTCCGGATACCACCGCGACCGAGGCGCCGCTTGCAGATGTTGCATTCAAAATTATCGTCGAGAGCTCGCTTTTTCTTGTTGGTGAGGGCGACGACGCCGGGTGCGGCCAGGTCCCGTGGGTCCTCGCATCTGTTGCAAACCAGCTCTATATAGTGGCCTGATCCGCCCTCGGGTGAGCGCCAGTCCATGTGGATGATCCTGGTGGCGATCTTTTCGCGGCAGCGCTCGCAAATGCAGTCTTCTTCAGGCGCAGCCTTCCGGGAGATGGCCGACTCGCGGTCCTTGGAGAGCGGCAGCGGCGGCCTGGATGCAGAGGGTTGATTCAGCAGCGTCGGCGCTGATAAAGTTGACGATGCAGCCGCAGGGTGTGCAGAAAAGAGCGTGGGCGGACGCACGAGCGTCGAAACCGGTCTGTCTACCGCCCGGATGCTGTTGCCTTCGAGGATGGCAAGCGATGAAGCATCGCTAGCGGCGGAATGAGACTCGAGGTGTTGGAAGCTGGTATGATGGGGACCAGAGGCGCCAGGGGCCAAATGTGGGCGGACAGCATGCGACTTTGAACCACCAAGGGCCGAATCGACATACGGGTCGATAGGCGAAGACACCGGGCTGTTGCTGTAGGTGTGATCGAACGAGGGGGGAAAGATCGGGGTTGAGAATTGGTTTGAAAACAGGTACGACTGGTTGACGATCTCGGGCATCGTTGTGGCAGTCAGATCCAAGTTGAATGGGGACGGGACGGAGTCGGCCGTGCCTGGGAGAGCGCTGGCGCCTGGGTTGCTGAGAACCATCGGGTAGAGCGTCGACGGAAACATCTCGGAGGGCGGTTCAATCAAGGTGACCCACTGCGAGTCGACAAAGTATCCGGACGGACGGTGGTCGCGACCAGGATCAACAGAGACAGCCGTGAGCGACGGCGCAATGGAGGGGCCATTCTCGGGGATGCCTTGCGGGGCAGCCGAGGGAGGCATGTTGGGTGGAGGCGGAAAATGCGTTCGCTGGTCGAGCTGGGCCGTGTGCCTGTGGGTCTGATGAAATGCATTGGCCGGTCCGGGGGAATGCTGGTGGTGGGGATTGGGTTGCGTGGCATCCAGGCAGTCGGGCGGCCGAGGCACCGACACCGACGGCGCTCGGTAGGCAAGATCGAAGGAACCCGAAGAATCCGGTGGCCCGACGGCTGGCGAGGTGCTGAGCCGCCGAGAGGCTGGGGGGTTGGGATGCTCCCTGAAGCGAAGAATCTCGAGCTCAATCTCCTTGGTTCTCCGGAGCTCTTCCTGGATTTTGCGCTCTTCCTCGAGGGCCTTGACGACCAGCTTGAGGGTGACGCACATCTGCTCGGGCGATTGCGGCTGGCTCACGAGGTTCTTGAGGATGTTTTCCATCGGCAGCAGAGCGGGTGGGGGTGGGATGCGAGAGATACGGGGCGATTCCTGGCGATGAGCCGGACGAGACGGCTGAGGGGTCAAGTTCCGAGCGGGCTGGGCCAGCAAATAACAGCGACGACACAGGACGGGTCACAGCAAGCGAACACGGCCGATCACAGAGCGGTGTGAGGAAGCAGCCGCACAGGACGGTTGCCGAGAAGCGCAGGAAGCGGTGGATGAACCCGAAAAGCAAGTTGGGGCGAGCGACAAAGGTCGTTGGGCAGCCATGGGCCAGCAGCAATTGCGCTTTCTCAGCGGGGCAGCGGGCGTGACGACGGGGAACAACCACGGCGGGTGTGGACATCTGAACATGCTGCAGCGACGACATTCCCTCAAACGTGGTGTCGGTGTACTCGCTCTCGTCCAGAGGGCATAGCACTGAAAAAGCATTGCATGGCCGTTCTGGCAAATGCAGGCAGATCTGGCGAATGCAGTCAGTTCCGGCGAACGCATTCAGTCTCGGCGATGAATATGCTGCAGACCGCATCGGCATCGGCATCGGCGTCGCAGAGACGGGCATCTGTGCATTTCCTGATATCGTTCACCTCATTCCAGTCACTGAAAACAGACTCGCGATTGCTGAGCCCGTTCACCGAGGGGAGGTGCCACTGGTCGAGCTGGGGATGGCAGTGGGCCTTGTGCCTTCGAGACCAGGCCGAAGAATCGCAATGCCGCGGCACCGAGTGCATATGTACATTCTGGTGCATTAGCATAGCTCGTATGCTGGATATATCGGGTGCATTGGATATCTCGGGCACATTGGGGATGTGAAGCAAATCGATTCCACCCTGCATCGGATCGGCGTCGCTGTGCTCGGGGTCCAGCACGGCTGTGGTCGCTGCCCGCTTGGCGTGGCGGCACCGCAGCCCATGGTCTGTTCGTTGCGGATGCGGTTCGTTGGACTGGCCGTGGCGCAGAGCCGGTGATTTCCACATGACCAGACGCCGCGACACCCAATCCGCGGTCCATATCAGCCCCAGAGGCGGCTGCTCCCTCTTTCCTCCTCCTCCTCCCCCTTAGTCTGCTTGATTCCGCGGTCTAATCGTTAAAGAAGGTCAGTCCAAACCCCGAGAGTGCTGCACGGCGGGCCGCCACGATCCTGCCTGGAGCAGGCGCTCGATCCGCCCGATCGGCGCAGACGGCCGAGCCAGCAGCGCGGTGTGTGTGTGCAGCCCAGTTGGTGTTACACGGGTATTTAACTCTCTGTGGGCTCTGGCATTTGTGAATCTCTCTCTCTTCGCTCAGGTTTCAAGAACTGTGAGTATCAGCATCGATCCATCCATCCATCCATCCATCCATCCACCCATCCATCTATCGATCCATCCATCTATCCATCCGTCCGCCCATCCATTCACCTGCCGCTGAACCCAGCCGATGGACATGTGCTGACCCTGTGACTTTGATACACATTCCTTCTTGGACAACGCCTTTCGACAACCAGAAAAATGAAGTACCTTTCTGCTTACCTCCTCGCCACTCTCGGTGGAAACGCCACTCCCTCCGTTGAGGACATCACCAACATCCTCGGATCCGTTGGTATTGAGGTCGAGACCGAGCGCGTCGAGGCTCTGGTTGCTGAGCTCAACGGCAAGGACATCAACGAGGTTAGCATCGCGATGCAACTCATGGCAGAATCGGCAAGACTGGCCGGGATGATGAACTCGGCCGTCCGTGAATGTGAATCCGGGAGGTGGCAGAGCTTGTCGAGGATCATCCCGGAGGATGTGATTTGCCGATCGCATTGGCAGGATCGAGTGGAACAGTAGATCTGGAACCTCCCGCTGTCGTTACTGATGCCGTTTTGTTGGGAAATCTGTTGCATCGCAGCTCATCGCTGAGGGCTCTGCCAAGCTGGCCTCCGTCCCCGCCGGTGGTGCCGTTGCTGCCTCTTCTGGCGCCGCCCCCGCTGCTGCCGCTGCCCCCGCTGGTGGTGCTGCTCCCGCCAAGGCTGCCGAGAAGGCTCCTGAGCCCGAAGAGGAGGAGGATGACGACATGGGCTTCGGTAAGTGCCTGATTCTGGACACGATGTGTGCGCCGACGCTCCAGGCAAGTGTACTGACCGATCAATTCCCTCCTCACACAACAGGTCTCTTCGACTAAACGCCTCTGTGTATAGTTTATTCGCCCACAATAAATATCACACATTGTCATCTGCGTCGTTTCACATGTGCCCTGATCCCTTTCCACAGCGAGCGATGTGCATGCGTGGGATGAACCAGCGAGCGGTCATGTCTGCGATGTCGGGTATCCGATGCTCGATCGCAGAGTGCATGGCAGTCTCCGCGATCTGTGTGCCAGTCGAGCGGACATGGCGGCGCTGCGGATGTGTTCTCACTGTTCGCCAAGTGTTCGCAGACCCATTCACACTCGCCGCGCGATTGGCTGCCGGTCGGTGACACGAACTTCGCCTCCCGCGCCCCAGCCGTCCCGGCTTCGTCCAGCCGCCGGTTCGAATCGGCGCGTTTTTCTTCTTCTGTGTTGCGGCGCCCTTTTTTTTTTTTCGGTGCTGTCCCAGGCACACACGGCCAGTATAAAGCCCGAGGACGTGCTGCTGGCCCGTCGACCCGCATCTGCTTTCTGCGTCTGCTCAACAGCCCGATCAACGCAAGCCATCATGCCCAAGAACAAGGGAAAGGGAGGAAAGAACCGAAAGAAGTAACCCGTCGTTCCTGGCTGCCGCTGCATCCGTGTCAACTGTGGGACGGCTTCGGACTCGCAGCTGCGATCTCTGGCTTCTCCCAGTTGTGCATTCATCGAGCTTCGGACGAGGACCGGACCACGAGAGGAGCCAGGCTTCCCCAGCCGATTGCCCAGGCTGTGTTCTCTCTACTCCCCTCCCACCTGCCTTTCCATCGTCTGCTCGCTTGCCCCCGATTCCTTTGCCTTTGACGAACAGAATCGGCCGTCTCCCGGCCATCAATATTCGTGGGGTCTTCCTATCCCCGCCCTCCCTCTTGATCGAATCTCCCTCCTGCTTCATCGATTCAGCAAGCTGGTTGCTGGCTGTCTATAGCACCTGTCTTCAGTGCTTTGCTTCTCTTGACCATGTACCTTTCAGTGGCACCTTGCTTTTATCGGGCTTTCGGCTTGTGGGGGGCCCCTCTTTGACGCCGCCTCGGGTGATGGGTCCTCCCCGGTGTCGTCCGCAGAGATGAAGAGCGCCTCTCGAGCATGAGCGTGTGGCTTCCGAAATCCATCCTCAACCGTTTCTTATCGTTGCGTGTGCCTCTGCAGGGGAAGAAACGAGAACGAGTCTGAGAAGCGCGAGCTCGTTTTCAAGGAGGAGGGTCAAGAATATGCCTCTGTCACCAAGATGCTCGGCAACGGCTGGATCGAGACCACATGCTGCGACGGCAGCAAGCGCATGGCTCATATTCGTGGCGCCTTCAGAAAGAAGGTCTGGTAAGTACTTTTGCGAAAATGTGGTTGAGGCAGATGTCCCTGCGACACCTTCCCAGCAACACCCTCCCAGCAACACCTTCCCAGCAACACCCTCCCTGCGACACCCTCCCTGCGACACCTTCCCTGCGGCTGCGGGACGAATCGCGCAAGCAGAGTCAGTGTGTTCGATTTCGCTGACCCGTCTCCCCAATGCCAGGATCACGGTCGGAGACGTTATTCTGCTGGGTTTGCGAGACTACCAGGACACCAAGGCCGACGTTATCCTGAAATACACTCCCGACGAGGCCCGTCTGCTCAAGTCGTACGGCGAGCTGCCCGACAACCTGAGAATCAACGAGACCGAGCTCGCCGCCGGCGAATCGGATGAAGGTAATATTTGCACTTGCCAGCGCATGTTCGCCGCCATCGGCATCGGCAGCGCGAGCCTCTCTGTCCTGCGGCTGTCTCCGGACTCGCACAGCGCCACTAACGCCATCGTATCTCTGCCGCGCACTCATGTGCCATGGCGATTGCCTTTGGAACCCGCAGAGGATGTTGTCGAGTTCGATATTGATGATATTTAAGCCTTGCGGACCCCGTGAAAAGAAGAAATGTGTCTCCAACGCTGCACGAAGAGAACGCCTGTGGGTGGTCCACCCGTCCGTCCTACCATTGCGCATCGCTCACGATATTTGGAGCATGGTCGATAATCCTATTGCCATATACATATGAACCATTCTTGTACTTTCTTTTGCCTGTTTTGATTGCCCCGACCCTCTGTGGGGGGGGAGGAGGCCTGGATAACCCCGGGTCTCGGCCGGGCTGTCCTTCCACTCCTTCTCCTCCTTTGACCCTCTGGCTCGCTGTCTTGGTTTCCCCAGAAATGAATACAGAGCCCTTTTGACCAGACTCGCCCCTTTGACCAGACTCGCTCTCGTCTGCTCCCCATTCCGTGTGCCGCCGTCGTTGCTGTTGGGGGCCACTCCAACAATCACGTTTTTGATGATTTTGCCGGTTTCGGTGCAAGAGTGGCAATGTATTGTGGATGTGTTTGACAAAATGCTTGAGGAATAGCCTTGAGCCGGACCGGTGCCGGCGACGCAAAGGGAAGAGGATGAGCAATCAACGGCGCCGAATCGGCTACGGCTCAAAAAAGTCGGGTTTGTACGATAGCTCTCCGGCAGCGGCGGCAACCTTTTGTTGTGAGCAAGACCAGACCATTCGAGTTAGAGCAGTGTCATGCCGGCCAGCGATCTGGATCCCGATTCAGTCAACCGTCAAGATCCAGATCCAGATCCAGATCCAGAGAGCTGCCATTGCCGGATTTGCCGCAGTAGCTCTCTCAGACACAAGCACGATAGCCACATTGGTACCTCTTGAATGGCTTCGAGCACCAGCTTGATGTGTGCCTTGATTTGGGCGGCCTGTTCGGTGAGCTTGTCGGCCCGTCTGGTTGGGCATGAGAACATCATAAGTCTGGCGGTGCAGCCAACGCTCTGTCGCCTTGGGCTCACACACACCCTGCAGGCTACCTTCAGCCGATCATAAAAGCAGGTCAGGGTGAACGCACAAGCTTACCTGAGCATGAACTTCTCGTACCGGTCGATAAATGCGATGGCCTCATCCAGCGTCAATTCGGGATAGAAGCCGTACCCAATATCGACAAAGATCCGCGAGGCATCTGGACTGGACCGTCACGTAAGGTGCATCAGCAATCGATCGGCAATAGCAGCAGCCGCAACACGGGTCTGTCAGAGACCAGGCGGGGGCAAGGACCACTGCCAGCCGGACCAAAACCGCCATAATGCGCTCAACATACACTTTGGCTTGGACGTAAAAGTCGCATCCGATATCGACTTGGGTTTTAAGCTGCTGTGCGCCCTGTGCTTTGATCGTCTCGATCTGAACCTTGAGCTTCAGGCTATCGACGAATCGACACCACCCGGCCGGGGACAGGGTTACTCTTCCATTCAAATCGGGCCACCATCGAGTCTCGCTGTGTCTGCAGCAGCTCCACATGCCGGGATCATCCCGAACCGAGTCCCGTGGGTTGTCTGGCAAAAGCTCACAGCAGAATGCATACTATTCCGAGATCTTGTCATAGAGCGCATCACGCTGATCGAGAGTGTCTTGCAGGTCCACTCGCAGCCGGTCGTTGATGAAGCCATCGTATTTCTTGATTTGCTCCTGCAGAAGCCAGAGTAAATCACTTGCTCCACTGCCGCAAATTCCGCAGCGAGAACCAGCGCCGGAGCCATTCTGACCCGGACGATGGATTGGAGGCTCTTGCTGACGGGAAGCACACCTGGACCGAGGCTTTCGAGGGCTTGCTCTGGCTCATGGCTGTGTTCTGAGGGGCTTGGGCGTATGGCGTGGTTGCCGAGCGGTGGACCAGAGGCAGATCTGCTGCTCAAGTTCGGGTCGGCACGAAAGTCGGTGACACATGATCCGCGCCGGCTCGAGTGCGGATCGATCCGCCACCGACCCTTTCGCCTTGCGCTTCCGCCTTGCGCTTTCGCCTTGCCTACCCTGGCTTTTCTCTTGCCGTCACACACAGGCCCTGGTCCAAATCGGCCTCGCTTTTCTGCCTCGTTGCTGCGACCCTGTTTCTGCCGGCCTGTCTGCCCTTGTGCGCCATCATCCCCGACCAAGTAAGCCCGCTCGCTCGCCCGACCAGCCTCTGGACACATCCGAGCTGCATCTCTGCTCCGACCTGCTCCGACCTGCTCCGACCTGCAGCTCCTCTGACCTATTTGCTCGAATCGACTGGCTGGATCATCGTCCGCAGCTCCAGAACCGCTCCACTCCCTCGCCGCACTCTCCGCCATGTCTCTGCTTCCCGATCTCGCTCGCGCAGAGGAGCTCGCCAAGTCCAGCCAGCGACAGCAAGCCATTGCTCTCTTCCAGACTCTGCTCACTACGGCCCAATCTCGAGGTACCCGGCTTCCGTCTCCATGGCCTGCTCACTCCATCCGTTGGCACACGATTGCTGGCACCACACCCCCGATCGGCTTGCTGAAGTGTCAGGGGGGGGGGAAGCGACACCAGATCAGCGTCCAGGAATGTCCTTATTCTACCCCGACCTGGATCGTCGGATGCGCGACTGGGCAACCGCCGTTAATTCGATCGCTATTATTGCCACTGCCGCCGTGTAAATCGCGGCTTCAGAGTCGAGCACAGAGGAAGATGTCAAGGTCAAGGAAACCGCCATCACCCAGCTTGGCTCTCTCTACGGCACCGAAAAGTAAGGACGCTCTCACTATATCGTACGGATTGCCTCGTGGTGGACGTGAGGGCTTGGTCATTGCTCGTACTCATTCGCATGTCCCCGATGTGTGTCTTTTGCCAACATCAACGCCGTTATGCCCCCGGTTCAAATCGCTCACGAGCAGAAAGCCCGAGGACCTTGCCAACCTCATCAGATCGTCTCGGACCTTCCTCGCCACGATTCCCAAGGCCAAGACTTCGAAAATCAGTATGCAACCTCGTGTTCTTTACTCACTTTCTGACAGCACTTCTTCCTCAGTTCCTGCCATACCTGCTCTCAAGGGTCCTATTGACACAGTCGTCTTTGTTCAGTTCGAACCTTGCTGGAAAACTTCTCCGAGATCCCGGACTCGCTGCCACTGCAGGTGCAAGTCTGCCGAGAGTCGATCGAGTGGGCCACGACTGAGAAGCGGATCTTTCTGAAGCAGCAGCTCGAGACCAAGATGATTGCCCTGTACGTCCGAATCCGTTGGCGGTGACCTTGTCGCTGTTGCTGGGTCATGGATTGCCCATGGAGTCAGTTGGCGATGCTTATGGCCAGACAGCGACTTCATCCGAATAGCGGACTTGGCTAAGCTGTGGCGTTGGCTCGGGTGTTCCTGGATCGATTCTCGGTCGCCCGTTGATGCCCTGGGATGTCATCGAATCGCCCTGGGGCTTCTCCGGATCGGCAGGATATTGAACCGAGTCACCAGGACATCGCTCCGAATAGCACGCGGCCTTGCGTCGAGTGTCGTGTTTTATTGGTCAACTCATCAGGCTCCCGTGGAATGTGTCCGGTGATGTAGGTTCTTGGATAACAAGATGTACTCGGATGCCTTGACCCTGATCGGCACGCTCTTGAAGGAACTGAAACGACTGGACGACAAGGCCGTCTTGATGGAGGTTCAGCTTCTGGAGAGTCGAGTGTATCACTGTCTCCGCAACCAGGCAAAGTCGAGGGTAAGTTGCGTTGTTGCCAGTGCCGTGGACGTGGCAGTGGATTTGCCGTGGCGCCCACTAGGTCAGGAGTTATTGAGCACATGAATTCATCTGCCCTTCTGTCCTCCAGGCTGCTCTCACCTCGGCCCGTACGTCCGCCAATGCTGTGTACTGCCCTCCTCTGATGCAAGCCCAGCTGGATATGCAGTCGGGCATCCTGCATGCCGAAGAGAAGGATTACAAGACTGCGTAAGCATCCGCAGCACCGACTAGATACGTTCCAGCGACAGAGTGCCACTGTTCCTAAGCCAACTTGAACTCATTTGGCTTGTGCTCTTATTGGCGCAGTTACTCGTACTTTTACGAGGCTCTCGAAGGATTCTCGTCGCAAGATGACCGCCGAGCCCTTCTGGGACTCAAGTACATGCTCCTCTGCAAGATCATGCTTAACCTGGTAAGTCCATGGCGCTCAAGTCGCCGCGCTGCACGTCTTCCAGATCTTTCAACCGGGTGTCATTACATAATTCGGATTCTTTGGTCCCTTCAAATACGAACGAATGAGCTCCGGAGACAAAGTCCGCCATATCGCGCCAAATCCAGGCTATTTGATTCTGTCGATGCCAGTCCTAATTGACCTTCCTCCAATACTACGACTTCCTTTGATAAATCCGACCATCACAGACGGACGACGTTCATTCCATCATCAACGGCAAGCTGGCCCTCCGATACGCTGGCCCTGAAATCGAGGCCATGCGTGCTGTTGCCAATGCGCACCAGAACCGCTCCCTGTTGGAGTTTGAGCAAGCGCTATCAAAGTACAAGGACGGTGGGTCTCCTTGAGTTGATCCAGCCGCTGCAGGGGGTGCCACGGAAGCGATCTGGATTTGCTCAGCGATATCTTCGCAGTTGCTGTTCAAACTTCCAGTGATGCTCATGTTACAATGCCGCCTTCTTCCGCAGAGCTCGGCAACGATCCCATCATCCGCTCTCATCTGGCGGACCTGTACGATACGCTGCTGGAGCAGAACCTGCTGCGAATCATCGAGCCGTTCTCCAAGGTCGAGATTGCCCACGTCGCAGCGCTGGTGAAGCTGCCTGTGACAACTGTGGAGAGCAAGTAAGCACTCGGGTTCCAGCCCTCTTCCGCCATCGCATTGCAGCGTCGCGACTACTTCGATGCAGCGAGCGTTCCTTAAGGCTGAACATGCGCCTCCGTCTCCCTGTGCCAATCTACAGGCTCTCGCAGATGATCCTGGACAAGGTGTTCCACGGTATACTGGACCAGGGCGCAGGATGCTTGATCGTCTTTGACGAGCCCATTTCTGATGTAAGTGGAGTGATGTACGCTGTTGGGTGGTGAGATAGGATTGGCCCAACCCCAAATCCTGGTGGCTTGACTGACGAGTGCTTGCCGCCATGCCATGCCATGCCATGCCATCCAGAAAACATACGAACTTGCACTCGATACCTTGAAGCATATGAGCCAGGCTGTCGAGTCGCTGTACGAAAAGGTGGGTATCGCCCATTCGCCCGAGACACCAGCGCCTCGAGTCCGACTCTTTGGCTGCTACTGTGACTTTGAGCCGGCACCGTGCGATCTCGACGCTCCATGGCATCGATGTGCTCGCTTCTGCTTCATGCTGTTCATGCGGACCGAGTAGTTGTACGTGGGATTACTAACGGCTCCACTTTTGTTTCGTCTGTTTCCAATATTTTTCACATAGGCCGCAAACTTGACCTACTGAGCTCGCGATCGGGCTTGTGGATCTGGCCCATTCATATGCCATTGATCCGATCGGTAGCCGCGATCGCCCGATTTCGGATCGTGGCTCTAGAGTCTGGGTACTGAGGGAGGGCCGCGGTTCATCCCGGACTGAGGCATCGCTGAGGCATCGCTGAGGCATCGCCGACATGGCACTCAAGCCGTGCATGTTCCCTCATCAAACGAGCAAACGAGCAACACGAGCACTCTTCGCGACCCGTCAGCGCACACATATCCACTCGATTAACTTTGGCCTCCATCCCACACGCACGGGTGACGAGAGTCCTGATCAATGTGCAATTATCGGCATACTGCGTTTTGAACTGGGTACATGGTGGAGATGCAAACGGTCTCGGTGTGCAAGCCCGCTGTTTCAGCCAAAGGTCATCCTGGCACTGTCCGAGGGCTATTGTCGAGTAATCGCCATCAAAGTCCGATGTCTCCCGATCTCCTCCGGGTGGATCGGGCACGAAGCAGCAGTCGTTTCGGGATGCTTCGGTCGCGGGTCTCACGGATGGTGGGGAGGGTTGCAGGATGGCCGTAAGCCTGACCCGGCTCGCTCCGGCTTCGCAAGAAGTCTCGTTGCCTCTAGTACTTGCTGGTCTTGGAGATGACATCCTTCATAGAGTCTCCAATCTTGAGGGTGGTGTGGCGGATTAGATTTTCTTCGTAATTCAGCTTCTCCTGCAGTTCCGGCAACAGCTTTGGCGCCGAGTAAAACTGCATCGCCCAGTATCTGCGCGCGGTCGTGGTTGTGATAGAGCGGTCCGGTGAGTCGAGTGTGGAGAGAATGGGCTGGATGCGGGTCATCGGTTTGGAGCCAATCCAGAGGAACCATCCAGAGCAACCGATAGCGAGGACACCTTCAATCACGCCATCACTCATGCCACACATCCGATGCTGCTCAGCCTGAGAATCTTGGACCATCGCCCAGAATCCAAACCGAACATTCCAGGGTCATCGCGTCCATCTATGCATCCGTTGATTTGCAGAGCCAGGGCAGTCGCGCCGGCACGCAGTCCGCTTCACTGAACACGCAAGCCAGAATGCATGACGGGGAGCAGAAAATATGCGTACTGTCCGTGAACTTCGACGTTGCCATGCCTCTTGATCCGATAGGGTAGGGTTTGGTATCCGAGGTTCTGGAAGGTCCGGACGACGCCGCCATTGTCGAGGACATGCTTGGCCGCTAGCCGCATGGTGGCCTGCGCCGTGTAGGCCTGAGGCGGGCCACCGATCGAAAGAAAAGGCAATGAAGAGCGATCGTCAGAATCAGAGTTGAGCAAGAGGGCAGCGAGGCGCCGGGAGCAAGGACACGGAACTGACCCGCGAGATGCACACGAGTTCGTAGAGAGGCATGTCTGCGGTGTGTCGGAGGGTGGCGGTGGATCGACGGACTGGGCTGGGCTGGGCTGGGCTGGGCTGGGCTGGATGGATCGGCCCGAGGACAGGTGTGGTTGATGGACGAGCGAATTGCAGCCGCAGATCGCCTGTGCTTGGCTCGGAACAGTGTGCAAGGACGACAAGCATGGCGACGACGAAAAAAACGACAAGAGCGCTTACGTAACAGGGTTAGGCACGAGCCCTAGGGCTGGGGTGCCAAGCCCTGGCGAACACACACACACGCAATCCCAGACACGTGCACCAGTGCACGTGGCAGATCCGAAATGCGCCACGCGCAAGACAGGAGCGCACCAGCCCCAGGACAAGGCATCGAGTGTCCAGCGCTCCAATTGGTGCGGCAAGCCCGCTGATTGGCACCGCCAGGTCCGAAAAAAAGACAATTGCCGTTTGCAAGGGGCTCGGCTCATCGACAGAGTTGGTCTGGCAATCGAACCCGGCCAGGGACTAAACAGTGGGCGGGTGCTGCCAAACAAACGAAGTCAAACGCAAACGTGCGCAAACGTGCGCAAGCGAACCAGCCCGCAGCGCTGATCCTGTCGCCGGCTCGGAATGTGAGTCGTCTCCGCCGCGACGTCGCGATGACAGGGATGCGAGAGCCGAGGAGTCAGGCTCGCGGCGGAGCAAAGGCATCGCGCTGCGCTGCGCCGCGTCGGTGTTGTGTGTGTGCTGCATATGTGACTGCGTCGACTGAGCTTCGACAGCACAGCCCACAATCACAGAACAGAGAAGGAGAACAGAGAAGGAGAACAAAGCAATCATCCGTCAGTCAGAGGGCCGTTGCCAATCGAGCCCGCTGCAGCCAACAATAGTCTGTTTCCCTCCGCCGAGTTGTGGGAGGTTTCTGTGCCTCTGGCTGGATACCCTGTTCTTCGCAGACCGTCTGCCCAGGAGGTATCTGCCTCGCCTCGATACCGATCACGGATACCCAACCCGGGACAGCCTTCTCCGCGCCATGTTCGGCCGAGAGCTGATACCGGATTCATCCGCGACCATTCGCGATGTGCACTGCCGCATACCGGGGTATCTGTGCCCAGGGCGGACGGTATCTCGCGGCTGACTCTCTGCAGAGTTTGGCGCCCTGTGTCTGCCCAGCTGTCCAAAACCTTCCCAGCAGACCAGAAAGAGCTCTCCATCTATACCCGAACAGCGGATGCACAGCGCGCGCTGCTCAGAACCTCAGGATAGTATTCCCACAAGCGCCATAACAAAGGTCACTCCCACCCCTGACCCGCTGCCGAGTCGGGCTTGCGGGCTGTTCGACCAACCGAATGGTTTGTCGTCCCTTGTATCGTCTGTATTGAATACAGATACCGCAGGTATCCGGTGTCTTCGCGAACTTATGGCACATATGATACCTGGCCATCTGCCCTTGCCCCGAGTCCAACCTTCATTCGTCAAAGCCCACTGACCGCATCGATCGGCTGCACCAATCGACCACACTCGCCGACCGCGCCAGCGAGCACTGTCTGTGCTTGTCTGTCTGATCACAGAAGACTGTGGTCACAACGACAACACAGCCAGGGCTTGTTCAGCGGCTGATTGCTGTCGCCTTTTTTGCCCACGCCTTTCATCCCGCGACAGGAGCAATAGTGGTCGCTGGATATCCCGTCCTGGGGGAAGGCCTATATCACTCACCGAGTTTGCCCCTCGCCTGCTGCTCCCTTTCGCTATCGCCCGCCATCGTCGTCCTCGCTACCTTTCCTATCCCCGCAGCTTGCGTATCGCGCCGTCCATCGACCCAGAGGATCCCTGCCTGACCTCGATCCAATTCGATTTGACAGTTTGTCGGCGCCAGCATCTCGTTCCATCGTAAAGCTTGAGCCTTGCGCTTCATACTTCCAAGGTATGTTGGGCCGCTATAATGCCATGTCGTTGGCCATCGTCAAGAAGAGAGCATTCGTGCCAGGCGCTGGCATCGTCGGTCCTGGGGAGTTTTGGCCGTTTCGTTCGCCCGGTCTGCGTCTCGGTGCTGCGACACTGCCCGGGGTTTGTGTCTTGCCGGAACAGCGTTGGATATTGGCCGGCTTCGGTCGCTGGGCTGCCTCATTATGCCTCCGTTAAGCCTTCGCCGAGCCTTCGCTGTGCATTTGTCATGCATGGATTCTGGTTCGTGGCTTTGGACGGCCATCGCCAGGCGGCCCTGACGCCGGCCCAGGATAGCTCTGGTCGTGTAGCGGCGGCTGGCACTCGCAGATTCATCGATATTCGATTCGCTTGCTGATCCGATTGATCTTTCGGCTCCGCTAGTTCCCTGGAAGACTCTGCCCATCGCACCTTTGCAGCTTGATACCGGTCCGTGGGGTTGTGTTGGACTCCCCTCTTCTTCGACTTGCTTGACCCGGCACTCTCGGCCGTTTGACCCGTTTGACGATCCGCACTGCACTTGACGTTGGCTCTCCAATGGAAATTTCAAATACGCACCCTGTCGATGAGCCCACTGAAGGGGTATGTTCTTGAAAGACTTCGAGAGGGATGCCTCGAGCCAGCGCCGAATGAGCCGGCGATGCCGGCTGGTCTTGTTGTCGTATATCCGCCGGATCTAACTCTTGCCCCTGAGCCGATCACCATGGGTGTCAGTCCTCCCCAGTCGACGCCGGATTCACTCACATGGCTTCTCGCTGTCTTATCCTTCCGGCAACTGCATGTTCAGTTTTTCCTCATCATCCTCGAGCACCCAGGCAGAGTGCGATCCTCGGGCTACACGAGCATTAGCACCGCCCGCTCCATAGATCCCATCCCGATCATCCAGCTGGCTTACCGAGACGAGAATGGCAATGTCATCACAGAGTAAGCCGCGGGCTATGGGCTTTCTGTGGACTTTTAGCTGCTTGCTACCTTGGTGTGTGCGGGATAGAGAAGGGCGTCGGTCGGGGCGACGGTGAGCAACCCGTTGTCGGTTGTGCTTCGGAGGACTGCGGGAGCATCGGATATCGTAGGCACACACCCACCTGGACCGCTGGTCCCTTGAGTCGCTCATGGCCGACACAGGAGGTGGGATGGTATGGCTCTCCTGTACGCAACCTGGAAGCATTGGATGGCGCCAGCCAGGCTCGGAGACAACCAATGGCGCCTGGACTGTACACTGTTACAAGTCAAGCCAAACCGAGCCGACGGAACAACGAAACAGAGCCCAGGCTTGATCGACTAGATCCCCCCGGCATGCCACAGCCATCCCAATCCAACGTCAGGTCGATTTTTCACCCAGCTTACCGTCTGTTGGTGGTCAGTGTTCTTCGTCCGGCGGGCTTGTGTCGCTAACCTGATGCTTCATGACTATGCTGTCAGTCCCAGGTATCCGGCGTTCGCGGAGAGTGTCTCCTTTGTCGTCTCTGCCACACTTGCATCCAAGGATGGCTCCAAGGACATTCTCAGCATCAACTCGATCTATCGCTACAGCGATACGTTGGATTCCCCAACCACCTCGACATCGTCTAAGCCTTCAAACACTGCCCTGCAATATCCCGAAGCGAGCCGTGTTTCGGGTGACATAGAGAGCCAACCCGACCCAAGCAGCAGCGATGGATCGTCACCGGCCCAGCGACGGCCACCAGCCGTTCCGGGCTCATCCGGAACCTCAAGCTTCACCGACCCTGTCCGCGCGCCTTCCTTCCCCAGCATGCTCGATACCAATCCGGCCGCCGTTCCAGTTGCATCCCAAGACCACCATCCTCTGTTTGGCAACACTGTCTCTCCGAGCTACTCCGCCAAGGACCTCGTCGGCCGGCAGGGTATCTTTTTCGTGTTTGGTAACCTGTGCGTTCGGCTTGAAGGAATTTTCCGCTTGAAGTTCAAGCTGGTGCACCTGATGCTGTATGTACCGAGTCCATGCTTGCTGATCTGCTGCTTTGTCGAGCGTCGCTTGCAGTCTGATTCGCAAAGAGGCGAGCCTTCCAGCGGCGAGTCGTTGTTTGCCCCAGGGCCAGGATCGGACCAGCCCGTTGGTCTGTGGGCGATCCGGGGTGGGCATGCTTGGGGTTGGGCGACGCGCCATCCCGAGGCCCAGCCCGCTGGCTTGCCAACCAGCACAAACAGCGAACTGGCACTCGCCGGATATGATAAATCGTGCATAGTACCTACCTGCTCGTTCCGCCTGTCCGTTGGGCCGCCGGACGGCTTTCGGCAGTATGGCTTTGTTTCCCCGAGCCTATCATCCGGCACGAATCTGATGGCCACATCGCTTGGTCTCTGGACAGGCCCAAGCGGGACAGCTCGCAGGGCCGCTTTAGCATGGCCCGTCTTACTGACTCCGTCTCGGATTTTCTCCTCCTCCTTTGCACTAGTGGCCTGAACCCGCCGCTGCCTCGAACGTTGACGACTGTGATTTCAAATCAGTTCGAGTCGCATAGCTGGAGGACGTTCCCCGGAATGGGCAGTAGGTTGACTCTGATTTGAGCGGAGCCTTCTCGACACCCTTGCAACGAGCCTTTCATTAGAGCCAGTGCCTATACGATCGTTGTCGCCGTCATCGTCGTAGCCATCGTCGCTGCTGTCATTGCCGTTGCCGTCGCTGCTGTCGGCGCTGTTGCCGGCGTTACTTGCGAGGGGAGTCTCGATGCTGCGTGCGCAAATCGGTGAGGTTACCATTCGAGCAGTCTTTCCTTCCCCCCCGTTGGTCCCTCACCACAAACTCGCTGCCCTGATCGATCCGCTTGCTGACCTACCAAACTCCTGCGCAACCCGTAGAGATATCCGATCTGGCTCGAAATTTTGTTGATCAAGGCGTCGTCAAGATCATCCGCAAGGCACAGCCGGCCAAGCGGGCTCGATCCTTGGACGAGGGCGACTCAGCAAGGGAGCGCACCCGATAGCTCCTCGGACCTGCAGCCGAAGCCTTGCCTACCCCACCCGCCAGGGCCCAACACAGCCGTGATCGCCTTCCGTGATTCCTTTTGTTGAATTGTGTCCGTCGTTGTCGATAAACCCGCCTCCTGAAGCCATGATACCTGTGCTGGAGTCGATCCAGGTAACATTGCGTCTATGTGCTGTTGGACGAACCGTATGAGTGTGTGTTGGGGAGAGGCAATTGCATTCCGGTTGGCACGAGCTCCTCCCCTGCTCAAGAAAGAGTCGTCTCAACATCAGTAAGCGATCGGCACAATGGCAACCCAACTTTGTCCGCTGCCCGTCGTCGCTGTTCATTGCCCGTTATCCATCGAACGATGCAGAGGGGCCTTGAGCCGAATCGAAAGGACGACATACACGATAATGTGACGGATATGGCTCTCGGGCGAGCGACCGATGCGTATAGGAATGTCCCGAGAGCCACTCGAAACTGAAAGCAGCTCGCCAACGGGCTTCATACCAAGCTCGCCGCTCATCAAAGCTGAATCGCTGCCCGTCCTGGATAACGTGTGGCCCGACGTGCCTGCAGCTCGCTTTGCTAGCTGCTCTGCATTACTTAGCCAACGCTCCCGTATCGTCTCCTTCCTCGTCACCTTTGACTCGGCACCACTCACCCGTTAGGCCCCATACCTGGGTTTGTCGACGACGAGGATGCTCCGGTCCGAAGGCGAAACGACCCGTGAAGTTCCCGGCTCGAAGCTCTTTGCGTCAGATAGCTTGTGGAAAGTGGTTGTGGTGGCTTGCTCCTGGCGCTGAGTCGTCCGTCGAATCGCTTCGTTTGATCCTTTCGCTCGTTGTCTGATTTACCTGCTTTGCCCGTTTTTAGTTTCTAACTATCGTCAGTTCGTCCATAACGGTTTGGTGCCTCGCGCGCATTGTTTTACGAGATTCCTCTTTTTTTCTCTCTCTCTCTCCCTCGCTGTATGTGTCTGTCAGCCCAAACGGAATCTCGGCGCCCCTCGAGCGGTGGCACCATGTCTTGCTCCGCTCTGTGGAAAAAGCGATCACTAAAACAATCTCGTTTTGAGTTTCCAACGCAACAGACGACCGAGCGGGACGATGGAGCCGACTTGGGTTCGCAGCGGCAGCGTTGCGGTGCGGTCTCGACCTGCATCTTAGCCTCGAGGACAGGAAACGAATGAGGGAGAGCGCAAGAGAGAGAGAGAGAGAGAGAGAGAGAGAGAGCGGCTCTGCATCCGGTGCTTCTGGGTGGAGCGCCAGTGCCTTGTGGGAGGGAAAATACCGGGACCTGCCAGAATCTCGGGAATATTGGGAGCCGTGACAAATCCGTTTTGGCCGCGGGCATTCTGACTCCATTTGCTCCAAGCAGCTCTGTACTGGCGACAAGCGTAGCAAGATGTCCAGGACGAACTAGTTGTCGCAGCGAGCAAGCGATATCCTCCTCCGGCCGTCAATAGCGAGGCTGCGGCCGAATTGAATCCAAATGAGCACAGCATTACAGCCCGACGGTTACCTGGAAAATGTAACATGATGAAAACGAAGCTCAAGGGACTGTTGGGATGCCAAGGCAGGCCAAGAAGGCATGAATGCAAGAGCAGACATATGCAGTATACGCAACACCGAGGGTGAGTGTTTTAACGACCCACAGCGGCTCAAACGGGGTGTGTTCGAGAAGACATGCACCATTCATCTTCGAGAGTCGCAAAGGACTGACTCCCCAGATGTGGTCCTCCGGCCCCGAGCAGGGTTTTCAAGCTTGAGCCCAAATGTTCCAAGTAAAGCGTGCCGGCAAACGAGGGCAGCGGGTTTCGCCAAAGCCTTCGAGAATGATGATAGTCGCCAATGATACCATCTGGGCTCGTTCCTGAGGCAGCACAACCCCATTCCTTTCTATGAAAGCGGACCAAAGTCGATCGAGTCACAAGCTAAATTTCGCGAAGCATCTGTTCCAAGAGCCACCTCGTCAGCGGAAACCAATTCGGTGAAATACCTGCGCTCAGAACGTAGCAGCAGCCTGATCTTTGGACCGAAACTCTGAGCCCCTCTGCGAATCACCACGGTCGGCCTGAGGAACGAGTGATTCGACATTATCCCACGGACTCGCCCATCGGGTGCAAGGATGTCAAATGCCGAGCGGTTTGTATCGAGAGTGCGACAGGTTTGAGGGCAAGGCGAATGCGGTGAATTGATCAGCCCAGGTGCCGAATCCATACCAACCGAGCAGCCAACCCCCCAGAGACCACGAGAAACAAGCAAGTCGCATCAGAGGACACATGCTGTGTTTTGTTGACAAGCGCATCCGGCATTGTTGGATCTCACAATGTCTACAAAGTCGCAGCGAAGCCCCTGCTGGCATCCCTGGCGACCTCGTCTGCATCGTGATATATTCACAAAATTAAACGGGACGGTACGAGACCGCTGATCTCTTTCGAATTATATCCTCACATCAATTATTCACAACGACCATTCACCTCCGTGGAAACAAAGCAAGGTCCATGTCTCCAATCCCTATCGTTTGAGGCCCCTTTGCTCTTTCAAGCGGTTCCACTGCCCCCCCCCAAAAAAAATGAGAGTTAGCCTGCATAGGTTTATCAGGTAGGTTCAAAGCGATGTGGCCAGCGAACCAAAATCCGGCATCAAGACATCAACGCGACCAAGAGCATGGTTGTGGTGTGCAAATCGATCACCACTCATCGAGATCGATCGCTTGTTCAAGACCGGCATCCTCAAAGCCAGATTTCTGTCAATGAATGGATTCGGCAACCTCCGAGTGAGGATCGCAGATCGCCCCCTGGTTTCCGCAATCGCCCTGTGGTCTCCACGCAGCCATGGCCAGCGCACGATTGAATGACATTGATCGGCCTCCGGGCTGGACGATGTCGATCGGCATTTGCACTATTGAGCCTGGGGATTTGGACCGACTCTGTGAGGCAGACCGGTTTCATGAGACGGGCGCCCAGGCAGATGATTTGACCCACTTGTCGTTCTCAGACAAGTGGGTGATATGATCCGTGTGGTATTGTCCGAGCAGACTCTGTGACCCATTGCCTTTTCAACATGCCGAAACTGCAATCAATGCGGCAACCACAGTCTGAGCGTGATTGGCTGCCGCCTGGTTAGAAGAACAGCCACTGCCATCACACCCAAGGTGAGATTGAGTCATTGATGGCGTCAGCCCAACTCAGTCATGAGATGGGCTGGCCGCCATTGTAATCGCCGAGGCTGATACAAGTATCGAACCTGACAGTGTACGAGCGCGCTTCGGTGAATATCGGCGCCCATCCTCGCCGATCGTTGGCGGCTGCGACTGCACCTGGCGCCGCCTATCCTCCCGGTAATCGCTATTGATTGGGAGCACGGAGCTGACGCCGTGCGGGCTCTGGCGTACCGATCATGTCTCCCTCGGTCAATCGGTCGCTGGCAGGCATGTCCCTCGGCCGATCGAGCTGCGGGGACTCGGGAGTAAGAAGGAATCGAGCTGCTGGGTTTCTTTCTTTCCCCCATCGCACGCTTATCCTCGGGTTCCTCCACCAGCGATGCGTCTCTACGCTGCGATTATCTGGTTTTACGCCAGTTTGGTGACTCTGGCGGGTTGCCAAACCTTCCCGCCGGAAACTGTCCGGGCAAACCCATACTTTCCTGTCAGCGCTGCCAAGGCGAATGCCCCTGTTTACAATATCGCGCTTTTGACCTCCTACAACACAACGACGCAGCTCTATGGGATGAATCCCGTCTGGATCGTGCGTCAGGTGCGCTTGGATGTGGTTTGCCCGTTTGCACCGATCAGCAGCTTCCGTGTTTTGTCGCTGTTGGAGAGTGTGCCATAGCCACTCCATTGGAAATCGGCTGTTTCGATGGCTCGCACACGCGACTGCATCAACCTTTCCAGGCGGCAGTGCCCGTCTTGGGCGCCTCGGCCATGCCACCGTAGTTGATTCTGCGAGTACCCCGTACAAGCTCAGGCCAATCGATACGAGAGTGTCCAAGTCTCGGCCGATGATATTCCGCGACTTCTCACGCGTTATTCCCGCCAACAGATCCAGGTTTTCCAGATGGCCTTGGATTACTACAACTCCATCGACACCGTGATTCCTGGCCTGGTACGGGCAACACAACTCTACTGGGCTCAATCCAGCATATGATCCATCATGGCCGCAATCAACACGGCAGGCACCTTGCCGGTCCAATGCTAACTCGAATCTTTCGTCCAGCGCCTCAACTTTTCATGCCACTACACCAACTACCTGATTCCTGTTAGATCGGTATGATCATATCCATCGTGTGACAATGATTTGCAAAGCCGGAGGGCTGTGAGACGCCTTATTTGTGATTGGCAGAGATCGCGGCAGCCCCTGTCTTGCGTTCCGTTGGATATACTGGAGCGGCGGTCGCACTGCTCAGAATCATCGTCCAAGTCCTACCGCTCCGATCGCCCTCACTCTAGATCTGCATTCCAGCTCGCGTTCTCGCTCGACCGTCACGTATCCCATCATTCATCCGCTGTTACTGTCGGGCAACTTTGATTCATGCTTATCGACGGCATACTCTTCATTGCACTACACCCAGATCAACAATGTCATCCAAGCGCTGCAGAGCTTTCCCGTAAACGCCTTTGTCAGTGGCGGGTTTTCCGTCGAGTACCCGGGCATGGTTTCCAATGCACTCGGCTATCCGTTCCTTGCATCGACAGGATCTCTTGCCCTAGCAGTAGGTTGTGCATGAGGAGACTCGTGCCAAAGGCCACTTGGTACCGTGCCTGGCTGACGCTGCTCATATCTTGGCGACACTCGACCAGCCTGGCAATCCAGAGTGGGCAATGTTTCCTCAAACCATCAGGTATGTTCACATGATGCTCCATTAGTTTGGGTGTCATAAAGCGTTTGCCCTAATCCACAGCTAACCTTGTGGTATAATCACAGCTTTGGCACCGTGCTCAGGTACGCCGAGCTCTGCTTGATCCCATCAAGATTGTGTTTGTGCGGATATCGCCACGACCGAAGCTCTTCCGTGATTCGAAAACTGATACCACACTTTGTTTTCGACCCCGTTGAACCCTCGGCTGAAAGTTATGTTGCCACAGGTACGTCATAACGGCTATGCATGAGCCCCGCCACTGGGGTACTTTCAAGCTTTGCATCGCAATTTTGACGGTGCATACACGAATATAGCAATCTAATTGGTAAATATTGGTGTGTCAAATACGAGATTTTAACCTTCCACCATATTCCAGGGATTGCCGACTGGGTCTACAGCATGGGCTGGAGAAATGTAGGTTGGATGTGGCGCAGGCATCGGCGCTGTTTGCCAGCATAAACAACCCGCATTACTGATCACGATTCGGCTGTCGTGACAGGTTATCGTCTTGACAACGGTACGCTCTGTTTCTATCGAGGATACTGCGGTGCCAGCGATTTGCAGGTCTGAGTCGCGTCGCTGGAAAGCTCGACTCAAGATGCCTTGCTTCCAAAACAGCCGTCGCTGGTTTCGTCCTACGGGCCACAGCTGGCTTCGGGATTTATACAGCGAGCAGAATCCCTTGGCATAAATATTCGTCTCATACAGCAATTCGTAGCCACGCCGAGCAGCTTGCAGGCTGCGTGCGAAGCCATGGTGGCCTCGCAGACCCGTATCTTTGTGCTGTAAGAATACACCGAGCGACGAGACACAGCGGCAACGCAACGCAGGGATCATCCCTGGATCTAGCTGTATAAATCAGGCCCTTAGCGCAATACTAACGCAGCTTCAACAACCAGGTTTGGTCAGCTCCAGTTCTTGGCACCGTTGTTTATAGAGGTAAGATCTTGCGCCACATGACCGAAGCTGCAGCTTCTTGGATATATCACTAACATCTCGTGCTCGGCTTTACAGGCACGGTAAATATTCCCTGCATCTGCTTACAATGTACCGATGATGCAGATGATCGACTAACTGGGCTCCGGGGTTCCGTTCAGAAACTACAATTTGACAACCCCGGACTATCTCTGGTATTGTCTTTGTCCATGCGTTGTGATTGTGCAGGAGACACAGCTTCATCACCTCACGGGTCGTTGTGAAGATCTTGCAGCCTCCACGCCCAGTGCAGTATTGACGCCGAGTTTGCTTCCAAAATCTCTGCTGCTGTTGATCCCGGCACAGGTGGTGCTCCGATGGATCCTATACACTGACGGAGCTTCAAACAAATCTCAACATTGTGCTCCCAGCCAATACAACGTTTCCTCCAGTATTCTCGCTGTGAGTTCTCGTGTTGCTTGTTCAGATCCTCGGCGGAGTGCAAGCGCACAGAGCCGTCAATATTCCTTCCATGCCGTCGTCATCTCACCCGCTCTGTACCTTCTGACCATCGTCTTGCCATACACCCACAGAATTGGACCACAAATTTCCACGCAGTCCACTGACTACCAACTGCTCAACTCTTTGTACAACACGAGCTTTGGCGTTTCTCTGAACACCGATATTACGTTTGCTCCTCAGAAGTATTACGTCACGTGAGTATGACATCCGTCCTGTCTCAAATGATGATAAGCAGACGGAGCCTGCAGCCAGCATAGTGATGGGACACTGCCCGGTAGGGCTTGCTTGGAGTTCATCGTATCAATATCAAGAGGCGGCTAGCTTCTTGTTTGGCAACTGTGTATACTAATAGCAGCATCTCATTGTATTTGCAAGGGCATCGTGGGAGAGCATCACGACGCTCGTGTATGCGATCCAAAAGGTAGGCTCACAACTCAGTGGCACTTGCCCAGTGTTTCGGAAACTCACTTGAACACAATCTTGCTGTAGCTGCTCAATACCAACCCTCAAGTACGACTCAGCGACCTGGTATCCAACCAAGTGAACAAACTGCTCACGCCTTCAGTTTTTTCAACTAACTACGCCGGAGCTTTGGGGCCGGTAGGTGTCGGGCAGCTGTCACCTAGTGTCAACCAGGGTATCCCGATCGCTGCATTAGCAGCTTCAGAAGCTCTGCTGGTTGAGCGACTGTCCTGTTTTGCGCTTCATCTCATCCCGTCCCATCTCACTGCAACGCAATTGGGCAACAGCTCATGTTCGACCGATATGGTCAGAAGTTGACCAGGTAAACCGAGCGTTTTGTCACGTAGAGCGACGGTTCAGCTCGCAGGTCGGGGCCGATGTCCAAAATCACGAATACTCATCATTGAATCGCTTTAACTCGACGCAGTATTATCGACATTGCCTATGTATGACCACATTAAGCAAACATTCAGCGCATGATATGACTGCGCGATCGAGGCTGGCAAAGATACTGGCCAGTATGCGTAATTTTGGCTCTGTCAATGCTGGACCATCGTGACTCGCCTGGACTGGTACTGTCCGCGACTGATGCACTCTCTCCCGTCCTCTTTGACTTTTGGAGAGCAGAATGCTAATCCTGGCGCCATTGAGAACTTCAACAAATACGACTTTATCGAGTTCGTCAGCAGTGGAAACTCATCCGCCCCCATGCTCATCACGGAGATTGGCATCAACCCGTTCTTCAACGGATCATGTGAGCGCCCTTTGCTAGCAACCATGAACCGTGCAAGAGATGGCATTTTCTTTGACATAGTGCTGCAGCTATCGTTCTGACTGATCATTATCACTGCTTCAGCTTCCCTGGCGATCCCGCTGGACTTTCCGCCAAGTTTGGACCAGGGATTGAGTCAATCGACAAGCCATGCCGTGAGAGGCTTTGTCATATTTATTATGGCAACCCTGGCTGCATCGATTGTGTTTCTCCTTCGCATGAGAACCAACTCAGTGGCTGTATTTGGAAACGTGTGGTTCTATGTCTCTGGTGGGTTGTCTGTTGCTCGTGTAACGGACAGTTACGCAGTGAAGGGCATTATGGCAGCACCATGCAAACTCATCAAGCGATCTCGACTCTGTGTCTCAGTGATTGTCGGAGCGCTCTTGATCCACGGATCAGCAGTCGCTTTCCTCAGCACCCCCTTGACCGCCCAAAGCTGCAACGCGATCCCGTTTGTGCAGTCGGTTGGATCAGGCATCATGATCAGGTAAGCAACAGTTTGGGAGATTGAAAGCCACAACTCTGGATACCGTGAATCACAGTTAGAGCTAATGGTTCTTCCTCCATCGGTCATCCAGCGCCTTCTTGTCCAAGGCACATCGTAAGGCTTCCGTTTGTTGAATTGAGCTTGCGATCGGCGTCGGTATGGAGGCTGTGGTATCAAGTCGCTAACTTGACCTCCATATTCCGAAAGATTTCTGGGCGCATGCCGGCTCCAATATCAGCGTGTTCACACCCGTCAAGACGGCATCGTTGCTTTCGTTCCAAGGAGTCATCTTCGTGGTCAACTTGGTAAGACAGATGCAAGAGCCAATCCGTCCATTCATTTGATATACCAAGTCGCTGACGCTTTGGCACTTATTGATGTATGAAACAAACTGCAGATTCTCTCCTTGGTGCTGGTTTGCCAATATCCACTTCAGCCGACTCGAATCGACACCGACCAATTTGATCACTATATCACGTGCCAGTCCTCGAACCCCAACAACATCCAAGTTGGAATGATCATATTCAATGGCGCCCTCATATTGCTTACGACCTACGCCCTCTTCCAGCAAGCCAGCAACGCCAAAGTTCCGTTTGTGAGTACAATCAAGTCGCACCCGGCATCTACAATCAAACTGCGCTCGGTCTCTGCTCATATACTTGAGCTTGAATGACTAACATATATCCATCCACTTACAAGAGCGAAAACCGAGTCCTGCTCTTTGGAATGGGGTAGGCAGCGTTTGCACAGCCGCTCTAGAGGTCCTGCAGCTGCTTTGATTGGTTGGCGCGGATCGCCCCGACACTGACATCCTTCTTTGTCTACCGTCCACAGAAACGCTCTCTTCTTAGGGACGGCGTTCTTCACCATATCGTCGCTCATGATGTTGGCATATGGGGAGCGTCTTTCATTGTATATTGCCGGGCTCGTCTTCGTCCCATCGATCATGTTCGTGTGCGCTGTCATGCCGATGATGCTCGCCGTGACTGGAGTCGCCTTCAAGGATACTTCCACTCGCATCCAATATTACTCAACCACGCTGTC
This sequence comes from Polychytrium aggregatum, assembly GCF_025602895.1. NCBI lineage: Eukaryota > Fungi > Chytridiomycota > Chytridiomycetes > Polychytriales > Polychytrium > Polychytrium aggregatum. Next base: position 122,433 of record NW_026516255.1, read on the forward strand.
TGGGTCAGGTCAAAAGCCCAGCAAGAAAGATGCCGCCGTTGGTATAGGATCCCGCTCAATCGTATCAGCCAGCAAAGTGGAGTCAGCTCGAGGCGTGATCACTCGCGACAAAATGACAAGAATTAGATGCGTATGTATTTGTCGGATGGTGAACCCGAGCTCTTGGGCCTGATGAACATGGGCCTCATGACTGCAGTATTCGAGCGACTTGGAGGCCTCATCGCCAAACCTGTGGATCACTCATGTGTTGGTACAAACGCATTGCAGCGCAAGGTCTATCGGTACAACTGGCAGCAAAAGAAGAGACACCTCAAAGAATTCGACGACTGTACCATCATGCTGCTGTGGTTTGATCCCAATAGCTTTGTTATAATCCCAAAGGTAAAGCCCCCGCTCCCAGTATTACTGCTCAGCTTTCTTCATGGATTGTATGCATGGTGAGGATGATTTCGACAGCCACCAACTCATACATGCTCATTTCAAATAGAGCGGGGAAAATGATCCGCTGCTCGTCAAGCTGAGAGCCCCAAACGTTGACACCGTTCTGGACGAAAAGGAGTGTGTCGCAACCATATCGGAGAACAGCAACATCACCTGGGTCGTCGACATAAACAAGAATGACTACGAGCCCTGGCTGATTTACTTTGAGAGCTCCACAAGTGTGTGACTGGAAGTATGACCGAGTTTATCTGTGGCAATCAACCTCACAGAAGGCAGCGCAATTGTCCATCACACAAAGCCGCGTTTTAATAGACGGATTTTTCGAGATATGGCGCATTTCTGGCAACCTGTCCTCGAGGGACTGTGACCGGGCTTTAGCTTCGACGATAGAAGTGCCCAGCGATGATCTGCATTTTAAAATCTACACTTTACACACGAACAACGGGGCTCCACAAACATTTCCATGCACAATCTAGTATTCGACGGACTGTGCCGAGCAGAGCCACATGCACTTCAACAGATCGCTTCCGAGTGAGGACCTCCAGCCGGAATCTCTGAAGCAGGGTGAAGATGGCTGGACTGGCTGTGGCGCAGCAACCTGGTGTTGCGCAGCATCTTCGGCCTTGGGCACGTGATATTCGGCCAGGGTCTCGCTGCCCTGGTTGCTCAGGCCGGGTTTCGGCAGCGACCCGATTGATGCCGCTCCGGATCAGTCTCCTGGTTCTCTGCATTATCAACCACGCTGGTCTGACCCGTCGCTCGCCATGGAAGAAGCCATTCCCAAAGTAAATTTGTCTGGCATATGCATCGATGGGCGAGAGCAGAAACAGCGATCACCAGCGGCGAAAGGGTTTTTGGTCGCCGACAATCCCCGCGACAGACTTGGAATGTTGCTCACTTTCTCTGCAATCCCATCTGCATCCACATCTGCATCCACATCTGCATCCACATCTGCATCCGCGAATCGACCAGATCCCCAACCTTGAACTGGCCCAGTACTGCTTTTCGCTGTCGCATGGCCTGCCCTCGTCCCATGCAGCGGCACAGAAGGCGCTGATGGACGCCATCACAGCTAACGGTAATGTTCAAGCCAAAAGCATTAGCGCAGCCGCGTGCCCCGACGGATCCGAGAGCCGGGGCTCTGTCGATCGCGCAGTTCGATGGATTGCGTTGGCCAGTGGCGAGGATCGGTGCTCGCCGATATCTCTTCCCGCCAGTCCGAAACTGTAGCAATATGTTGACGAACACCACTCCAAACTTCCACCGGGCTGGCTCTCCAAAGACATGGCGCCCTTCTATCAGTACCTCATCGAGAAGCTCAAATGGGCTCCTGATGCCCAGCTCCTGGCAAAAATGAAGACTGCCAACGATGCCGAGCTGGCTCGCCTGCAGGAGAAGCTCGAGGATGCTGAGGCCAATCTGGGCGAAACCGAGATCAGCGACGCCCTGACCGCCAAAGCCTTCTATTTGACAAAGATCGGCGAAAAGGTGGGCCCGACGAGACGATACCCGACGAGACGGTGCCCGGATCTCATGTGAATGATATGGCGTCCTCCGTTTGTATCTGCTCCCAGGCGCTGCTGACATTCTGATCTCACAGGACAAGGCCGTCGATGCCTACACCACAGCCTTCTCAAAGACCGGTCCCTTGGGCCAACGCATCGATATTCTCTTTGCTACCATTCGCATCGGGTTCTTTTTCGACGACAAGGATCTGGTGTCTCGTAAAATCGGCGAAGCTAAGCGGTACGGACGACGAGGTTTTCCCGCTGCTGCTGCTTGCGGACCTGCGGGCAGTTGGCTCGAATGTCAGTGACGCTGATAGCTCATGCGATGGCTTCCGAACGCCGGTAGAACTTGCGCGCTCTAACTATTGCAGGACCTTGTCGGTTTGCACAGGTTGATCGAAGAGGGCGGTGACTGGGACCGACGCAACCGCCTGAAGGCCTACGAAGGCATCTACAAACTCTCGATCCGGGATTTCAAGGGAGCCGTGAACCAGCTGATCGATACTCTGGCTACCTTCACCTCGACTGAGCTGATGGACTACAAGGAGTTTGTCCGCTACACTGTCCTGGCAGCCACTCTGATCCTGCCTCGTCCCGATTACAAGAAAAAGGTAGACGAGGACGTGTCTGCAGCCAGTTGCCCCCGCATCTGCAGCCATGTCTATTGCTGCAAGCTTCTGGAGCTAAATAATCCACCTCAATCGCCACTACATGCAGATCATCGATTCACCCGAAGTCCTGGAGGTGATTCACGAAATCAACAATCTCTCGGACTTTGCCAACTCAATATACACGTGCGACTATGCTCGGTTCTTCCAGTCGCTCGGTGAGTCGCGCCGCAAGACCCACCATGTTTGACCTCGGATGCTTCTGCGACATGCTGACCGGCTCCTCGCTCTTAGCTACCATCGAGCAAGAAATCAAGTACGACCGCATCCTTGCCCCTCATTATCGGTATTATGTGCGCGAGATGCGGATCCTTGCGTACGCCCAGCTCTTGGAGTCCTACAGAAGCCTCACCATCGAGTCGCTGGCCAACTCCTTCGGCGTGTCGCAAGATTACATCGACAGGTGAGCAGACAGACCTGCAGCCCGTGACACCTTTGTCAAGTGGAGGAGCCAACCTGACACAACTGCGATGTGCTTCCAATTGCTTCCAAAGCGACCTGTCAAAGTTTATTGCTGCAGGACGCCTCAACGCCGTCATTGACAAAGTCGGAGGCATTGTCGAGACCAACCGCCCCGATGCAAAGAACGCACAGTACCAGTCCACCATCAAGCAGGGCGATCTGCTTTTGAACCGCATCCAGAAGCTCAGCCGAGTCATCAGCTTGTAACCTAGCTGTCGCCCGCCGCTGTTCTTGTGCCTGGCTTCCGTGTGGCAACCACCCGTATATGCATGACCAATACAGGCACCATGATTGTTTGGCATAAAACCGGTGTCTCAAAGGGGTTGAGTCCACAGCGCAGCCGCCACGGGGACCGATGGTGCACGTCCGTCATCCAGCTATTCCTCCCTGATCAGTCGCTGGCGCCATCGACTCTGAGGAAACACTTGTTCGGAATCGAGGCGCTGCATTCGCTGTGTGTGTGTGTGTGCCGGCCAATACAAGCGATGCGCCGTGTTCGATCGTGCGTTCCCCTGATCCAGCTGCATCCCGCCGTCCCCCGACTATGGGCATCGTCCTGACCAAGCTCTGGCGGCTGCTCTGGAGCCAAACGGAATACAAGATTTGCATCGTCGGCCTGGACAACGCCGGCAAGACAACAGGTGCGGGGCGATTGTCTGCTTGTCGTTGGCTCACCCGAGTCCGGATGGCGCCTGATGAACAGGTTGCTGGTGATGGAATACGGCCCTGGTCAACTTGCCGGTCCTCCGCCTGTGCTTGGATCCTGTTCTGCTGTATCGTATATGAAATCAAGGGCTCAACCTTTATCCTTTGCCTCTCTGCCGGCTGCCATCGCAATCGCTCGCCCTCGGATCGCACCATGGCTCCGCCGATGAGCCAGTCCTCTATAGACTGTAGGTGCTCCTGCGAGCAAATGTCAGTGAACAGGATCTGGAGCCGGTCGTGCCTTCCTCTGAGTGTCTCTACTGATACACTGGGTGGTTGTTCCGTGGAATACAATCCATCAGGATATACAACGAGTCTGTCAGCACATCACCGACGATCGGGAGCAATGTGGAGGTGGGTCTCGATAGCGGCTGCACCATCGCTTCTGGCCATGCCGAACCCCACGGACACCGGCTCTGGTTCTCAATCGATGCCGAGATTCTGCCGGCCGCAGCTCTGATGACGGCGTTGACGGTGTGATGACACTCGGCGATACCGGCAATGTCAGCAGTGCCGCCAAGCCGCCATTGTGACCAACCCCGACTTTCGATACGGCCCACGCAGGAACTGAGGTACAAAAACATAAGGCTAATGGTCTGGGATATCGGCGGTCAAGAGTCGCTGCGACAGTCATGGAGGTGAGTTCAGATTTGCTGGTGGCCGTCGGGGCGAACCGAGGCGAACCGAGGGGGGCGAGCCAATGGGCTGCCCCTCCCTGAGCAACACCCTGGCTCTGACCTCCGGAACAGCACATACTATGTCAATTCCAAGGCTGTGATCATGGTCATCGATAGCAGCGACGTCGGACGGCTCCACATCGCCAAGGCAGAGCTACACCGCATGCTGGAGCACGAGCATTTGAAGAGTGCCTGCTTGCTCGTCTTTGCCAACAAGCAGGATGTCAAGGACAGCCGCTCGGCGATGCAAATCTCTGAGGCTCTGGCACTTTCGACCTTGAAAGATCGGCATTGGCATATCCAGGTGCGCCTCCCACGTTTTGTTGCAGTCGTATGGGTTCTTTCAGCTTCACTCACTCTGTCGAAAAGCACCACCATCGCGACCGAGAAACGGCAGCCACGAGCCATATACTGAACATTTCTCCTTCTCTTGATGCAGGGATGTTGTGCCATCACCGGCGAAGGGTGAGCATCTATCGACGCTGGCTGCACAGCCCCAGTTTGACTTGATATGGGAATGTGTCGATGCTTATTCGTGCCTCGATACACTGCGCTAACACATTCTCGACTGCATGTCTCTTCTCCTGGTACTTGCTTGCATGGATGTTGGGTTCCCACAGACTTCATGACGGGCTCGACTGGATCGTCACTCGGCTAACTTCCTGAACACCCTGAATGTCGTAATGAAATACAGCAATGTGCCCAGTAGCGACAGGGTGGGGAACTGCATCGTGATAACCGGTGTGTTTCGAGTCGCTGTGACTTGGAACGCTATCGCATCTTGATGGCGATGAATGGTGGACGACTTGGTTTGTTCGCCAACGGATCGCCCAAGCAACAATACAGCGTGTTGAAGCAAAAATGAGACACATCGTCTCATTCGAGCAAACACGGCGAAGTCGGATCATATCACAAGTGGATCTAATCATTTCCCTGTGTGAGAGAGATGCATGGAATGGGCGGGCACGACGGGGACCAGCGAGCCGCCGCAGATGCAGTCACTGCAGGCCAGAGCACCTGGGATGAGGGAGAATGACGCAGAGCAAAGAACAAAATCGACGCAAGACCTCGGCGAGTGGATTTCATGGAGTTCGGGTGCCGCCTGATGCACACAACCCACAACCCACAACCCACGCAAGTTATCCGTGTGGGAAGATGTTCCCGCTCTCTCGACAAGGGCGAGCGAGCAGAAGCCTTATTCGATGGATGTGAATGATCCTATTTCTAGCGTGTAGCGCACTATGCCGACGAGTTCTCGGCCCCTGTGCGATACGAGGGCTTGCGACTGCCAATCAATCCGCCGCCTGCACCAAAACGAAGCGACCCTGGGTCGGCCTCTGTTGGCACACCGGGCACTGGTCGTCGCAGCGGCAAACTTGACGTGTACTTCAGGGATGTGTAGGGCTTGTTCGCGGGCTCCCCTGTGGTTTCTTCCGAGATACCTCCGGCCTTGGTGCTGGCAGCGACACTGGGGTGAGAAAAGCGTTGGCCCAGTGTCGAAGACGCAGCGACGCCGGACAGCGTACCAGTAGCCGCCGGTGCGTATTTGGATCGATACTGGGAAGACGAGTCATTGATTGACAGGTGCGAACGAGTCAGTGGGCGTGGCGACACTACAGTGTACACACTTTCACATAGAAGGGATTGCTGACCGCCAGGCTGGTCGACGCTCGATACACCAGGCGGACATTCCCGACCCAATTCCTGGCCAAGCAACAGACAAGCCCATCGGGCCGTATCGAACTACTTACATTGGCCACGCCCACGGCTTCCGAGAGCCCCTTCGAGGGACCAGGGGTCAATGACGACGCAAATCGATCAAAGTCGATCTGTCCAAAGCCTGCATCTGTGCCTGTGCGTGGCAGCAGTTGGCTACCGAGTGGTCGACCAAGGGCCTCTTCGTTCAGCTGCTTGTGAAGCCACTCAATCACTGTTCGGGCACGATGGAGGTATGGAACGCAGCCGAAAGCCATTAGCACAAAGAAAGGTTCGGAAGAACCACATCTCCACTTGCATACCCAGGCCGCAAGCGAGCAAGTAGCGAGGCCTCTGCCACATCAAAGCACACACCGTGATTATTGTCTTCGATTGTTTGGCGATCCTGCTCGATCTTGGCCTCGCGCTCCTCTAGCTTCTTCTGAAGTTCGGCAAGGGACCGGGTCTGCTGCTCGCACCGGCCTTTGAGCTCAGTGTGCTCCCGCTGCAGCTTTTCCAGCGAGGCCAGCCGCTCGTCCAAGAGCTGCTCCTGCTGCACTGTCACGGCGTTCTTGAGCTTGATCTTGTTCTTGGCTGTCTTGAGATCCCCCTGGAGTCTTCGGATGATTTCGTTGCCCTGCTCAAATCACCAGCGAGTGCGCGATAGCGATGAGCAGACTTTTCTGAGAGAGCGGCCCACCGCGATAGCATGGACGGATGGCTGGCAAGCCACCCGATGGATTACCTTGTTAATCTCCTCCGTAGCTTTGCCAAAGTTCTCTTGCAGCCGGTCGTTCTGGACCTTGTATATATCCAAGGCTGCATCGCGTTTCTCCTGCAGCCGAGGCGAGTCAATTGACATGTAAGTGGCGCTGTCTGCATGCGGCTCCACCGCCAAGAACCAGGCGGAGGGACATCGCCGATCGACGCCCATAAAGTGTCCAGATAACGTCGCATACCAGCTGGCCCTTCGAGCTTTCAAGCAGGCTCTCCAAGCGGCGAGCGGCCTCGTCTCTTTCGCGCTCGCGACGCTCGCTGTTGGACAGCTGGGATCGCAGCATCTCACACTGCTGCTCGAGCTCTTGGTTGCGGAGGTCTTGGCTTTCGCAGATCTGCCTCGTTTTTTCCAGCTCGATTTGGGTCTCATTCAGTCTCCTGTTGGCTGCATCGCTCTCGCGGGTCAGATTGCCCAGGTTTTGCTCAAGGGTCTTGTTGTGGGATAGTAGATGGCTGTGTGTTGCTGTAAGGGTATTGTATTTAAGCGTCAGGGCATTGAGCTTGAAGAACCAGAGAAAGACAGACGACAAGTTGGCGCAGTTAGCTCGAGTCGCAGAGCATCCAGAGTCCAGTCATGATCGATGCCCTGCCTCCACATTGCATCGGGCCGACGACGATGCAGAGTGCACCAGGCACAGAAAACGAATCACATAGCAATCAGAGTCAACCCAAAACAGCCCACCCATAAGACCTTTCGAAACATGTGTTCCTGCCACCACATGCCAGAGCGTACCTCGTCGATATGAAGCGCATCGGCGTCACGCTTCTGTTGCTCGAGCTGCCTTCGGACTTCCTCTTTTTCCTTGTAGGCCTGCTCTCGCTCCTTGGCCATCTCCTCCGAGTGCCTCAGACTCAGATCACTGATCTGGTTTGCATGGATCAATTTGAGCGATTCGATCTCGGTGCTCTTCCTGGCAAGACTCGTCTCGAGGTCTCGCAGCCGGGTCGATAGCGATGTGCCTGTTGTATCGAGCTCACTCTTCAGCATGGCGTTTTCCGCCTTGAAGTCCACCACAAGTCCAGCCAAATACTCTTTGATTGCAACATCGTTGCCGGGAATGAACGCCAGCGCAATATGGCTGATGTGCTTGAATGTGTTGGTCTCGATGATGCTGAAGGTTGTTGTGCGGGGGCTGGAGGTTGTCAAAAAGGCCAGGTACCTGAATGGTGGAGGAAAGTCCCAGATCATGGTCAGATCGGAGTTGCTGAATGATGCCCATGTCTCGAGCTGCGGACGATATGGCCATGGCAACAGGAAAGGAAATGGATCCGTCGTTTGTGATCGCAGTCGCCAAGCATACTTTGGATGATCGTCCGACCGACAGAGAATGCACAGGTCCAGGAGCTCGGTGACCTTTTCGGGAAACTGCTGAAAGTCAACCAACAGATTCTGCTCCGTTTTCAGAATGTGGAAATCGTCTTCCGCAATATCGAGTTGGTACAGAAAGTACGGGTCGGCTTCGTCGGTGATCCGGAACTGCAGGACCTGGAGTCGAGGCGTCGTTTCGTCAGCGAGTTGGAAGGGCACAGAGGCGACGGCCGTGAGATCGGCGTTGTATGGTCTGGGCCTGAGGCTCGGCTCGGATCTCTCGATCGTTGTGTCCTGTGGATAGGAGAGTGCAGACAACACAGGAGCCGAGACCAGAGCTCATCCCACTCTTCATTTCCGCAATTCAGGCGAATCCGCCCCATTCCAAACCTTTAGCCTTCCACCCTGCTTGTGAGCCATTCTGATCTGCACGGTGATGCCGCTGTGTCGCCGCTCTTGGAGAGCCCCAGATGCGGATGACGCTCCAGTCGACAGCGACGACGGCGAGCCGAGTGGGGCCGGCTGCGTCGACGAGGACTTGACGGTGATGGGCACCTGCTTGTTGTATATGATGCCTGCTGAGTCGTCCATGCTGATCAGGCCGGCGATGTTGGAGATCGATCGATCGGCGCAGCTGCAGGAAAGCGCCGAGTCTGGATGCTGTGTGTGATGGGGGCTGCAGACCGATGGTGTCGGGGATGGCCAAGGCCAGATGCAGGGGCGAGAGGCGGAAGAGGGATGCACGTTTCCAACGAAGCCGACCGAGCTGGCTGGCTGGACCGGCTCCAAACCCCGACCAGGGCCGACGCCGAGGCGGACATTTGGCGGGCGCTGCTCAGACGAGGCCAAGCGAAATGCCAGAGTGCTATGCGGGAGCATCCTCGTCATTCAAATCCATCCACACTCAAGCAGCGATCCAAAATGCCGGATCTGCATCGCCGATCCGATCCGATGCAGTGACCAAACGAGCCAAGAGCCCCCCCCCAGCGAAACCGGCGATCTTCGTTTGTATTCTGGCTCCGCTTCATGGCCATCCGGTCGTCGATGATGGCCGCACAAACAGATGGGCAACCGGACGCATCACCGACGATGACGATGACGATGACGATGACGGCTCCGTCCGCATGACTGGCACATCTGCGATGCGACTCCCGGCCCCCGATGCTGGCGGCTTGAATCGCCGTGATTACATCTCTTTGCAAGCAGCCGCCAGCGCAGCCACTTCGTACGAGCCTCTGTAGTCGTGCCATCCAGAGGTATGGCGCTTCAGGATCTGGTGGATTTCGGCCAGGGACGTCCCCGAGTTGATCAGGGCAAGCATCACATCGCGGTTGAGCTCGGAAGGGTCCTGCCAAGAGACGGCGCTGGCCAGGCTGGCAACGATTCCGACGGGGCCGGCCTCGTTTCGATCCTCTTCCTCCTCGGCGCCGGACCAGGTTTCGGCAGCCAGATCCTCGGTCTTGGCTAACCGGATCTCGAGGAGCAGGCCGTCCTCGTAGGCAGGGAGCCCGAACCAGCCCTTGCCTGGCAGAGTCAGGGTCGACCGTTTGAGGTGGAGGACGACCGGGACCTTGGTCTGGAGATGAAAGTTGGGATCCTCTTCGTACTCGACTTTCAAGTTGCGGTGGCGCTCGAGGAACTCCCAGACTGAGGCGGAGAGCAGCAGCATCATTCATAGAGCAGGTTGAGTGGACGGCGTATTCGCGGGGATGACCGTGGCATCGGCAGCAAAGCAATCCGAGTCAAAAAAAAAAAAGAATAAAAATGGACAGAACAACGGTCCAATTAGCTGACTTTGGGTTGGTGTGCGGTGAGCAGATCGCCAACGGACACATGGGTTATTCGGGAGATAGAGGCGGTCGGGGGTGGGACCGTACTTGATTGCTGTCGACCGACCACCGAGAAGCAGGAGAATCCTGTCAGACTGAGCCCGATTTTCTTCAGCAATGGCGGACACACCATCTCCGAGTCTACAAGGTAGGAGGGGGGGGTTCAGCGAAACGGCGAGGCGTTCTGTCAGAGCTGGGCCTTGCGAATCCGGACCCTTGCATCCAGATCGCCGGTGCCAAAGTGGCAGAGTGCGAGATGATACGGGAGACCACGCAGGGTCGCTCCTCCATGGTCATGGAATCTCGGGCATATGCATCGCTTGGAGCCATCTGCGAGCCGCTGACCGCGGGGAAGCGAGCGCCGCAGTCCGAGACGTACTTTGGACATATCCGTAGGTTGCGTTCGTACTCATTTTATGCAGAACTGACACGGCGATGGCGGCTAGATCAGTGGGTTCGACTGGACAGTCCTGGACGGGAGGGGGATGAGGACGCTCGCCGATGTGTCGCCTGGCCGCAGCAGGATGCAGATGGAATCGAAGCAAAAGGTTGCGATGCGAACACAGCAGCGAGTCCGGTCCTTCGGAAATCGCAGCTTTTTGTTGGAGCCGAGCATCGAGTGGCTCTGTGGGACGGCCAGTTCCTGTGCAGCCACCCCTCTTGTACTACGGTAATCAAACTCGCCCGAGCCTGAGCCCAAGCCTCGCGGTGGCTCGACATCAACAACCGCCGGGCTGGGATGGAAGGGCAGGTGTGCAGGCGGCTCTGGGTTTGGAGGCAGTCCAGGAACGGCAGCGCCGGCTGCGACGACAACACACCCGACAGGCCCCCCAATCGGCCGAAGCTCTGTCGTCACCCTGGCGAGCACGCGGCAGCATCTGGTGGCTCGTTGGGACAACAACAGCACCAGCCCCAGCATGCTCGTCCATGGGGCTGGCGACAACAGTGCCAGCGGCATCCATGGAATGCCCTGGATGATGTCGTCTTGACGCTGTGTACGCCAACAGGCCCGAGTCCAGCAGAATCCGTCGATCCACTGCTAATTTCGCCACCGAAAATCATCTTACAGCGTTTCCAATATGAAATGGGACACCCCTGTTTTGTGCATGGCTGTGCTTTTTCTGGAACCTGAATACACCCACCACTCATTGCATTCATGGCCAAGCAAGTATGTCCAAGGAGACCGAAGTGGTGATTGCCTTTGGGAATGCATCCTGGAAACAGGGGAGGGATATGCTTCCAGTCCCAGGAGACTCAAGTTCGCCAAGTATTTTGAGCAGTTCCACCACCACCAGAGACGACCACCAGACCGATCCGTCTCCAAGATCCATGTGTGCTCGGTGAACGAGTCCAACACATCCCAGGTGTGCTCACATTGTCGGGAAGCCAAGCGACTCGAGAAGGTCGAGCATCTTGATATCGAGAAACCATGGAACTGTCCAGAGAGTCGAGTGAATGCACCACACTCACACATCGAGACATCAATGCAGCCAGGAACATGATCTCGGTATGCCAGTCGATCATCGCCACAGGAGATCGACCAAGTGTATTCAAGACTGTGCTCCCGAAACCAACGAAAACAAAGAGTTTGCCAACCAGGATGGGAAACAATCTCACGGCTTGCCCACTGGGCCTACAAGTCAGTCAGCGGGTTTCAGATATCTGAAGCCAGGAAGTGACTGTTCCGTTTCTTTCTGGATAGACTGTACAGCATTCGCAACGGAGCCACTCTGTTATTGTCGCCAATTGTGCGCTCTTCATTGATGAACACTGCCGACTGGGTCGCCGCATTCATTCAATAACTCCCATCAACATGGCCGAAACAAAAGGAAACAAAAGGAAGCAATAGAAAAATCCGAACCAAACAAAATCAAATCAAGCGCACGAGTGCCCTCGGACTCATCGCCACTGCAACCGGGCTGCAAACTGTGACTGGGTTACAGAGGGAGGAACGGTGCTGGGCAAGGACCGTTGGCCGTGCAAGCGCATGCGAAAATCTCGAGAGCGGGCAAGACCACAATGTGCCCAGATCTCGACAACGACCGAATCAATAGAGTACCAGTGTGGTTGTGGTTGTTGTTGTCGTCGTCGCTGCTCCTGCTGCTGCGGTATCGCGACAAGTGGAAGCAAGACGACGAAAGGAGGTGATGACAGTAGAGATACAAGAGTGAGGCGAAGCAAAGACAGGGCAAGGAGCGGCCAGAAAGCCAGATTCCCGACAGAGAGTGGTGCTGCCGACGGGGCAGCGTCGTCGTCGATGAGGCAGAGCGGCCGGCACAGAGAGTAGAAAATAGACAGCCGTAAGGTGGGAGAAGGAACAGACCCGCCGTCGGGAGAATCGGACTGCTGACGCGGAGAAGCTGGGTGGTGATAGTGATAGTGGTAGTGAGGGTGGATTGGATTTGGAGATCGGCTGAGGTTGGGTTGGCGAGCCGAAAACTCGGCAGGGAGTGGACCAGAGTGAAAGACGGCGGGCTTCGGCCTCAGGACAAGCGAGGTATATGCCCGGCGGCCGATAGATCGCTTAGGTGGCCACGGCGAGTGTCTAGGGTTTCAGTTTGACGAGGATGACGCTGACGTTGTCGGTAGACCCGATATCCAGGGCCTTCTGTGCCAGAACCTCGGCTACGCCCGTGGTGAGGATATCCACCGTGACGGCGTTGCTTCCCGCAGAGATCTCCGACTCGGCGTTATCCAGGCTCTGGGTGGGCTCGGCGAGGCTGGAGGTTCGACGGCCCCAGCCATTGTTGTCGTCCTGTACATTCTCTTCGAAATAGCCGTGCTCGCGCTTTCGGAGCCACTCGTGGATGTCCTTGTTGCTCATGACATCCGTCAGGCCGTCCGACGCCAGCAGCAGATATTTCTCCTTGCCCGTGAGGGTGATGCTCCGGGTCTGGGGAGTAGCGGTGACCTGAGGGATGTGGTAGTCGCCAAAGGACCTAGTGACGCTCAAGAGCCCGTTGAGCCGGATCGACCTGCCGTCCCGGAGAAACTCGCCACCTTCAGCCACACAGCGCTGCTTCTCATCCTCGTTGTGGCCTGTGTGCTCGACGATCAGCTTTTCGGATGTGCCGTCCTCGTTGAACAGAATGGCGACCGAATCGCCGACCCAGGCAACATGCAGCTGGTTGTCTGCCAATGCGGCAACGACAGCTGTCGAGCCACTCTTCACGCGGCAGTCACCGGCCTCCATGGCGGCTTTGAGCTTGGAGTTGACCGTCCCAAACGCCTCCTTGAAGGCGTTTTCGGCATTGCTGGGAAATCCCGGCTGCTGGGCCACGACCCAGTGCAGGTGCGTGGCTACGTACTCAGATGTGACTTCCCCGGCATGGCCATCGTATACGGCATAGAACGACAGCGGCCGGTGCTCGGGACCCTGACGCGCATCATGAACCGGAGCCAAGATGTGAGTCAGCATGACGTGGCCTTGTCCGAGCGAGCCCGTATGCACCAGCATGGAGTATGGCGGGATGGCTGCGTTGCTCCACATCACAATGCACAGCAGGGCGGAAAGGGAGTGCGCTCGACAATGCGCACGAGGCTGTATCGTCCAAAAACAAAGCCGATTGCATCTGCCAAAGCCCTGTCGCCCGACTGGCGCCAGGTGCATGAATAACGACTTCGTACCAGGAGTTCGTTGAGATACGTTCGGACAACGATGCGATCCTCGTTTTTGCTCTTCCATCCCTTGAGTGAAGCGCCATCGGCAGCATATCGACGCTTGTCCACAGGCGCCGCCATGGCCTCACTGCGACAAGGAGAGACAGATCCGAAAGCCGTTCAGGGCATGAACCCCATGTTCAAAAGAGATACACACCCTATGCACTCAATGAGCGCCGAGAGCAGGCCAGGAGAGGGAAGGACATACCGGACGACCTTGTCCAGCTGGGTTTCCAGCAGCGTCTGAAGGGCAGGTTGAACCCTGTCGATGACGTCCTGGCGCTTGTACACCTTGGGCGAGGGAGTCGCCACCCGCTGCAGCGTCTCGGTCGGATTGGACGGGAGGGTCGAAGATCGCGGGCGAGACAGCGTGAAGCTTGTGACGGCCGATCGCAGCAAGGAAATCGGATCGGCCCGTTTGGCGGTATTGTTGCGGCTCAAGGAAAAATAGGTCTTCCAGGGACTCGGGGGCCCGCCCTCATCGCTCGGCTCGCTCGAGATCTTGGGTACGGTCGTGTCCAGGAGGAGGGCATCGACTTGCGGGCTGGGATGCACCTTGGTGGTTGTGGTGGTGGTGGTGTCTGTGCGGCGACGGATGTGGGGCGACAGATGTGCTCATGAGTTGTCTCTGGCCACGAATCCTCCAGATACCAGTGTCGAGTTGGGGAAGCAGCGACCAGCCACCGACATCATTCAGCGATGATGCGAATAATAAAGGCGCGTAGCAGTGGATACGTACTCGAGAGAGCTCCTGACGCCTGCAGCTCCTCGACGACCTGCAGACACACGAGCCGGGCAATCTTTGTGGCGATAAGCTCGAGGACGGTAAGGGGAATCGGCACCCGCTGCGGGTCGTCGCCGAGCAAGGCGCCCTCGGTGGCCAGAGCAGAATATTCAGAGCTGCATGCGGATATCACAGCAGAAGCGACAGGTGGGTCCACCCCGAGAGCAAGACGGAGCGGTTAGAACAGCCAGGCAATGCGGGGTCCGACAGAGGAGGGGGGAGCCGGCCGATCCTGGCCGGGTCCACCTCCAAGGTCGCAATAGCAGCGGGGCGGCTTGATGCTTGGCAGTAGACACAAGCAAGTCGCATGGACTGAATGTGCTGACGACGGCGACTTGGACAAGAGTGCCTCCTGCGTGCTGCCGACTGCCAAGCGAAGGAGGAAGAGAAGAGCCAATCGCCGCACAAAGACACACCTGCAATAGACGCAAAGCATGGCCTCGCGGGCAATGACGGGCAGGAGCTGCGAGGGCTCCACGTCGGCCGGGACCCATCGTCCGGCTCTGGGGGGCATCGCTGGTGAGAGTAAGTCTGGGGTTCTAGATGACCGGGGGTCTGGTTGTGGATGGCCGATGCCACTGGGCAGCGACAGATGCGGACAAGAGCCCAGAGGAGAGGGGAGCCGACAGGACGAGACCAGGAGACGGCCTCCGGGCGAGAAGAGCCGCTCTCGCGGGAGGCGAGTGGCGACGGGCGCATGGAGCAGCGAACCTGCCATATATGGGGCGGGGCGTCGCACGGCGGCCGGCACTGGGCACAGTGGACGGCGGTTGGGCTGTGTGGGCTGGGGACAAGGGTCTGCGTGCGCAAGAGAACAGACATTTGGGCGATGTGCGATGTGCAATGTGCAATGTGTGGTGTGCGATGTGCGATGTGCGATGTGTGGTGTGGCCGGATTATACTTTCGGATGCATGACAACCGGCCATTTGGAAACACGGCACTTGCACATGTCCATGGTTTGTGTCCGTTGAATGCTGTCGATCCGGCCGCCTGGCTGAACGGCGCCCGTTTGCATTCGCGCTGATGCGATGGCCTTGGCCGATGAGATATCGCATTCTTGGACAAACTCCGTGGGCAGTCTAGTCACATTGGAATGGACACCCACGGAGATGATCGGGCCCGCTTGGTCGTTCGTGGACGAGTCCGCCCCAAGACTCGAGGACCTCCATCGCCCTCTCGGCCTCCGTTCCCACACCGGTCGCGCATGTACCCCACCCACCCAGACAGACAAGGACATGATGCCGATAGGCGCACAACAGAGATGATCCGACGAGATGCCGATGGCATAAATGTACGCACAGCATGATCTAGCACCGGCAGGAGATGCTCCGGCTGTTGCACGCAACTGGATGAACCTGGCCCGGGCCGCGTGAACGCAGAGCAACTGTGTCGAATGCCTGCGTGCCGGTGCACATGCAGGGCTCTCGAGAATAGCCGATCCTCCACCTGGAACCATGCGGCGACTATGCGGCGACTATGCGGCGACCATGTGGCGATCAGACTTGCAAAGTACTGCCGCCCAAGGTCCACCACCGGCCGAGAGCGCAGACCGAGAGCGCCGCCCCACGTGATGCGGCTGGCAATAAACCGGGGCGGCTGAGTGTGGCGCAGCACTGCCAGGGTCGGCCAACCAGCCCAACCATCCCTTGCGTCTTCGATCGCATCGCCTTGCATCGCATTGCATCGCCTTGCATCGCCTTGGACTATTGCCGTCGTCGCCGTCCAGGCCAGCCGCACTGACTGCATCTCTGTCTCGTCCACGTCCTCGTCCACACAAGCCACTCACCCGTCTGCATCCGCATCCCCACCATGTTTCTTCCACGCTCGGCTCTGGGACTGCACTGGGCCCGCCACGTCTTCCGCACCCAAAACCCGGTCGTGGCGTCGGCGCTCTCGGCTCGTCGCTGGTCGCCCAACACCAAGCTGCTCTTATCCGGCACGGGCCTGGTCACCGTCTCGGCCCTCAGTCTCTACTACGGCAACCCGCATCTGCTGGGGCTCCAATGCGACTCGCACTCCACCAGCAGCGCCCAGAGCAAGCTTCCAGGTCGGCCGGACCTCTCAGCCGACGACATCAATGCCGAGCTGTGGAAGGACCAGTCGACGTTCGACACTGGCGGCGTCGCAAAGACCTGTCGCGTGGATGTCAACTATCTCGAGTCCAACCGCCCGATCGAAGATCGCCACTTTGTCGGCACCTTTGACCGCGGCCTTCTCGTGGGCATCTTTGACGGTAAGGCGGCGCTACGGGGCTGCCAGCCGATGCATAGGAGTACATGGGTCGCTGCCCTGATCGGCCGCCGAGCACAACCGCCGCGACCGAGGCTTTGGACGCTACACGACGGGCACATCGGCGTATCGGCCCATCTTGCATGTGCATTCCTGGTGCAGTGCGACGCGCCTAAGCGATTACTGACGGCTCAAACCTGGCTTGCTCTCTTCCTTGATCAGGCCACGCCGGCGACGAGGCCGTCAAGCTGGCCAGCAATGTCCTCCCGAGCTACATCGGCAGCGCCATCAAATCCTCATCGTCCATCGGCCAGGCACTTGTCCAAGCCTTCGAGAGCTTTGATCGCCATCTCTACAACATCCCCAAAGAGATCCTGCCTGACTTTGAGCGCCTGAGCGCCAACCAGGTTTCCTGGATCGACATTCCGGCCGAAGCCCGCAAGCGGCTACTCCAGGCTCTCTCGGGCTGCTGTGCCTCGTTTGCGTACGTCAAGAACGACAAAGTGACGGTGGCCAACTCGGGCGACACCCGCATCTTTATCGGCCATCGGCTGAGTGAGGGCGTCTATGAGGCGCGCGATCTGACGGACGACCACCAGCCTGGCAATCCTTCGGAACTGGCCCGCATGCGAGCCGAGCATCCCGGCGAGCACGAAACCGTGGCGAGCTACCACCCTTCCGAAGTCAACGGGCCCTTGCGCGTACTTGGCGGCATGATGCCGTCCCGAAGTGAGTATGGCGCATCCGCCCTTCTGGAAAGGGGGCTGTGGTTTGCCAACGAGCGGATTTACATCGGCAGCGACCAGTACTGCGTCTTCATGCCGTATGCTGGCAGATCACACTGTCCTGCATGTGTGTTGCTTCTAACTGCGAGCCGGTCGTCTGCCCCCACGTATTGGATCTGCGCATCCGCATCCATATCCAGCACTCGGCGACATGAAGTACAAGTGGCCACTTGCCTGGCACGAGAAGATTGACGAGATTGTCCTCCGTCGCCCAAGGATCACCAAGACCTCATACCGAACCCGGCCCAACTACAAGACGCCTCCTTGTAAGTTGCCTAGCCGAGATAGCCACAACGACGATCGAGAAGTGGTTGTGGTTGTGGTTGTGGTTGTGGTTGTGGTTGTGGTTGTGGTTGTGGTTGTGGTTGTGGTTGTGGTTGTGGTTGTGGTTGTCGCACTCGGGTCGCACTCGGGTCGCACTTGCATCGATCGCTTGTGCTCGATGAGTTGGAATTGATAGAGTCTCTTGCCTTCTCGGCTCCTTCCTGGTGCGTGCTGGAGCAGACATCATTCCTACCCCTGAGATCCGCGAGTACGGCTTGAATAGCAACGACGAGTTCATGGTCCTGGTCACCGACGGTGTGAGCGAAGTACTCACCAACCAGCAAGTGGTTGACGCCGTCGGCAAGTACCTCAGCACAACCACGTCTCGCCATGAGACCGCCGAGGACGGACACACGATCGTGGACTCGAACGGCGCAACGCACATCCTGCGGGAGACCCTGGGTCAGATTGGCGAGGGTGAGTTTGGTCCGCACACGCTCAGCCGGATGCTGTCGCTCGACCCCAAGACGAGCCGGTGGATCCGCGACGACATCACGATCATGGTGGTGTTCTTCAAGGGCAGCGAGAAGCACCTGAAGAACACAAAGAAGGACGTCCGGCTGGTCATCAGGCCGACGGACGTGAGCCCCTGCCCAAGGCCAAGCTCTGAACGGCGACAGACTTTGCAAACGAGAGGGCGGACGGCGAGCTGCATCTCCGCACCTGCACCTGCACCTGCAGCGATCTGGCTGCCATGGCTGTCGTCCTTGACACAGACTGTCGTCGGGCACATATGTTTCGGGTGGTGGCGGTCTGTGAACACGTCCCGAGGAATCACCGGACGAAGCGAAGGCATAAGGAATCGGATGTCAGAACCCGGTTGTCCAGGGATGCCGGAGGGTGGCGGTCGGTTTTGGAGGCGCAGAGGGATGCTGAAGAGTGTGCGGGGATGCGGGAGGATGGCATTGGATGCGGCTGCAAGCACCCCTTATGCGACCGGGGGTCACGCAGGTCCATGAGGCCACCGATCAACCATGAAGCCACCCATGAGGACACCGACGCAGGTCGTTTCATGACCATGGCCATGCCAGTGTGGCTTGCATATGCACAAAGTAGCCCTGGACCATCGGACATTGCTCCCCGCCACCCGCCCGCCTGCCTGCCTGCCTGCCTGCTTTCCTGGCCTCTGCTCACATCCACCGCTGGTCGCAAGCCAACGGTGTCGCCCAAGCCGAGGCTTTCCTGGCCCCGTGAGCCATGAAGCGCTGGAGGACGACGGCCATGCCCTCTCCCCGTGGCACTCGGGTGGATGAGAGGCGGCGGGCAGAAGCAGCCGCCGCGGGGACATGATGGCGACGCTCGGTGGCGCTATGTTGAAATCGGCTGCGCGGGGCGTCGGCCGTTGGTTTGTGGTCTGGTCTGCGGTTTGTGGTCTGGTCTGCGGTTTGTGGTCTGCGGTTCGCGGGGATTGCGCCGCTGTTGCGTTGTTGGTTTGCCAGCCCAGCGGATGAAAAAACGCAAACGCAAGGTGGTGGCGGGCTGTGGAATGCGAGAGGCAAAGCACGCATCCATACAACCCAAGGGCTATAAAGCCGCCGCTTGCCCTCCCAGCCTCGTTTGCCTCCACGCTCCTGCATCCTCATACCAGGCCTGCTCTCTGCACATCCCTCCCCCAGCCTCGCATCCTCCTTCCCATCTCATAGCTCTCCCTCGCACGCCATGCCCACCTATACCACCACCACCACCACGTCGTCGTCCTCGACCCTCCCCACCGACCCCTTCAACGCCCCCCCGCGCTTCTCGGCCCTGACCAAGGACCTCCTCCAGGCCGGCAGTGAGCTCCTCGGCACCTTCATCTTCATCTTTGTCTCGCTCGGCGCCGTCCAGGCCGCCATCAAGACCCAGGGCGATGCCTTCAACCTGACCGTCGCCACCGCCTTTGGAGGTAAACAGCCGGTGGTGCTCCCGTGCGAGTGAGATGTGTTTCCTGCAGCTTCCCCTGGCCCTTTTGGTTTCCCCTTTTTCATCGTACTGCATGAAGAGAAGGGGAGTG
Organism: Polychytrium aggregatum; assembly: GCF_025602895.1. Taxonomy (NCBI): domain Eukaryota; kingdom Fungi; phylum Chytridiomycota; class Chytridiomycetes; order Polychytriales; genus Polychytrium; species Polychytrium aggregatum. The sequence continues at coordinate 142,280 of NW_026516255.1, forward strand.
GCATACACACACTCTGTCGCTTCTGCGGGTTATTGACATGTTTTCCGTCTGCTGTCCCATGTCTCCCAACATGCGATCCCGCAACCGCAACCACAATCTCCCCTCCGTCGTCCTTGTCTTGGTCGCCGTTGGCTCCTCTGATCGTGATGAATGGATGAATCGATGAATGAATGGATGGATGAAACGCCGGCAACGACATATCATCCTCCCCGACACCAGTCGCCCTCACCCTCGCCGTCTCCATCACCTACCGCATCTCCGGCGGTGTCCTCAACCCCGCCATCACCTTTGCCCTGTACCTCCTCAACCTCTTTGAGCTCCGCAAGTCGCTCCTCTACGCCACCGCCCAGGTCATTGGTGCCTCGCTCGCCACCGGCGCCGTTGCCCTCCTCTTCCCTGGTGACTTCAAGGGTGCCAACCAGATCCTCGACGACAAGATCACCGTCCTCCAGGTCATTGGCCTCGAGACCCTCCTGACCGCCCTCCTCGTCCTCGTTGTCCTCTTCCTCGCTGTTGAGAAGTCCCGCGTCACCTTCCTGGCCCCCGTCTTCATCGGCTTCACCGTCTTTGTTGCCCACCTCGTTCTCATCCCCTACGACAACACCTCCCTCAACCCCGCTCGGTAAGTGTGTGTGTGTGGTTGCGTATCGGATGGAGCTCTACATGGCCCACCACGGAGATGAAGGTGTGGATGTCGATGTGTGGATGTCGATGTGTGGATGTCGATGTGTGGATGTCGATGTGTGGATGTCGATGTGTGGATGTCGATGTGTGGATGTCGATGGGAAGGGAGGGAAGGGATGCCAAAGGCTGATGATGAGGTGTCCCGTCTGCCAAGCAACAGATACTGCTTCCGCTCGTCGCATCCTGATGCTCGCTCATGCTGACATGCTCTTCACCGATCCATGTTCCTCCCCTCACAGCTCCTTCGCTGGTTCCCTCGCTGCTGGTATCTGGGCCGACCACTGGGTCTTCTGGGTTGGTCCCCTCCTTGGTGGTGCCGCCGCCGCCGGTGTCTACAAGTTCTTCAAGTACGTCGACTATGAGGAGCTCAACCCCAACCAGGATGCCAGCAGCAACGAGCACAAGCGCATCATCCTCGTCTAAGCGAGATGCGCGTGTGGGCCTTTGGTTTGTGGAGGTGCTGCCGACAGGACGCCCCCTCACGGCGAAGTTGTGTTGTGCGTATGTGTAGCGAAGAAGTAAAGGCCCACGATTCCCCATGAATAGTGGGGAAGGAGGAAGGGAAGGGGACCCATCGGAGTTTGGCAGTCTTGTGACTTTGCCACCGCTCCATGTTTCCTCCCTCTTCCTCTTTGCGGGCTTCCCTCTCGCTTCACATTGCCGCAAACGGCCCTGGCCAACCCCCGGCAGACTTTCTGCATCCCCCTTGCACTCTCCCCACCCCCTCCCAGTTTGTTCTCTCGATAGTAATCAACCAGCAAAATGATGTATCTGCGTAGCCCAAATACACAGCTTTGTCCAAACGAGACAACAGTCGGAAGAGAGAGGCAGAGCGAATGGATTGGATTCCACTTATCTGGGTGGAGCGGAGCACAGATGGGCCATGACTTGCCTGGTCCACCAGTGCGAGCCTGGCTGCAGCGCTGGTTATCGCTGCTGCTCTCGTGCAGGCCCGAAATCCGGTGGATCCGGCGGCGGCGAAGACGGCGTCAGCAACATGGCTCCCGGATCTCGCCGCACCAGGAGCCGCACCAGGAGCCGCGCCATGCATGCCATCATGGCGTGCCATGACCCAGAGCCAGATCCGCCCGACACGCGACGGCGACATGCGGCATGATTCGCCATCGCCTGGAGGCCTGCTCCACCGCACCACGCAGCCGCCGCCAGCAGCGGCAAACAGAAGCCATGCTCCAGGGCGGATCGGTTCTTTGGAATGGCGCTGACACCGTCTCTGGCGAGCGGCCCCAGCCTCGGGTCCTGGCCAGGAACGTGGGGGGGGGAAACATGGCCCAGACCAAGGCCCGCACCAAGGCGTGCGCATGTGCGGCAGGCAACGTGCGGGCGGTGCGGGCGGTGCGTGTGGGGAGCGGCATGTGCGGTGCTGATGGAAGACGGGCCCAGGCCATGTTGCTCCAGGACGGGATCGGTGTGATGGATGTGAATGTGACGGATGTGATGGATGTGACGGGTGTGGTGAATTGACAGACACACCGGCGGCAGACACCTGTGGCAGAAGCATCGGCGACAGACCTGGGATTGCGCAATCGATGGACGGACGAATCCAGCGAGGAGAAAGAAAGGAAACGAGAAGCAAACGAGCGACACCAGACATGTGCTGTGCTGCGGGACAGGGATCAAATTTGCACAGGGGGGGGGGACCAATTGCGCAGACCCTTGTTGCCGGGAGCAATCCACAGCCGCGGCACTGGGTGGATGTGCACCACTGCTGGTCTGCGTGAGTGTCGACATGTCGCCGAATCGGATCTGCAGCATCAATGTCGACAGGGCTGCACTTGATCAGCAACATCAATGGGGCGACTAGTCGCTGCACTGGATGTCAACATCCACGACGATGCGTCTCGTTTTCTCGTCAGCACGGCGTAATGCCCACAGACTTGCGATTGTCAAGATGCACAGCGACCCAGGCCTCGCCCATTCCTGCTGCCCACCCACTCTACTCGCACAGCGCAGCCCCGCATTTCATCAGGGCTCTCCGGGTCGGGTGTGCATCCCGCGCGGCTGCTGTTGCTGCTGCTGTTGTCACTCCAAGCCAAGCCAAGCCAAGCCGAGCCAGACTCGATCCCACCACCACGCCGACCGCCGCTCCATGTCGATCCTGCTCTCGCTCTCTTGTCCTGGCGCCCTCTTGCGCTCGTCGTGCGCTCGTCGTGCTGCATGAGTGAGTCAGGGCGACGATCGGATGCATTTTTGGGCATCGGACTGGCTGAAACCGGGCGGGCTGCATCGACAAGGGGGAAGCAGCGCCGCCACCCAAGAAAAAACGTACCCCACCCGGCAAACAAGGGCGTCGGACAGGTCGGATTCGGTGGCGGGTGTCGCGATCGAGAGGGGGATTGGCAAGAAATCCTGTCTGGTTCAGTGCGGCAGAGGCAAGCAAATCAGAGTGGCCAGAAACGACCAGAGGCCGTGGCAGACAGGCCGGCAAAGAGGCATCCTGAGCGAGAAAGACCAGGCCGGCATGGTGTTGTCGTGGCCGTGACGATGATGCCGATGATCTTGCGGTGACGATCTTGCCATGATGATTTCGCCACGGCCACCTGCCGATCGCGATCCCCTGGCTGCCGACCCAGCCCCGCACGTCAACAAACTGCCCCGTGGCCCAGGCCGATCGATTGTGCCAGGCAGACAGACAAGAGCCAGCCGGAAAACAACCGAGCGAGCAGGCCCGCACAAGCAGGCAAGGCAGGACAAAGCAGCCAGAGCAGACGAGCGAGGTACATGCGACACTGGCAATCCCGCCCCTTGTTGCCTCCCCCGCGCTCACCCGGCGGCCTTGCTGGGTTTGCCGGAGAGAGTGTGTGGTGGAGGACGTGCGGGCGGCTCGTTCGTCCCTATCGCTCGGGCCTTGTTGCGCCGCTATCTCTGGCTGACCTTTGCCCCGCATGACCTCGGGGCAAGGCGACACAGGCCTCGCGGCCCACTGGCGGCCCGGCTGCACGTTCTTTCTCCTGAAGACTGCCGGCCCTTGCTGCCCACCCACGAGGTACAGCGGCTTGGACAGCGTGTTATGGCCTCGGCGAGGAGGAGGCGCTGTGGAGACGAGAGCCAGAGCCAGGACCAAGGTGCGTGCGAGACGGGGGGCGAGCAGCAAAGCACGCGGACAGAGAATGCAGAAAGGGAGCAATGTGCAAGCCACGGACGATGCTGGTCGATAGCGAATGGCTGGTGTTGGATGGCTAATAGCTAATGCTCTGCGATCTGCGATCCCCAAGCAACGACCCACAACCCACCATCCACAACCCAGCGAGACTGCCGAGACCAGACTTGCTCCTTGCGCAATTGTTTGCCCCTCTTGACCCGGTCCGTGACAGGCAATGTTATTCGACAGGATCGGGCGCACTCCCTCCCCCCTTGTGGCAACAAGGGGCAGCACCAATGCACCAATCGCAGCATGTCGTGCAGCAATGCCCTCTTGCTGGCTGGCCCATGTGTACACGGACGGCCGCGACAGCTGGCTGCCGCTGCGACCCCCGGCGTCGCACGAGCCAGCAGCGCGACGCCGATTGGTGGAGTGCGGGGCGGTGCCGGCTGCCTTGCTGGCCCGCTCACCAAAGTTTCGTGCCAACAGCGGCGCCCACTCAGAAGCCGGGGCGGCAAGGCCAGGGTCGCCCGCACCCTGGCGGAGGCGATCCGCGGTGACCACGTGGTCCGTTGTCCTCTTGGCCGAGTGCGTTCGGTGGGCCGGCGGGTCTCGTTCCGCGTCGCGGAGAGAGGGGGGCCCTTGCTGGCCCCACACGGGCTGCAGCGTCCATCTGCGCGCCTGGGTGGTGGCGGCGGGTGGAGGAGGCCGTCTTGTTGAGCAACGGGCCAATAAGGCGATTTCGCCATCGCCCACCCGCACGCCGGGCTGCGTGGAGTGCTGGCGTGCTGCTGGGCGTGTGTTTCCAGGAGCCGGCCAACGAGCGCCGCCCACCGCACGGTGTGTGTGTGTGTGCGAGCGGACGGACCGCACCGGCGGCACGCTGTCGCAGCGCATGTGGAGGCGGCGTTTCATCAGTGCGCTCGTGTGCGATGGCGGCAGTTGCGGCGAACAACGTGTTGGGGAGGGGCTGGCTCGGCCGCCGTGTCTGGCGGTGGACTCATGTCCGAGCCAAGCTGCTGCTGATGCCGATGCCGATGCTGCGATTGCTGCCGGGGTCGCTGCCGGTCGTTGCTGGTCGCCTCGCCTGGAGGGATGCAAGTCCTGCGCTGTGTGATGCGCTGCTGTGTCATGGTGTCGGACATGTTGGAGCGACACAGGCAGCCCATGGCCAGACAGCCCATTACATTGCCAGCCCCCGGCTGCTGTTTGTGTGGCACTGTCCTGTGGTGCGGTTCTCTCTTGCAGTCGTTGTTTCTCTCAGGGTGTTGTTTCTCTCTCGCCGTCGTGAATCGCTCTCGCACTACACGCTTTGCTCTCGCCAATGTGCTTCTCCCCTCCTCCTCGCCCTGGATTGCACACTCCTCGCCCCGGCAGCGCTGCTTGTGCCCCGGCCTGGTGTTTGTGACTGCTTGGTGACGCAAACAGGTGCGGCAACAAGCGAGTGCGCCCGCCCGCTGATTGGCCGACCACGCAGCGCCGCCGCTGATTCGCCACAGCCCGAGACACATGGTCGCCACTCTCTGCGTGGCGCCGCCCCACCCTCCTCGCTGCCGCCTCGCTGCCGTCTCGCTGCCGTCTCGCTGCCGTCTCGCTTGTTGCGCTTGTTGGTCCTCCGCCACTAATGCTGCCTTCTCGCTCGCACCATCATGACCACTCTCGCTTGTCCTATGGCCCCAGCCTCAGCAACAAAGCCCCGGCGCACTCTTACCCACTGCCCACGCCCACATGTGTGCGTCTTTCTCGCCCGCGAGCGAGTGAGCGAGGGACAGGCAGGGGTGAGTGCTCGCCCCGTTGATGCCATGCCCCCCCCCATGCCATGCGCTTTCTTGTCCTTTGCTGTCTCGGCTCCATGCCCCGCCCCGTCGCTCATATAAATGCCTGGTCGCAGCCTCCTCTGTCGCCCTTGGTCTTGGACTATCGCCAACCGTCCTGAGTGGTCCTGCCAGACGCACTGCCAGATCTTGTCTTTGCCCATCCGTCCCCTGCCCAGTGCATCATCCTGTTCCTCTGGCCCTCCCTTCCCTTGCCTTTGCTTCCGTGCAATCGCCCTCCCCCCCCATATAGATATTTGCTGCTCTCTCCAGGCGCATCTCCCCTCCACATCGACCGTGTGTCTCGTCCTGTCCCGTCTCGACATTGGTTTTCCCACGCACACACACTCCACACTCACATATACAACTGCGCCCACTGTTAGTGCCATCCCCACTGCCCACTACTTCAATCGTCGCCACAACCATGACACTCCTAGAATCCGACTCGCTGCTGCTGGCCGACATCGAGCCCTCGACCTTCTTCTTTGGCCACACCGGCGACTCGCTGCACCAGTCCATCCAGGTCATGAAGTACGGCAACCAGGCCTTCGACACCTTCCTGCTGGTTCCCGCCAGCCCTGCTTCGACCTATGGCTGCTCCGAGTCCTCCGAGGACGACCAGCTGGCCGTCGATGTTCTCCGACCTCTATCCTCCGACCTCGACGACGACGACCTGGTCGAGTGGTCCCTGGCTTCCGATGTCTGCCTGGCTCCTCTGTCGCCGCCCACTTCGCCGGTGGCTTCGCTTGGTCTCTCAGCATCGGACGACCAGGCCTGCATGAACTTGCTCAGCCTGGACTCTGCCCCGGCTTCGCCAGCTGCTGAACAGCCCGAGAGCCCCGTTTCCAACGCACCTGTCAGCTCGGCTTCGTCGACCGGCTCTCCCTCGACAGCCTCCATCGCCTCCACTACCGCCACTTCCTCCTCCAAGGCCCCTGCCTCCAAGGACAGTGTCCACGTCGCCGCGGCTCCCCTTGCTCGCTCGTCCAAGTCGCTCAAGGCGCCCAAGCGCAAGTCGTCTTCCTCTTCGTCTTCGTCGTCGTCGCAGCGCCGCTCGACGGTTCGCAGCCGCTCGTCGCTCACCAGCGCCATCCCTGCCGACCAGCTCTTTGTCCTCGAGAACGTCTTCACTCCCAGCAGCCAGTCTTCTTCCCAGTCCAAGCCTGCCGTTCCGGCGACCCCGGTCGCTGCCGCTGCCCCTGTCTCTGCCGCCATCGTTCCCTCGCACCCGGCCCCCTTTGCCACCTCGGCCTCGCATGTTGAAGCCGCCCACCACATGTCCTACTTTGACCACTTCATGATCTCGCCGGCGCCTGCCGCTCCTGCCCCTGCCGTTTTCCCGCAGCCGCATCTGGCGCCCTACCCCTATTCCATCGTCCACAGCCATCCCATCTCGCCCTCGCCCTACTTGTGGCCCGCCGTCCCCCAGCCTTTGGTTTCTGTTGCTCCCCTGGTCATGGTCGACCACTCGGGCATGCCTGCTCCGCTGTCGCCGCCATACGAGTTCTACTACGACCGCCCCTTCTAAACAGGGAGGGGGAGTCCTCCTGTTTCTTCCAATACCCCGCCCCTCTCCATCTTCCTCCTTTCATCCAATCCTTCGCATTCTCCATTGGCTGATTCATATTTATTTTCGGAAACCTCTTCCAGAGTATTCCGACATGTTCTCTCCCGCTCCCTCCTCTCCCACATTCCGCGATCGCTTTTTGGGCACAACAACAGCAAAATCAATCCTCCTGCCGAGGCGAGAGCCCTGATGGCGGCCTTGTCCCCTCCCCTCTCCACCGCACTTGATAGATTCCTTTTCTTTCCTTCCTTCCTCCTCTTCCTCTGCTGTAATTACTTTTTCATGCATTTGCATCATCCTCTCTGCGCTGTAGACTCTGCTCTCTCGCTCGTCATCGGCTCGCGCCGTATTTATTATTTATTCGGCCCACTGTCCGGCAAACGACACTTCTCGTCGCCAATGGATATGGTATCGGTAGATTTACACCTGTCGTGGTATGTGAAGGAGAGACAAATGCAATCTCTCCTCTCCAAGAAGAATATACACAGAATCAGAAACAGTTCCTTCGATGAATGCGGGTGTGGTGGGAGCAAGCGACGGGACAGTGGCCACCATGAATGCCGATGATCCCCATGAATGATGGTGCGGATCTCCATGAATGATGTCGTCGGTCTCTGCTCTTCGTCTGCTTCGTATGCATCTGCCCAGGTCAAAGGCGAGCAAACCAAGCCAACACTGGATCGAGAAAGACTGGGAGCCAGGCCATGGCGCGGATCTGTTCCCCCCCCCCACCACCACCACCACCACCACCACCATCCATCCACCACCATCCATCCATCCACCCAACGAACGAACCAAGAAAAAAAATGCCGCGAGGCGTGTGGGGCGTGCTGACGCGGGGCCAGCAAACCGGCCAGCAGAAACGTGGGCCAGCGACTCGAGCTGATGAACAGACGAGAAGTCGAACGAGCGGGCAAACAGTGTCCAAGCAAAAACGCACACATCATCGGAGAGCGATCCGAGCACGTCCGGCTCAGTGACTTTTGGGGGTCTTGGCTGACTCCATGAAGCAAACCGACTCCATGAAGCAGACCGATTCCATGAGGCAAATCGACTCCATGAGGCAGACCGGCTCCATGAGGCAGACCCACTTGTCGTTGTTAGCAAGACTTTTAATGAATTCCCAGAGATGCGGGAAGCAACAGACAACCTCGGTGCCGAGCAGGTCCCCCCCCCCAACCCGTCGGTTCATCACAGACAAGGAGAGATCCTCCTCAATACCGCCCACCGCCCGGGGCTCAGTTGAAGCCGTCCTTGATGCCCTCCCACAGGTTGTAGATCAACTGGGACAGGTTGATCATCATCACCGGCAGGAACACAAAGATGCTCGATCGCTGGATATCGGCGGCCCCGTCGCACGTCACAAACTTGATGCCAAAGCAGGCCGTCACCACCAGGGCCGCCTGGAAGGCCGCCGTCACAAAGCACACCACCCGGCGCCATTTGAGAGCATGGGCCCGGTGGGCATCGACCTCGTTGTCGACGACGGCCAAGGAGATCATGCACGCCGCCAGGCCGCAGCATCCTTCCTCGGCCCCGGCTATGTAGTCCTTGGTCTTGGCCCGGCAGTTGAAGACCAGGTGGTAGATGGCCACGATCGTGTGGAAGACGGTCATGAGCGTCGCTAGCAGAACCAGCACGTTGTCGCACCCGATCTCGTCCGTCAGGAGCCAGTTGGTGCCGTAGTCGTCAAAGCAGATCAGCGGAATCAGCAGCGACCGACACTGCCCTCCGCCGCTTTGGTACTTGACCGTAAAGTACAGATCCATGCCGTGCTTGAGGAAAGGGAGGTAGTTGATGGCGGTGAAGACAAAGTAGCTCACGCCACGGGCCATAAGTGATGGAGAGACCATGGTGGCAATAGTGGTAGCGGTGGTAGCGGTGGAAGCAGCAGTGGTGGTGGGAGGAGTGGCAGCAGTGGTGGTGGTAGGTCACTAGGAGATATCAGAGAGAGAGAGAAGGATATCGAGATGAAATGAGCAGATAGGAATTGGCTCGCTTGATCGATTGGCTGGTGGCTCGAGAGCGAGATTGTAGTCTGGGAAGGACAAGAAACGAATCGAGTGAGTACCAAGCGGAGCCGTGGCCGAGTATCGACATGGCCGAGTAGTGACATGGCCAAGTGCAAAACCATCAGACTTTATGTCGCTGCGACCGAGCTGCATGTTGCAAGACGGAATGCCACCCGATAGCATGGCCGCGCACAGCCGTGGGAAGCCGTCAGGGTCTGGTTGTTGATCTCCGTCTCGAAACACTCCAAACATCGCCTGTGCTGGCATTGCACCGACACAGATGGGAGGGAGCGAGGTGTCTCGAGCAGCAAAGCGATATCCTGGATCGTCCTCGGTCCTTGCAGCCATCGTCGCCATCCCCAGCCGCACTCTGTCGGTATTGATGTGGAGAATCTCGCCCAAATCCATGTTGGCCAAAGCGCGACGCCAGTCTCTCACCAAAAGTACTGAGCAATTAGATCGCTCGCTCGCTTGCTTGCTCGCTTGATCGGATCACTCGGCTTGCAGAAGCAATGGTGCCTGAAACTAGCCCAGGGTGGGTGGAAGCAATGATCGCTGGTGACTTTTTTTGTTCTTGACTGCTGGGGGTTGATCCGAGTGACGCTGGTGCGAACTTTGCCCGTCTCGCTTGGGATCTTATCTTGCTTCTCTGCTTGCTGTGCTGCTGCCGACCTGGTCGTCAATCAGTGGTTGTGGATGCAACTCGGGCATGAATCGGATGGTCGGCATTGATGCCGGACGAGGGACGGGCATGGCCTAAAAGAGCGACGGTCGGGCGGGGAATGAGAGCCGGAGGGGTGGGGTCCCTCCCTGCCCTGACGGGACCGATGGGTGGCCCGCTGAGGGTGTTTCTTTTCCGTTTCTTTCCTCCAAGGCCCGCCAGACGGCTCGCCGAGAGAGGGAGGGAGGTCAATGGGCGGATGGACGGAGAAAGGATGGAGGAGGGCAGACGGGCGAGCGGATCTGGCCGACTGGCCGAGTTGTCTTGTGGACCTGCCAAGAGTCTCAACCAGGGTCGTCAGGGACACTTTTGCCTCCGCATCCGCACGGGCCTGGGAACTGTCTACATGATAGTTTGCAGAGAGATACTCCAGGCATTACACCCAGCCAATACTCCAGACATTACACCGGAGAATACTCCAGACATTACACCGGGAATACTCCAGATATTACACTGGAGAATACTCCTGACATTATACTAGTCTATGCTCACGCCCGGATATTACGATCTGTTTCTCTCACCACCAACTCCGTCTTGTTCTCGTCTCCCCCCCCCCGCGAAAGAGACAAGACCAGACAGGGCAAAACCCCTCCCCGACGCCCGCAAGAGCCGTCCGTCTCGTCGCCGCTCCGGCCCCGCGGGCTCGGCGTCGGATGGCAATGCTGGTCATTGGGGACGACGGTTGCTGAAGTCCGAGTCCCGTCCCCGCGGGACACAGCACGACGGCTGGATCGGCAGATGTCGTCCGCCATGCCCTGATCTCCTCTGTCCTGCTCTCATCTATCCTGATCTGCCCTGATCGATCCTGTCCTGCTCTGCTCGCTGCAATCGCCAAGTCGATCACCGCATCCACACGACAACTGACCGTCATGGCCGACATTGTCTGTCGCACGGCGTCGATCGTGTCCTTTGCCGTCCTGCGCCGTGTCCCTTCACTTTCCTCTTGGTCCTCATCGTCCTCCTCGGGCTCTTGCCTGTCCCCGCATCCCCGACCCGGCCGCCCGTCCTTCAATCCCACCCACCGTCACCATGGTCGACCTGGTCACCCTTCCTGACCCCGTTCTCGCAGCCGTCCTTGCCCACAGCAGCTCGCTTACCGCCGTCGTCCGGCTCAGGGCCACCTGCAAGCAGTTCCACCACGGCGCTTCCTCGATCCTGTTTGCTACTCGAATCGATGGCCTGCTCCGAGCCAGACTCGCCCAGAACACCGATTCGTCCTGGTCGCCGCTGTCCTGGGCCGTCTCCAAGTCGAGCCTTGCCCTCGCCCAGATGCTCCTGCAGGCTCTCGAGGCCTCCCCGGCACTCAAGCCCTTCCGCCGCCCCGAGCAAGAGGCTGCCCTGAACCTGACCGCCAAGCTCGGCAAACTGCAAATCCTCGAGAGCTTTCTCGACTCGGGCCTCAGCCCAAACCTCGTCGAGACCCCTGGCGGCCCTCAGCCGGACGGCCAGACTGACTTTGCCCCGTCGCCCCTGACTCTGGCGTGCGAGCATGGCCATGTGGATTGCGTCCAGTTGCTGATTCGCCATCAGGCCAACATCCACTACGAAGACGACATGTCCCTGGCCATGGCTGCCATCAACGGCCACCTGCCCATCGTCGAGCTGCTGCTGGAGGCCGGCGGCAGCCCCAACGCCGACAACGGCTATGCCCTGACCGACTCGGCCTACAATGGCCACACCGAGGTCGTCCGCCGCCTGGTCGATGCCGGCGCCTATGTCAACATCAACCGGCTCGAGTCGCCGCTCACAATGGCCGCCTCGAGCGGCCAGAGCGAGATCGTCAAGCTCCTGGTCGAGAAGGGCGCCGACGTCCATGCTTTCGATGAAGCTGCCCTTATTGCCGCCGTCGCCCGTGGCCACACCGAGGTCGCAAAATACCTCCTCGAGCCGGGCAGCGCCGACATCAACGCCGCACTCAAGTCGACGCTCCTTTCCGCCTCCATTCGCAACTTCCAGTCGCTCGTCGAGCTCGACAGCTCCCCGCGCCTCGATGCCAACGACGGCTTCCTGCTCCGCTTCGCCGCCAAGAACAACCTGCCCGAGTTTGCGGCGCTGCTGCTCGATCACGGCGCCGACGTCCATGTCAAGAAGAACGATCCGCTTCGTCTGGCTGCCGAGGCCGGCAACCTCGACATGGTCGACATCTTGCTGTGTCGAAAGGCAGACATCAACGAGGCTTTCCTGTCTGCCATCGGGGCCGAGACCCCCAGCACGCCCACCCTGGATGTCCTGTTGCAGAAGGGCGCCGACGTCAATGGCTCCGACGGCGCCGCCCTCGATCTCGCCGCCGAAAAGGGCTCGGCCGAACTGATCCAGTATCTCGTCGGCAAGGGTGCCGATGTCGCTGCCCACGGCGGTCACGCTCTCCATATGGCTGCCGAGCACGGCCATCTGGAGGCGACCACGCTGCTGCTGGACCAGGGCGCCGACATCCACGACACCAACGAGTATGCCCTGCGCTGGGCGTGCGAGAACAAGCACACGCCCGTCATCAAGCTGCTGCTGCAGAGGGGCGCCAGCGTCGAAAATGCGCTGCAGTCGATTTGGTCCGCCGGCCATTCAAGCAAGACGGTCCTGACCCTCATCACCACCGCTAGCGAGCTGAAGCTCCTGGACATCAACTCGGCCTTCCGCGCCAGTGCCCGCTACGGCTACATCGAGGCCACTCAGCGGCTCCTGGGCATGGGGGCCGATCTTGCCGGCCAGGAGCACTACGCCGTGCGCTGGGCCGCCCGCAACGGCCACTACGACATCTTCAAGCTGCTGGTCAGTCGCGGGGCCAACGTCCATGCCAAGGGCGAGTATGCGCTCATGTATGCCTCCGAGAACGGCTACGCCGATGTTGTCGGCGATCTGATCAAGCTCGGTGCCAAGGTCCAGGCAAACGGCGGCTATGCCATCAAGAAGGCGACCGAGAACGGACACGCGGGTGTCCTCAGACTCTTGCTGAAGGCCAAGTCGCAGCAGACCAAATTGTGGAAGTGAGCCGAGTCCCCAAGCCAGCGCCATCCAGAACTCGGACGGCTGCGAGGATAACTAGCTGCCTGTTTCTGAGTGTGCGTGCGTGCGCATGTGCTTTTGGTACTGGTTTTGGTTTGATTTTGGTCTTGGTCTTGGTCTTGGTCTTAGGGGGGAGTTTCGCTGTCGCCATTTCACGACTCTCTTTGCTTCTGCGCTTCTGCGTTCTGTCTGCGAGCCCAGCTCGTCATCTCATACGCCTGTCGGCTCGATCCTTCTCCATCCAACTGTCTGTCCGTGGACTTGATGTCACTCGACTTTCTCTTGCCAACTCACCCTTTCCAGCTCTTCGTCTTCGTTTCACACACACTCCCTCTCTCTCTCGTCGCCCGCCTCTTATCCATACACACAACCCCCGTTCGGTTGTATAGACGCAGATTCTGCACGAATAGACAGGATAGCAACCATTACACTGACACTGACTGACTGACTGACTGACTGACCGACTGACTGACTGACTGACTGACTGACTGACTGAATGGCTGACCGACTGACTGAGCCCGACATGTGGATCATGTGCGGGTAGGGAAGGGGACGCTGGCTACTCCACACTGCAAATATGCGCATTCGTGTTGAAGAAACAAACACAACAAGATGGTGGTGACAGTGACCGTGATCGATGGCGGATGAGAAAATGATGCGAGTCGAACAGTCCACCGAAACCTGAACACCCATAGGGCCTACGCAGACCCAGGCTCGCCAAGTATCTTGAGCAGTTCCGCCATCACCAGAGGCACCCAAGTGTCCAGAGCACACGGCCGTTGGCCGACAGAACAAGCAGGCTCCTGGCTACAGAACCTGCATATCCCAAATCATGGCGGAAACATGGTAGCATCAGTTTCACGGCCCATGTGCGATCGCAGTCGGTGGGAGCGACGGGGAGAATGACGGGGGAGTGGTAGTCGGTTCAGATATTGAGCGTCACGAAAACGAGACAGAGCAGCGCCAAGACCAGGCAACGAACAAGATGTGATGCCTCTCAACAGGCGGAAAGAGGGGGGGGAGGAGGAGGTGAGCGTACCAGTCCACCGTATTGGAGATTCAGCTCCATCGTAATGCTGCCGACCAACTTCAGGATCGTTCGGATCTGGTGCGTGTCCGTCGCCTGGGTAAAGTAAAAGTAGAGCTTTCGTTCCGGGTTCTTGCTGGCGTTCTTGAATCGCTCGGTAAAGTACTGTCCAATAGGCTTGGGTCGGTTTGGTCCTGCGTGGGCAGAATGTTGGCGGATGACACCCGACAGAGCGATGGCGTTGTTGGTGGCGCGGCGTTGGGCAGATCCACATCGTGCCGTTCGGTAGTGACAGGTCGAAATCGAAAGAGATGAGCATGGAGTGGAGAGGTCCCCGGCAACGAACCCTTATCCACATCGGCAATGCAGTGCGCCGCGGAGATAGCTCCTCGGCGACGCTCTCGAGCCTCTACCGCCCACCTGTGTAATCAGGAAAGTACTTCTTGAACGACTTGTTTGGGTCAGCGAGCTTGGCGTTGAACAGGTCGATCTTGTTCATAAAGAGTAGTATGGCTGTGCTCTCGAGCGACGGGTGGTTGGCCACTTGCTCAAAGACCGTCAGAGCCTCGACCACTGAGGAGCACCGACGGGGGTCAGCACCATGCCGTGGCCACACCACCACCAGGTATCGACACAAGTGGATCGAAGGGGTATCCGTACAGCAGTGGTTCATTTCCATATCCCCGATTTGCAGCCGCTTGCTTGCACCCGTTCGTCTTTCTGCTCCCTCCACGCAAGTCTCTTCAATCGGCGTGCACTCACTTCGATTTGTCTGCCCATCTTCGATGATGTTCTGATCGTACGATCCCACAGCAGCCACGAAGAGGATCGCTCGGACGTCGTCAAAGTAGTGGAACCATTTGCGCCGCTCGCTCCGCTGTCCGCCGACGTCGATGATCTGGTATGGCACTTTGTTGATCATGAAGGTATGCTGGGTGATGGTGGTGGTCATGATGCGGGCCTGCAGGACGTCTTGCTCCGACGGATTGTAGTCGATGTGGCATATGCTGGCTATGTTCTTCAGGAAGCTGGTGGCGGCATTGATACGGCGTTGTAGTGCATCAACAAAGGGTCGTTAGAGCCAGCGGCCCGTTCATCCTCCTCCTGCCTCATCCACAGCCTCGATGGCCATCGCCATCGCTCTGTCGATGCACCACGTACTGTTCGCAGCAGTCCGGCAGGTAGAACTCTGTCGACTGGCCAAAGCAGGCCTGTATCCCGGGATTCTTCCAGAAGCCAACAAGAAACTGGATGATGTTGGCCGGGATCTGCCGCCGCGGGATCTCGCCGTTCGATACCGATGTGAGTCCGAGGGTCGTTGGGAGATCATTGATGATGCTGGCCCATTCCTGAGAGTCCACGAGTCGGGTCAGCGGCAGCAGATACTCCGGCTTCCCGATTCAACGGATAGCCGCCGAGGCACTGCCGCTGTGCACCGTCGCCGAGCATCGTTGTTGCCGCAGACATACCTGCGTCGAGTCCGTAACGTGAATGTTACGGGCCTGGGCTTGTGTCCACAGGGTAGTGACGCAAGTGACGACATTCTTCACCACCGCTATCTTGTAGAACTTGAGCTCGTCGGCCGTAAACCCCTCTCCGTACACGAGTCTGAACTGCTTCAGAATGGTCGACTTGCCCGATTCGCCCGATCCTACCGTGGGCATCGGTGCGCCGCAGCGGCCCAGTGAGTACATCCCAGTTTGCTATCGATGCGGCTCCGCCTCCGCTCATATGCTTCCTCCCGCGCCTTTGATCACTAGGTTACCAAGAAGCAGGAGCTTGATTGCGTTGGCCTTGGCTTTGGCGTCCTGTTTGATTTGCACATCGATCGACTTGCTCCGGTAAATGGACTCCTTGTCGGCGGGACAGCCGTCGATAGAGAAGCAAGACCGCATTGGGCTTTGGCAGGCTTGGAGCGAGCGAATATGCGAGTGGATGGGAAGGGGGGGGGCGATACGAATGATGCGGCCGACACGGTTGACGGGGCCGATGCAGCCGATGCGGTCGATGCAGTCGATGAAGTTGATGCAGTCGATGAAGTGCCGAACGCTGTTTCTGGCTCGTAAGCCGACGATGCTTTTCTCGCAGACAGTGGTGCGCACACCTCTGTCGATGGGCACCTGAGAGTTCTGCGGGGTGAGCGAACGGAGGATAGAACGCAGTGCAATGCGATGCGACACGGATAGCGACTCTAAGCCGATTCCGGGCCGAGCAAAGGCCGACGAGCGTAGTAGCCCTGTTCGGACTACTACAGAGGGTTCGATTGCGGGGACGACAGCGACTCACTGGCAGGTAAGCTGACGCCGGTGCTCGGTTATCGTCTCGCCAACTCTGAGAGCGAAAAGTACAAGGGTGCAAGCAAAGGCAACGAGATCGTTGGCTGCGTTGCTTGTTCCGCTCAGACCAGCGGAGATGCCATCGAGCTGAAGCTGGACGAGAGTTGGGCTGATTGGGTCGGATGCAGCGGCTGAATGTTCCAAGGGACTGTGTCCACAATCGGGTGGGCGGGGGATGCAGTTTGAGTACAGCGGCTTTCCGGGCGCCAACACAGGATCGATGGAAAGGAGGGGACTTGCCATTCGTATGATTATTCAGGCACATCTACTCGAATCCGCCTCTATGCCCTCCTTTGTTGTGTCTGGGTGGGATGCCTGAATCGCCGTAATGTTTACTTGAACCCCTCCTCACCTTCCGATGATGACTGCCCCGCAATCGGACCATCCGGCAGGCAGGAAGAAAGGAAGGAGCCGATATAGTCAGAGGGAAGTTGCTATGATATATTGATCTATATGTACATTTCCAACAACAGGCAGCCCAGACAGGCCTGTGTGCCGTTCTCCCGGTCACGTTCAGAGACCACTCTTCTGCAGATTGAGCTTGGTTATGATCGTTCTCACGGTAACAAAGACTGTCGCCACTTGGCTCGTGTCCGTCGCCTGTGTGCTGTAGATATAGAGTTTTTTGTCCGGGTACCGGTTGACCTCGGCAAACTTGGTTCCGAAATACGACAGCGCGCTGGTTATTTCGTCGGGTCCTGCGAGGTTGGGTTTTGTTAGTATCCTGCTTGTGTCGCACCGCCGAGCATGTGGTTGGTTCGGTTGCCGTGTGCGCATGATACTTTTGACCAGGGTCATTCGACATGACTTGCGATTCGGGTGGCTGCGTGCTCGGGTGATCAGGAGTTTGTCCTCGATCCCATCAAGAATCGGTCCGCGCCGTGATCCGGTTCGAGCTCATCTTCTTTGGTTCTCTCTCGGCCAGCGCGCCTAAGGTGCCTACCTGTATAGTCGGAAAAGTAGTTTCCCAGCGGCTTGGATTCCAGCTTTTCTTTCAGTAGATCGATTTTGTTCATGAAGATGATCATCGCGGTTGTGCTCAAGAGCGGATTATTGCATATGGCATCGAACAGCGTCAGGGCCTCAACCACTGCGACCGAGAGGCAGAAAGAGTGCGTAAGTACCATCCCTTCCGATCCAACGTTTCCCGACTCAAGCTACACTGCTCTGTTTCTGGGCGTGGATTTGCAGGCGCCGGATACTCACTGCGATTGGTTTCGTTGTCCTCCGAGCACAGCTGGTCATAGGAACCCACCGCGGCCAGGAATATCACGGCTATGCAGTCGTCAAAGAAGCTGAACCACTTTTTCCGCTGGCTGCGCTGCCCGCCGACATCGTAGATCCGGTACTCGAGGCCCATAATGTCAAACCGGTTTTCGGTGATTGTAGTCGTCATGATGCGAGCGCGCAGCGCATCGTCGTTTGTTGGGATGTAGCCCGGGGTTGCGATTCGGTCAATGTTGCTCATGAAACTGCAACAGCAACAACTTGGTTAGCACCATCCGGGCCAGAGTTGCCCAACCAAGTGAGCTTGTGCTCCTCCAGCGCAAAGACAGACTCGATACCAGATGGATATTCGTGAGTCGGAATCCAGAGACAGCCTTCCCCTCTCCCACCCCATCCGCCGCCTCTCTTTCGACTACCATACGCTGCGCTGAGATCGTGCCCGCCGGTGCAAGAATGGCGTAGCCGGAATGCTATCGCCGGAACGTTCTTAACTATATAATCGAGTCGAGCATTTGGAACTCGTTCGCTCGCTCCATGCATTTTTGTGTGCCGGGGTCGGCCCACAGCGATTTCATCGACTCGACAAGGTCCTTGGAAAACTCCTCTTTCCCCGCCTCTGTCTTGAACCAGTATGGGGCCTCTTGGATTGTTCGTATGCATGCCTGCGGCAGTTCCGCGAAATGGTTCCTCGCACTGTTAGCGACGTCCCAATACACGGGTGGCTCAAAGCGGTTCATAGTCCCTTGGCACCAGGGACATCAGACCCATTATCGCAAAGTCCCCGTTGATAGGAGCCGGGCAACTTTGAATGGATCCGCGCAGATGGCAAACCTACAGTGCCCCTTCAATCCGAGTTTGACCCACCTCTGCATTCGCCATCTCCATCGAAATCTCCATTCGCTCCATCTCCGTGATCAGAATCTTCATGGCCCCGACAATGTTGCCAAAGATGGCGTCGCGATATCGCTCAATCTCGATATTTGTGAATCCTCCGCCATGAATCAGCTTGAATTGCTTCAGGATGGTGGATTTTCCAGACTCGCCCGCTCCTGTGGCACCGAGAGGCATGAGCGAGAAGCTGAGTATCGGATTCCTTAATGAGGCTCTTGGATCGCCAATGAGCCTTCGTGCCAGAGGCCATATCGCCAGCACAGATGCTTGCTGTGATATGGCGTCGATATCCGAGGCAGAAGAACGGCACATTTTCCTCGGCCCACAGCGCAGATCTCTGCCGGTTTCCTTCGACCGACCGCCCAGATGCGCATTACCAACTCGATTGCTGCCCCGGATGCCGGTTTTAGGGTGTCTACGCAAAGAGTCCGAGATTCTCGTGCTTAATGCACATCACGCATCATACCTAATAGTAGCAGTTTGACGCCAGCGTGTTTTCTTGACTCTGTTGCATGTCGTTTGATATCCTCGTCGATTTTGATGCTCTTGCGCCTCTGATCAATGTCCTCAGGCGACTCCTTTGGACAGCACGACATGATGTGGTCTCAGGCAGGCGATGCTTTCTTCGTCCTGTTTGTTGTGCTGAAGCCGGACTGTCTTGCCGGAACGAGCTCTCCGCCAGTTGCTGCTCGAATATCGGGACCCTGGGTGGATCGCGAGGGCAGGGTTGTTGCAGTTAAGGTGGACCATCTAGAGGCTCAGAGGCGACGGGATAGCCAGGGCGTGGGATGCCGATATTCTGCAGCCCACTCTCAGGCAGCTTCCGGGCCGAGAGTGCGCTCCACTCAACTCACCTCGTCGCTGAGCACAGACCCAAGTCGAATGAACGAAGACGCACTTGGTCCGTGCGATAGGGAACAAATGGCCGCCGTGAGCCGAACAGGTTATCGTTCGATTGCATTCGCCGGCAGCCGCAGCGTGATGATTCAATCGCCTGGCAGCAGCGCACATATCTCCAGATGCTGTCGGAGCGGCTCTGGTGCTTTGGTCATCCGAAGCTCCTCGCCTGTCGAATCAAGCCGCGGGCACTCACCCTACACTACAACGGCCCGAGCACCGGCCAGTGATGACCATATCTGACCAACAAGAATCAGCCAAGACCAGCATGCAAAACATGCCCAAAATGGGTTGAAATGGAACTGGTCCTCCATATCGACAAGCGTCTGTCCATTGATCCCCCGATCTCTGCGTTGTTGCAAAGCATTTTGTGCATTGCTGTGAAAGATACTCTGTTTCAGTGCACCATTCGCAGACTTTCCGTATGTGTGCGGACTCCTTGGTGCAATCGGGGTGTCGATCTACACTGTACACACAACCCATTTGTCGGCGTAGTATGTGATGGCTTGCGTCAAGCGGAGCCATAAGAAATAGAACAGATCACTCTGGCAGCCTCCGAGTGAAGACCGCCGGTTGATCGAAAAACTGGGCGCCCCCTTCTTTATTGCTTTGACTGCAATCCGCAACTTGGTCGCGGTGTGTCCGCCAAGCAAAGCAGCCCAGGCAGGAAAGAGGCGAGCAGATGAGCCAGAAGGAGGAGTGGTCATGGCTGGTTTGCGACGATTGCATAGATGCCTCTGCCCGATTGTTCCCGACTACACTGGTACTGCACGATTTCTGAATCAGAGGCCGTTCTGCGCCAGGTTGAGATTTGCGACGATTTTGGTGACGGTCTTGATGACGGTGGTGACCTGCTTGGTATCGGTTGCCAGTGTCGAGTAAACGTAGACCTTGCGAGTCGGTGAGGTGTTGCAGGCCTTCAACTTCCCGCCAAAGTACACAAGGACTTCCTCCCAGTTATCTATGCCTGAATGCCAACGTACATCCGCCAGCCGTGTCAGGGGTTAGCGCTCTGCATTGCCCGTACAGAGCCAACGTGCGGTACGCAGTTGCGCCCGTCTGCATCGTCTACCTTGGTAGTCCGGGAAGTAGTTTTTCAGAGGAAGGCGCTTTATCTTTTCTTGCAGCAAGTCGATTTTGTTCAGGAAAATAATGAAGGACGTATTGGAAAGCAATGCTTGGTCGCACAGGTTCTGGAAGAGCTGAATGGCTTCCACCACTGCAATGTCGGTGTGCTCCGTCAATAACGATACGCATCGTGCGACCGTCCGGCTGTTTTGCCCGTACCGGCCTATCTATCGGCATCCATTCATGGTTGGGCGAAACTTACTTCGGTTGGTTTCTCGGTCCTCGGAGATGACTTGGTCGTAGGAACCCACGGCCGCCATGTATATGATGGCACGGGCATCGTCAAAATAGGGAATCCATTTTTTTCGCTGGTTCCTCTGTCCGCCGACATCATATATCCGATACTGAATGCCCCCGATGTTGAATTTGTTTTCCGTGACGGTGGTGGTCATGATTCGGGCACGCAGGATATCGTCGGGAGTCGGCTTGAACGCGGTGTCACAGACTCGATCGATACTCTCCATAAAGCTGAATTTGAGACAAAAATGAAGGCGCAGGAGGTTGAGCGAGTCGGCGGAATCACGCAACCACACTGCAGATTGGGAACACGAGCGGCATCGCTGGGGGACCGAGGTGTATCGCACTGTGTCGTTGTCGAGATGTTTGCGATACCGCGCACCAGGCGAGCCTCGTTCGAGGTGATCATCAGCTGAGTTTGGCGGCTGCCAAGTTCCCCCCCCCCATACTGCACCAGCACCGAGCATCCCTTGCAGATTCAGATGAGCACGTACTACTGGCACGAGTCGATGATTTGATATTCGTTGCGTCGTGCATAGCATGCCTGGACGCCAGAGTCGCTCCAGAGATACTTGAGTGCTGTCGATATTTCTTGAGAGATCATTTCCTGACCGGCTGAGGTCGAGTATACGTATGGCGCCTCCTTTATGACGCTGACATGGGACTTTGCACCCCGTTTGGTTTGGAACAACAAGAAACGGATGTTAACCAAGGCAAGCGGGGGCATCAGAAACGGTCGCGTCTATCATGTACAGCGGCCATAGTTATCCCGACGCTGTGTCGAATGAGCAACTGGGTCGCAGTGATGCGTTAAACTGAGAAATACCTTGGCATCAGCATAGCCGAATGGGATTTCTAGCCGCTCCATTTCGGTAATCAGGATCTTCATCGATCCGACTGTGTTTCCCAGGATGGCGGCTTTGAAGAGAGCAACATCACTATCGGAAAATCCCTCGCCGTGGATGATCTTGAACTGCTTGAGAATGGTGGATTTGCCGGACTCGCCCGCTCCTGTTTGGCGGGGACATCCCAGTGGAGTAACAAACAAGCCAAACAGCGTCAGTCGGTTGCTTCGGCAAGCACGCCGCCAATGCCGGTCGAGAGTGAGCTAAAGGCTTTGATCGCCCAGGGCACATCATCGAATGGTACGCAGCCGTGCTGAAAAGCGTGAAGCAGGCAGCCGGCATCTGATGCAGATAATTCTGTGCTGGATGTCTTGTGGGTTTACAAGGAAACAGACGAAAGCGCACCACGCCAAGCGCTCGCGCAAGGATGGTCAAGCGCAAGGATGGCCAGGCGCAAGCAGGAAAAGCCGAGACCCCGACGGTCACCGACAGGAATATGCAAATACGCCGTACCAAGGAGGAGCAGCTTGACCATAGGCAGCTTCATCTGCTCCTCGGCTTCTTTCCGCAGATCGGCATCGATTTGGTTGCTGGCCCTCCGTGCGACTCGGTTCGCTTCACGGATCTCAGGATCGACATTTGGAGCGAAGCAGTTCAGCGCCATCGTGAAGACAAGGGGTATCGCTGCTCGAAGGAGGGTTTAAGGAGTCGATTGATGCTCTCAGAGGTGATGGACGACTGTGGGAACTGCGGCACAATTCAGATGGCTGCCCGACGGTGCCGAGTGACGATGTGGTTGGTTATTTGACCGGAACGATGCCGTCCAAGAGTGCAGGCAGACGACGCAAACAGCCAAGGGCGTCCCAAGCAGCAGCCGCCTTCCCAGCGGTTCTCGTGGATGATGTCCACTTTTCAGCGACGCACTGGCCTGACAATCTTGCCGGCTTTGCTCGAAACGACTCCAACAAAGCGTACACAAGAGAATGTTCCCACGAGCACCTGATTGGCCGGTTGAATGTTTGTTGCCGCCGATCAGCACTGTGCTACTGCCCCGCAAGTACAGTCTGTGGACAAGAGCGGGGTGGCTGTGATTTCAAGTTGCGCAGGACGACAACAGCCGCCCCAGCTGTTGTCAGTCGGTGGCTTGTTTGTCTGTTGAGCGGGCACGTACATGCGCATCAACAGCCCACTCGTTCCCGAATCGCAGATCAGGATGTTGTGGCTGAAGCTGCCTGTGGCAATCGCTCAAGAGTATACAGCGTACCCAAAGCGAAACGGGACACCCTCTTCGAATCAGGGCTGTCGCTTCCAGAGTCGCGAATACACATCTATCCCATCATGGCCCAACGGTGTCTCCACTGAGATTGGCATTGTGATTTGCCTCTGGGAATGTGTCCTGGAAGCAAGGGAAGGGATACGCATCGAGCCCACCGAGACAGGCTCGCCCGGTACTCGGAGCAGCCCCATCATTGCCTCAGGACATCGGCCGGGTGTATTCAAAGCCGTGCCCCTGCAACCACCAACTGAGACCAGATACAGTCGCATGGCCGCAGTGGTGCTGCGGGCAGCAGATCGTTGTGCTGAAGGCCGCGGTTGATGCAAAGGACTGAGGGACACTGCCCTAGTTCGCTCCAGACATGTCGTTGACATATACCTCATCGAGCACATCGTACCGGTGCGACTCACTCTCGGCATTCCCCAGAGACTCGGCCTCATCATCAAAGGGGCTCTCTGGTTGATCATCCACCGGGATCTCCCGGCCACCCACAGGTTCTTCCTCGTCTCGAGTTTGAAGAGAAAAGTAGCCAGCTGGCCTGTAGGCCCACGGAATCTTGCCCTCGCAAGCCATTCTCAGAATGAGGTTGGCTGCGCGATAAACATCCGGGCGAGCAGCACGAGCGGTCAGGAAGCCGCGCTGGATTGCGAATGCTGGAGTTGAGTCGACAGATGCTTCGATCAGCAGCAATACTGTGCATGCGCATCACAATGATCACGTACAGTGCCAAAGATCTGACGGAGCAGGTACTCCTGGCCAGGTGCACCTCAGCTGGCGGTTTCTACCAAACACAACAAACACAACAAACCCCCGAGCATGGCACCCATCGCGCGGCCGGCTTACCTTCGCATATTTTCCATGCACTCCACTCTCGCGGACCACGATCCTCCTCTGAATCCACTTTGTTGTCATTGTCGTCGATGAAGGATACGCCCAGAATCGTCTCCAGGGGTATACGCTCAGCCAGATACTGAACGACTGAATATGGCTCTTGTACTTGGGCAATCTTGTACATGCCAGAGAGGATCTGTCAAGCCGTGCGCCGCGACAAGCGATGATCGTGTGCGCCAGAAAACACCGCAGATCGTCAGCATCGCTGCGGTCGCCGAGAAGCGGTGCGCTGACGGATGGTGCACATGCATCGAGCGAGACATCTACTGCAGCCCTGATAGCAGGCACTGTGGGGGCTGCGAGGACAGGACTGATGCGAACCTGGAGCTGAGGCGGGATGAGTGATGGAAACACCAGCCCGGGACAGTCGCAAAGCCGGACGCGTGGAGCCAGATGAATCGTTTGGAAATGCTTGGTGTGGCCCGGGGTCTTGGATGTCGAAACTACCTTCTTGCCCATCAAACTGTTGATCAGTGACGACTTGCCTACGTTGCTATCACAGAAAGGACGCATCTCGATCAGCCCATGCTTTGGTTGCGTTGGGCTGTGGTTTGAGCAGTCGGCATAATACTCACGGATGACCTAGATGGACGAGGCAGCGGTGTTACCACACACCCATGTAAACCTCGCCTTGGTGAACATATCCCATCTCAGAAAACAGAAGGACCGGGCGTCGGTACATACCTAGCATTCCGATGGTTACCACGTCGCTTCGAGCAGCCGGATCACTTTCCAACTCTCCTTGGAGCGGCTCATCATCATCGTCATCGACTATCGCATTCGCTTGGTGTCAGAGGCTTTGGCCAATGAATCTTACGACAGTTTCCTCGCAGACTAGACACGGCACACAACCGCTCGCGGCGCGAGCCTGTGATTGCTTCCCAGTAATTCAGATGCAGCAAAACACACCTGAAGAATCTGCGCTGCTGGCATCGTCCTGCTCGACACCACTGTGTCCTTGGCGCTTGTAGCCGGCGGACACCTCATCATCGTCGCTGTCGCGACCGTGCGGCCCACGACGATATCCGTCGTACTCGAGCTTTTCGTTGCCAAGGCGCTGTCGCCTTCTAGAGCGACCCAGGAACCCATCCTGCTTCTCCCGCGTTGCGGCTTTGGATGCCTGATACGCTTCATACTTGCGAACCCGATAGAGCTGCTCCTCGATCAGCGAATCCCATTC
The DNA here is from genome assembly GCF_025602895.1 of Polychytrium aggregatum. Lineage (NCBI taxonomy): Eukaryota > Fungi > Chytridiomycota > Chytridiomycetes > Polychytriales > Polychytrium > Polychytrium aggregatum. The sequence continues at coordinate 167,113 of NW_026516255.1, forward strand.
CACAAGCGTGCCCTCCTTGGTCAAAGGAGTGGACTTGCAGGCGTTGAGGATATCGACAGTGCCATAGGCTCGAGCATAGCGCTTGAACCGCACCCTCTTTCCTGGTGAAGCCGCGGATAGAGTGCGATCGGGTTGGCGACGTACACGACAGCCCCACTAACCGAGATTCCGTGATCGGACCCATGCGGCCAGCACCGATCCAGTTCGGCAGTGTGAAGCTGCGGCGTTGGTTGCTGTTCACTGCGCTCTCTGTGAAGGCTTACCTCGTTGAGCAAACGATTCTTTGGGATACATGCTGAAACAGGCCGTCTTGAGTCCCGGAAAGCGTCCCTCGAAATACTTTTGCCATTCGAGGAGAGTTCGGCGGGGAACCAGGTCCACTTTGTTGAAGACCAGAACAACATCTTTGCCCAGATCCTTGCATATGTATTCGTGTAGCGCTGGCGGGAAATGCAGAACGGGATTGCGCGAGTCGACGACGACCAGGATGATGTCTCTGGACCACGATCGGTTAGGAAGGATATTCGCTCAGTACGCTCGGGTGCCGTTGCCGTAACACTACGACAAGGCATTATCTCTGCTTTCGATCAATGCGTGGATCCTTACGAAATCTCGCAAACCCTCCAGAGTTGCCGCCAGACCTGCAGAATCCAAGCTGTCTCGGGTGAGCACCGCAAACATCGTATAGCCCCAAGGTCGTCCTTGGCCACAATTCTCAGGCACAGCACTGATGGGAATGAAACCAGCACATCGAAGCTTGCACAGACATGGGATGACAGTAACCTCGAGATTCTGCTCAAAGTAGCTCAGATGATCCCCCTGGAACTCGGTGTGGACGCTTTCGATCCACGACTGAAAGTACGACTGCTCGCGCTCCTCGAGGACTTCTTTGCTGTCGTCGTAGCTCCAGGCCGGCCGCTTCGGAAGGGGTATTATCGCACTCTCGGGATAGAAGCTATCGTAGTCGACTTCCAAGCCAGTCTATACAGAAATAGAGGAGTCCATCAGTTTGCGATGGTGATTTGACGAAACACGGCCTGCCATAGAATCCTCCTCCCCCCGAGCCAACGAGCTGTGGCTGACCTCGTCCAGGCGATGGAATGGCTGCTGTGCCTGCTGCTTCAGGGCTTCCATGGCCTCATGCGGCATCCGCACGAACTTGGATTCGAGCCCTCTGGTGCCCGGTCGCATTCGAGACACGAGCGCATGACGCCGCCGAGAGCGATGCCGCCGTTTCCGAGCGATTTGATCGAGGCCGAGCCAAGAACGCATGGGTGCGGGCGTTGTTGTGCGTGTCGGGCAATCGTTTCAGCGAATGAATTCACTCTACATCCTCATCTGTCTTCATGGAGCATCATCGCTCGCGATACTCGCTCGAGGATCGAAGCCAGACCAAGCGGCTAGTTCTGGGATCCTCGCATCCACAGTCCTCGTCTACAGACCTGCTCTTCGATCTGGGCTTGCGCATACGATCAGCATCGCCAGTACCGCCAGCATCGCCAGCAGCGTCCGAGCCCGAGCGCACACGTCGGTTCTGCGCTGAGCCCGGTGGCCGATGTCGGGACACAGCAAACGGCGCTGTGTCGTCCGGGTCGCTGGCTCCTGAGTGGTGCTCGTCGGCAACGTGGTGGGTTTCGGGTTGTGACTTGCGCAGACGCTTCTCCTGCAGCTGCTTCTTCTTCTGTTTGGCGCTGAAGGCCTTGGCACGGCCCGTCTCTCTCATCTCGCCGGTGCTCTTGGTTCGATGCGGTGTGAGCAGCGTCCTGAGGGCCAGATGCGGTGAAGACCCTGCGCAAATCGACATGGGCTCAAGCCAGGGGGTGTGGCTGGGCCTGTTCTCGGCGAGAAGGGAAGGCGCTCTCGGCGAACCACGGCGTCGATGCGAAAGCACATGCAACAAACACCAGCGCTGCCTCTGCCTCTGCCTCTGCGACAAAACCACAGCAGCCCCGGCTGGCGACTTGCTTGGCTGCATCGCCCGTATCGCCGCATCGTCCCATCGGTCGCACTCATGCTCAACACCAAGTCGCTCTTTGCAAGCCTGCCCGCGGCCTACGAACGGGCCTTCCGAGAGAACGGCCAAGCCTCCCACTCAACCTCCACGCGCACCCAGCCTCCATCCCACGGCGGATTCGGCGACGACCTCTTTGAACGGGACTACCTCGGCTCGCTCTTGTCGGCCAAGAACAGCACCCTGGCTCTGTCCTCGGCCTCAAAGAATACCCAAAGCGCTCAATCCCGAGCTGTCGAGCGCCTCAGTCGGATTGCCAGTCACTTGAAACCACATGCGGGATGAGTGGCCGGACGGCAGCCTGGGAAAGGCGGCTGCGACGGTCTGACGTCGGCCGCAACCATCTTTAGCATATGCGCACGACCTCTGATGCCGAATCGAACATGCTGGCCCAGTCGGTGTATCGAAGGCCGGGGCACCCTGAGCCCGGACAGTGGTCCATGGCATTCCCACATCCGCCAGCCTGGATACACGGTCGGATCCATCGCCGAACAGACATTTCTCTCCTGCCCATCGTCTGTTTTTGCATGCTACTGCCACTGCAGCATCTCACCTGATGAATATAGTCCCTGTGATGTTGAAATGGGGGAAGAGGCGACTCCGGGTCTATCTGGGCTGGCGGCGGTGTCTGGCGTTGCCGAGGGCGAGGGCGGGGCTGCTTTACAGGAGCCAGCGCCGGAAGGGTGCCATCTCCTCGCCTCTTGGACTCAATCTCACCCCAACAAGGATGTCGATCAAGGTATGCAGTCGTGCGGGATGGACGCATCGCTCGCTCTGCTGCTGATGCGCAAGCTCGGGGCTCGTGGCCCAATACGACCGGGCTGAAATCTCGTTGCAATCGATCCAGCTTCTTTCCCAGAAAATCGCTCAGCAGATTGATTTGGACCTGATGAACCCGGCCCTCGGCGGGTTCTCCATCGACCAGGTGAGTTGACCAGCATTCCGGTGGCTTCTGGACTCGAAAAGCACATGGTCACGAAAAGCACATGGCCCCGACATGCTCCTCGGCAGACTCTGACACAGCTCGGCATCTGGTCGGCCATGGTTGTCGACAGCTCATGGAACTTGCGGGCCTCAGCGTTGCCGAGGCTATCCACAAAGTTTACGACATTCAGACCCATCGGCGGGTGCTGGTCGTCGCCGGTGGGTTTGCATGCAGCATCGCCGATGCGGCAAGTCTCGGCCGAAAACACCAAGACTGAAGATCGAAACGACGGCCCCCAATCGTCCTGATGCATCACAAGCCATCACCATCGCCTCTGACACATGTGCATATGTATTCCTCGGCAGGCCCGGGAAATAACGGCGGTGATGGCCTCGTTGCAGCCCGGCACTTGCGTCACTTCGGGTACCGACCATCGATCTACTATCCAAAGCAGCCACAGAAGCCGCTCTTCATGGTAGATATTACTGGAGCCATAGCCTGGCATGGATATGAACGGCTGCTGATTGACGGGGATACCCACTGTCGATCGCCGCGGCCATGCAGCATGGTTGGTGGATGGAGCTGCAGTCCAACAATTGTCCGATCGGATCGCTCCGTTGACGAGTCGGGGGCATGCGATTCAGAACTTGGTTACCCAGTGTCGGAATCTGGATATCCCTTTTGTCGATGACTTTCCAACCGAGATCAGGCAGCACGACCTGCTGGTGGATGGCATCTTCGGTAAGACCATTGCTGCTTGCCGGCTTCTGCCACCGTTATCTGGGGCTATCAGATGAACGAACAAGTAGACGAACGACCGAACGGATGCAAGCAGCCGATGTTATCTGCATGCTGATCATTCCAACCTGTCTTGGGTGACTCTACTTTGGTTCCTTGATACATGGACCCGGGGCGCAACCAGGATTCAGCTTCTCCGGAGAGATTCGCGAGCCGTTTGCATCGATCATCAGGGTACGAAGATAGTCCTGCAGTCGCGGGAAACGGGCTGCTGTTATCCAAGAGAGAATGAGCTGCTGAATTGCCAGCGACTCCATGGTTCCACCTTTCCTTTAGACCATCAAGTCTGCCTCGCTCCCCGTGGCCTCGATTGACATTCCCTCTGGCTGGGATGTCGAGAATGGTACGTGGTCGCAGCATGGGCGGCTGGTACTGCAGAGACTGCTTCCCCAGGAGTACCGCCGAGCGCCGTCATACTCTGCCGAACTCGAGCCCAGGTGCCGAGCGAATTCCCACGTCTGTGCCAATCTGCTGCGGCGGCATCATAACCCAGGCTGCCTCTTTCCTCTTGATTGTACACTATCGACGAAACCTGCCGCCGGACCCGACTGTACATCCAAGGCAACATCGGCGGGGACGGTCTGGAGCCCGAGCTGCTGGTTTCGCTCACGGCACCAAAGCTCTGCGCTCGTCACTTCAAAGGCAAACACCACTATCTCGGTGGCCGATTCATCCCTCCATCTATGGCCAACCAGTACGAGCTGAACCTGCCCCGATACAACGGGAGCGAGCAGTCCGTGAAGCTCTAGGCACTTTTTCGGCCAAGCACTACGCCCCGTTTCCGATGTGCAAGCGACATCATCGCCGTACATGTCATTCCATGCAGCGACGAGGCCGACACAAATAATGCATCTCACATGCTGCCCTCCATGCGCCGCTAGCGGAGACAATGGGATTCACGCCTGCACTTGTGCAGCCTCAGCCCCATGGAGACCATGACATGTGGCACCTCGTTTGTGGAGACGGAGTATGCAGCAGTACTGCGCCCGTGCGCAAATGCATCAAATGGGCTATGGCAGCAACAGGCAGGTCATGGCGACATCAACCTGACTGAGGCAATCGGATCCGGGAAGGGGCGGTCAGCTGGGTTGCTATGCCGGTTGGTGGCAGCTTCTCGAACCCGCCCTTCTCCCGCCAAAACCGACACAGACCGCCATGCTCTTCGAGCCTGGTCTGGAAGCGAGAGTCCACCCAGCGATGTCGTTGCCTTGAGCCAAGCGCAACATCAGTCCGCCAGCGCTCTGGATTTCTCCAGCCCAGACCGGATTTGCATCATCCGTGGCCGTAACTTTGAATGCGCGTAAACCTCACATGTCTTCAGACTCAAGTCCTGCCTGCATGTCCGGCTCGGTGCCAGGGAATGTGCAAGTACCTCCGGTCACTCTAACGCACGTATCATCCAATACGGTCGGCCGAATACACTATGGTGCGTGTACCGGCATCACTTTCATGCCGATTCATGTCGGTTCATGCCGATTCATGCCGGTCAATGCCGATTCATTAGCTCGCTGTTCCCTTTGTTTACCCGGCCCCCAACTCTCTCGACCCACCCTCCATCCAGCCACAACGACAGACTCGTCCATGGCGATGAGAACCATCCCATTCCTGGTGATGGGGGTCGTCTCTCTCACGACCGTCTATCTGCTGCTGTCGACGCGGATCCTGGAGCTTGTGAATCCCATGACGACCTTCATCCAGGCGACCCAGGGATTCCTCATCAGCACCATCATGGCCTTTCTCGCCGTCGCGCTGCTGTTCCTGTCCAACTTTCTGAACCAGCGCGAGGAGGCCCGAGGCGAGCAGCGCTGGCTCTATGGTGAGCCGGACCTCAGCACTCTCAAGACCGGCCACGCCCGCAACATCGAGCATCATCGGGTCACTGTCGTTTGGCTTCCCAACGACCCCACACGCATCCAGATCCAAGACCTGGCGCTGGCGATACTGGACAGCGAGCCCGCCTCTGTTGTCTCGATCGAGACTCCCTCGGCCTCCTCCAGCGACAGTCTCCGTCCATCCGATCCGCCGTTTGCCCAGATGCTCGATCGGTCGCTCGAATATGCCCAGCTCCGGTTCGGCAAGCTCATGCTGAAGCACAAAGGCAGGGCCGCCCCGCAGTCTCTTGGTGGGTCGCAGGTGTCTCTGTCGGACTATCACCCACTGATCCCACAGCGGATCGTGGCGGCCGGGAACGTCGTGCATGACGACGGCTCTATCGAGATGAGGACCATCGCCGAGATTGAGCAGTCCGAGGAGCATGTCTCGTCGGGATCGGGATCGGCATCAGGATCAGGATCAGCGTCTGTATCCTCTCCGTTGGCACATGGCCGCCACTAGGCATATCACGACGACACGTACACTTCACACATGAGCAAACGGGACACCCTCACGATCCCATATGCCAGCGTAGTATGTGATGAGCTTGCGTCAAGCGGAGCCATAAGAAATAGAACAGATCACTTTGGCAGCTTCTGAGTGAAGACACCGGTCGTTCTCCGGTCTCCACAATCGACCTGCACACTGGTCTCGGAGTGCCAGCGGTGAATGGTGCTCTTGGCGCACTGGCGAATGGTCATGGCCAGCGCGCGGTGGTACTGGATAACAAAACATTTGATCAATGATCAAAATCGAGGGTATCCTGTTTCTTTCTGGAACGTACGAAACATGCACGGACAGTCGAGACAGCACCCGGTCGGATATGGGATGCCTCTCGGCTCTCGAATGTCAACACAAGATCAGGGCCGGGAGACGATCTTCAGCGGGCTTCATCGATTCAAACTTGCATGAAATACAGCATTCGCATCATTAACGAGACACTTCCCAACCAGCCCAACAGTGATGATGATGATGAATATAAATAGCGAGGCAGGATTTGGAGCCGTGGCCAGCAGCTGCGACGGATACAAGCAAGTCGAGCGAGGGATCAGAGGGATCAGAGGGATGTCGCAACCACACCCAAAAAGAGAAACAAAGGAAATGAAGGAGAACCAGCGCATACAATGTTGTGGTATCGACAGCAACGGTGGTGGATATGCCTCTTGGAAAAGTACTGCGACAGAGAGCGAGCAGGCTGGCCACGCTTGGCTGGGAACATTCGATTCACTTGGTTTCTGTGCAAAGACTTGCTTGGCCGAGCTCATTTCAGCCTTGGTCTCTTGGTATCTGAGCCAGGGGAGTCTTTTGGCCGAATGCTGCTGCTCACATTCAACGGCAGGTCGTCCGAGGCGCTCTGGAAAAGCCACGGGGTGCAGTGTGAGTTAAAAGCACGACAGATGGCTCGATCTCAGGCGCAGCAGGGGTCAAAGAAGCGCCGCTTGTCGAGCTGCCCGTTGCGGCACTCACCTTGGGACGCTTTGATACCCGGCTCAAATCAAGCCCCCAGTCGAATCCCACTCCGGGATACAACTGCAGCGGCGGCTCAGGGTCCCAGCTACGTTTCCGTCGTATCCGACCGTCAAGAGATGAAGCCGACTCGGCAGCGATTTCTCCGCTGCCAGTCGGCGGTGATGCTGCAACAGCAACACACGCAAGCTTGGACGGCAGAAGCCCGAATGGTGCTATTTCGAGGTGAAGGACAGAGAGCGTGGCGGGCGACTTTGCTTGGGAGGCGGCAGTGCGTTCAGGGAAGAGACCGACAGGCAATTGGATGTCGAGACCTTCATGTCTCGAGATCGGCCCGAGAGACAAAGTATCGCAGCACTCTACGCCATCCGCAAACAGAGACACCGAGTCTTCGTCGCTGAGTGAGTCATAGAACTCCATATCTGTGTCGATTCGCGGCGTCGTTGCGCAATGGGAGATTGCCGGCGATGTCGCTGTCGTCGCTGTGGTCGAGAGGTGCGAGACGCTGCGAAAGATGGTTCCAGGATAAAACTCGAACGCGGGCGGTGCCCTTGACCGCGCGTGGGAGCTGGATGGTGGTTGATGCTCGGAGACCTCAGACACCTCGGCATCTTGATCCGGCCAAAAGTCGGGCGAGCCTGGGACATTTGGAGTCTCCAGAATGCTGGTGGCCGCCGAGAGGGTTCTGGCACTGGACTCGATGCCGTGGCTGCGCTCTGCGGGGTCTGTTTGTGACGATAGCGGCGGCGATAGCGATGGCGGGTCGGATTCAAGTTGGGTGCTGTCCGCTGGCAGCATGCTGATGATAGGCTCCTCCTCGCTGGCAACAAGTGAGGTCTCACTGGCGCCAGCCGAGCTGGCTGGACTCGGCGAGTCGTCAAATCCAAAGACATTCCATGCAGCAGGCTTTGTCGAGATCGGCGAACGAGACGAACAGTCGCTTGGGCTCGCTGGGGGCCGTTCGACACCATCATTCCAGCCGACGACACAGGGGCCAGAGAGGCTGCTGTGATAGTGCTGCTCGTGGGGAGAAACGGGTGCGGCTCGGGTCTGGCTGGATGCAAAGAAGCCCAAGTCGACGACCATGGTGGTGCAATCGTCGTTGCTTCTGCGCACGATGCCCAGGTTGGTGATGGCAGCGGCAATCTGTTCGAGAGGGGCCAGCGCATCCGAGGGCGTCCCGACAAGCCCCTTGGCAATGTCGTTGTTGCTTTTGCTGTCTGGGCTCGAATCGACAGTCAAGAAGGGATCCACGGATCGCTGGTCGTCTTCCTTCATGCAAATCTCAATCAGGTCGTCCTTGGCAATCATGTGGTGGCGATCCAGACGAACCAAAGCGTCGTTGCTTGTCCTCTGGGCAGCGAGATCGATCAGGTCGCCGAGTTCCACGGTCTTGCTTTCCTCGGAACCCAAGTGCCTGAAGTGAGTCAGATTGGCGATGGCCGCATCGGTCGAGACAAAGGCTTTGCCGATCTCGGCCGAACTCATGACGTCCTTCCTGCGAAAGCAAGGATTATCGATGGTGTCAATACAAAGGCAGTCTGGCGCAACAACAGAGTATGTTTCCATCGGCCGATCAGGCAAGGCGGGTTGGATCTGCACGACAGCGCTCGCCGGAGTGCCCACGACGTCGCTGCGACTGCAATGCACTTACACTCCATCGGTAACAAGTACCGCAGCGAGACATCCTGACTCTGTCTGTCGGACGAGTGCCGGGATATCGAAGCAGTACACAGTCGTGCGATTGAAGAGCCGAGCTGGTGCGGGCAAGAGCAAGGAGTGGACCAAAGCAGGATCAGTACGTGGAGCAAATGAATGTCGGGGTGGCAGCGGTGCACGCCTCGGGGCAAGAGCAAGAAAGCAGGGCAGCAACGAAGACGGACGAGCGATCGTGTCGTCGCGGGTGATCCAATCCCACGTAGCAGCGTCATGCCCGGTCGCTTGCTGCCCACCTTTGTGGTTGTGGTTTCCCAGAGAATTGGTCATGCACAACCCGTAGTCGCTCAGGGCACTGGAAACGGTGTAGTAGATCCTGTCGCCGCGGCGCGAGGCTCTGCAGTTGTCCTTGATCTTTTCGTAGTCGCGCGAGACCGACTTGAGGCTTTGCCCCTCCGGCAGGGAGCTGGGATATCCTTCGAGCGAGTCTTCATAGGAAGCCGTGTGGCACACGTCGTCCAAGCCATTCCCACGCCTCCAGACCTTGAGCGGCTCGCCCGAGATACGGTCAAAGAGCATCATGGACGAATCGCCAACGTTGCAGAACCACACCGTGGAATGCAGAACGATGCCGAGGCTCAGCGTTGCGCCGTTGTCGCGGGACAGATTGGGATGTGCCTGCAGGAGATTATCGTCGATGCGGACCTGCAGATGTTTGAGGAGCCGGGTGATGTGTCCGTACAGCCTGTGGAGCGACGAGGCCACCGATAGCACATTGCCGTCCGAGGTGCTGGGCACGCTGGCGTCCAAACTTGATGGGTGATTGACAGGCGCCGCACCGACCCTGCGATCCTTTTGCTCCAGCTGTTGCAGCTCCAGCAATTCCTCCTCGGGGTCCTTCACGCCCTCGAAGGATCTTGGTCTTGGAGATGAAGGCTCGGGGCGAGTGGTCTGGAAGAAAGCGAGGAGCGACGTCACAGAGTCCACGCGGTCGGAGGACGGATCGGCAAGAGTTCTTGGTTCTGGGTGGGGCGATGACATGGCAGCTGACGCAGATGAGTCCTTGGCAGATGAGCCCTTGGCAGACAAAGGATCAACCACATGAGAGTGAATTGCAGTTGCAGTTGCAGTTGCAGTTGCAGTTGCAGTTGCTGTCGCGGACGGTTCCGAGCGCCAGAGCTCCAGCTCGCCTCGTTTCCAGCAATCAATGGCGTCGTCAAAGATCTCCTCCAGAACCTGGCGAACAACAGGCTTGAGGACGCGCATGAATTGCTCGGCTTTGCTTCCGCTCCACTGCGAGGCGGACAGGCGGGTCTGGGGCACGGCATAGGACTCTCCATGTCCGTCCGCAATGTAGAAGACCGAGACATGGTGGCATGCTGGCGAGAGGACCCGTGGGTTTGCGCAGGCCGAGAAATCGGTGATTCTGCGCAGCGAGCCAGGCGTAATGGCAGACGGCAGCCGGATCGTGAAGCAGAAGGTGTCATGTGCGTCCTCGTTGACGACGATCTGGTTGAAGCGGGTCTTGAGATGGCAGTGCTTCCGTCCAGGAATGGAGACGACGGCGACAGGAAGGGGCGCGGAATGCGGCGGCTCGGCTTTGGGCGTATCCATGGCGAGCAAAGCCTGCGACATCGACCGAGGAAGCGTTGCGGGAGGAGGGAGAGCGTGCAGACGTGAGGATGGCGGAGAGCGACAACAGACGGAGGAGCGATCGACACAGCAGGCGAGAGCAGCACGAGGGGACAGGGCCCTGGGCGGCGATGGCTGGCGGGCCGACATGCGGGTCGGAGACGAGCGGATGCGGACCTGCAGGAGACGGTGTGCAGACGGAGACAGCGAGCAGGGGTGCGGGTGTCGGGGGTGATGAAGAGCAGGACGAAGCGAAGCGAAGGCGGCGAAATCCCAAAGCAAAACGGCCTTTGCATTGCGCAGCCGTGCTGCGAGCCATGGGCGAGAGGCGGGCGAGAGGGAGGCGAGAGGGAGGCGAGAAGCGAGCGAGAAGCGGGACGCGTCGGCCCTGGATTTGAATCGACACTTCGATTGCACTCTTGGATTGTACATTACACTCTCTTGGATTGTACATTACGCTCGTATCGGCTATTTCATCGGCCCTCGTATCGGATTATCATCCTCCATCACCATCTCCACCGATTGGCCCTAAACATGGTCCTGCTGCAGCGCATCCGTCCGTGCCAGTCGATCCAGCCCGGCCGACTCATCTTCTGGGCTGCCTCTCGCAAGCTCAACCCACGCATGATCGCAGAGCCCGGCCTGCGTATCGCCGCGCTGCATTCTTCGCCGCTGCAGCTGCTCGCCCGTCCCAGAAGCAGGAGCAGAAGCAGCCTCTGGGCCTATGGAACTGGCCTCCTGCTGGTTCTTTCGGCTGCCCTGGCTGGCGGTTCGGTTCTCAACAGCGAGCAGGCCCACCCCATTCCGCTCCGCGGTGAGCTCCCTTGCATCCTTTGCTCCTTTGCCGAGCGCACCCTGACCCGGCGCTGATGCCTTCATTCCTCGCCGGCCGCAGAGGACCCCGTCACCCACGCAAGGATCCCCGAGAGCTTGCGGCTCCCGAGCCGCGATCCGCAGCAATCGTTCCGGCTGCTGGGCCTGGGAAGCCGGCACGTCACCTTCCTGCAGATCCCGGTATATGTCATTGGAGTCTATATCGACAGCGTGACCGAGCATGCCATCTCGACATGGAAGGCATTCGACGCTGAGGCCTTCCTGAAGCACAACGTGGCCCTGGACCACCTCGTCAAGGGCAAGGGCCAGATAGCAATCCGCATAGGTATCCTGCTTCCTGCTTCCTGCTCCCTGCTTCCTTCACGGTCTCCTCGCCAGCATCGGCATCGGCATCGGCATCGCCGTCTGCTCATTCAAAATACCTGGCAAGTGTGCATCCGCTGCACACACACTGATCCCACCCATCGTCTCTCTGCCCGATTCATTCCAGAACCCACTCGTGCAACAAACGGCCCGCATCTCCGCAACGGTGTTGAGCGATTCCTGAAGCTCCAGCTTGCACAAGACCAAGCCTCGCTCACAGAGACTGAACTCCAGGTACAATCAGAGACTCCGGTCATGATAACCCCCCCCCCGTTTCCATTCAAATCGTGTACTCATGTCTCTTCCTCCCTTCCTCCCTTCCTCCCTTCCTCTCCCCAACAAACTTGACATATTCCAGGAAATCAAGGCTGCCATGACCGAGCTGCGCGCCAACTTCCCGCCCGGCGTCGTCAAGGCGGGCCAGTCGTTCGTTTTCCGCAAGACGACCGAGAACACCCTGGAGATGGAGTTTGAGGGCGAGCTGATGGTGGTGATGAAGAGCAAGTGGGTCGCCGAGACCTTCATTGCAGCGTACTTGCGCGCCGACCCGCCGATCAGCGAAAAGGTAAGCCCGCCGAGTGTACTTTGTCGACAGCGAGTCCGCGGGCGAATGAGCCAGCGAACATGTGTGTGGTCAGCAAGTGACGCTCGTGGTCTGCTCTCTCATCCAGACACGAGTCAGCGTCGCCGATGGCCTGCAAAAGGCGCAAAGTGGTGCGTTGTAAACCACCAAGGATGGAAGCCCAGGTGACAGCCCAGATGGAAGCCCAGATGAAAGCCCAGGACATCAATGAAGCTCCATTCTCTGACCGATGAACATCGCTGCAAATAACAGCCACGGTTCCGTGTTATGGGGGGGGGAGAGCGTTTGTATTTTCTTACTCTTTTCGTTGGGGGTACCCTATATCAACAGCATGGGACAAAAACAAAGCAGGTTCGAGAAAGCCAGCAATGCAAAGCAGGGAAAGGGCCAGGTGCGATGGATGAAGGGACGGAGCCAGCCAAAGAGAGCGGAAGCGATGCAGCGAAGATGATGGCGAAGAAGCGAGAGAGTGAGTGAGCAAAAGTAGAGAGAGAGAAAGGAGAGGGGGGGGGAGGAATAGCCGGGGTGAGGGAGGAAACAGTGCAAGAAGAAAAATAGAATGGCCAAAGCGCACACCAGAGCAATGGGCAGCGCAGGGATTGATCGTGCAAGGCCACAGGCGTTCGGGAGGCGGACGATCAATCAGCATCCGAGCCCGCAGGCTGGAGGCAGTGCCAGGGACATAGCGAGACAGCAACTACAACGCAGAGAAAGCCAAGTGAAGAAGAGCAAGGAGTGGGTTGAGGATGGGTGGTGCGAGGATACGAGCAGAGAGCATACACAACAACGACTAGTAGGAATCATGATACGGCGAAAGTGAGCCAAGGGGTCTCACCCGCAGGGGCGGAGGTTCGTCGGGCTCTTGTGAGTACGTGAGCATAGAGGCCCATCAGGGCTGCGCCGGCTCGGCGGATGGCAAGGAATTGATGAGACGGATAGCATTTCTGTGGGGAATCGAGTCTAGAGCACGGCCGGTGTTGCTCGGCGGGTCGACAGATCGACAGGCAAGTCCAATCCGTATCCACATAGCCACTCAGGAATGCCATGTCCAGCCCGGTTGGATTTGGTGTGAATGAAGGTATGATGCCTGAAGAAATATGCAGGCAGGTGTAGTGGGTGATAGGGTAAGGTGTTGGAAGGAGAGGCGTGGATGAATGGAGTGTGGGGACACGACAGGGACAACAGGAAGCCCTGTGCAAGAGGCACAGACGAGGCATGGTTGGGTCGATAGGGCCATCCGAGCCGCATCGGAGATAAGAGTACAGTGCGGAAGGCAGAAATAAAGAAAGAAGGAAAGAAAGAACGATAGGACCGCCGCAGAGCGGAGAGAGGCCGGCTCGCTCATGGCGAATGGGCGGCGCTGGATGCTCGGCTCTCGATGTAGCTGGCAACCTTCTCGATCACAGGCCGGATGTCATTGAAGGAGTCGCGGATGAGCCGGTCGCCGTGGACGCGGGCACCACAGTAGGTTCGCTCGGTGCACTCGTAGTCGACGTTGTCGTTCTCCATCAGCCAGCAGTATTCCTGGCCTTCCGAGGGCGGCGAGGCGTAGTGGTAAGGGCGAGACGACCCGTTGTGCTTGAACTGAGAGTCGTTCTCGGACGAGTCGCTTGAGCTCCCGTCGCACCAGAGGCCGGGAGATGTCGACGGCTGCTGGTGCCTCTTGGAGGTATCCGCGCCCGGAAATGACGAGGATTTGCTTGTGGGGATGTCTGGCGATGGAATGGATTTGCTTGTGTGGTCCTGTGCTCGCGATGCTTTGAGCATGGTCTGCGAGATGTCTTGGAGCAGCAGGGGCAGCTTGCTGTCATCGGCGCTGGCTATGGAGGAGGACAGGGGCGAGCTCAGCAAGAGTCGTTCGTGCGAGGGAGTGAGCGGCGTGAAATAGGTGCACCGGCGGGTGTCGCCGTTGTAGGGCGGGCCGATGAGATCCAGCAGGACGACTCGATCGGAGACTGCCTCGAAGGAGTGCAGGTTAGCGCCCTGGCCCGGCTCGATGATCATGAGAGACTCTGGAGATCCGGCGCTGACGACGCGATTTAATCCCAGGCGGGTGCGATGCACTGGAATGTGATGGCGAGAGGCGGGATGCTGGTTAGTGGCGCATAAGCCAGGGATGTGATGCATAGAAGGGCAGCAGGCACATGCCGCCACAGTTTGTCGGCGGGTTGGCCGGCGGGTTGGCAGAACGAGCAGGGTGTGGGTGCGAATTCCAGGACGCAGCCACGCGCCAACAGGCAGATTGGAGCCCTGGCCGGTTTGATCGGCGAAAGCCCATTGCGACAACACGGAGAAAAGCAGGGGGGGGGGGAGCATTCTACCTGTGCATGGCTGCAAAGTGGTTGGGTCGATGACAGTTTTCAGGCTGTTGAGAGAGCATGCCCAGAGTCAGCCAAGCAGCAACAGCAGCAGCAGCAGCCAGCGACAGGGGGGTGTTTGGACAAGGAGACACTCACTCGTTGTTGCTCTTGGGCAGGAATTCAAATGTTTTGACAAACATGTCGCCACTGACGATTTTGCTGGATGAGGCGAGAGAGCGGGGCGGTTAGGATGCAGTCGGGGACGGTTGGGCGGGGCGTGCCCGATTGATGCTGCAGTCATCCCAGACGCAGCCCAAAGGCAGCAGGCCGCTGGTGGCGCACACGCAGACGAGCCACAACCACAGCAGCGGAGGGGGCCGAACGGGATTGTGGATTTGGGCGCACAGCGAGTCTGTCCCCAGAGCCTGGGTTGGCTCAGGGGCGGCTGCGGCCAGCTGGCCGTGGACAGACGCAAAGTGGTCGAGACCAGGGCCAGGTTGCAGTCGAGGGAAGGCGAGGGCGATGAGTGGGAAAGGCACAAGCCGGACGGAGAGGAGGGACAGGGGGATGAATGCAGCCGATGCACAAGTACGCATCCGCGGCCTAACCTGAAGACGGTCATATCAGGGTGGTCGTGGATAGGCATGATCGTTCCCCGCTTCAGAACGAACACACATATTGTGAAGACGCTCGACTCATAGACGGAGTAGTACTCGACTGGAGCGAGAGACTCCTGCAGTGACGCAAGCAGAAGAGTGTGAATTCAAGATGGTCACTGCACGGCGAGCAAGCAGGCCGTGTGCACCGGAGATGAGCGGGGTTCCTGATGGTCTGCCACAGCCTCGACACAGCAATCGGGAGGCAACCAAAGGCTGGGAGAGCAGGAATAGGGCTGTGGCGAACAAGGGCGACAGAGCGGTGGTAACGGGGCTGATGGTGATGGCCAAGGGGCGCCGATATGCCAGCAAGCGGGTATGCTCTCGCTGAGCCGAGCCGGCCGAGCCGGCCGAGCAAGCGCCCTGTCACCGAGACAGTGCGGCATCGAGAAGTAGAGAGCGCAAGGCGGGTGCTAATTGCACGGCCGATGGCGAGAGGGAGCACTGTCGGATGTGGTGCTCGCGGTGCTGGTGGTGGGTGCCGCTGCGATGATTGCTGCGACCACTGGCTTGCTCTAGCGTTGCGGATGGCGACGAAAAAGTCGGCAAGCGGAATCGCAGAGGGCAGGCAAGCATCAGCAACATGCAGGATGTAGGGGCGAGATATACCTTGATTTTGAGGGTCTCGGCCGTGATCCCGTTTAGGAGGGTGCAAATCCGCTGCCACAGATACCGGTGATGGGGTGTGTTGAGTTTGTTGTGCGGAAGCGTAAAGAACTCTTGGGCCAGGACGGCGACGGAGTGAATCAGCATGGCGTCTCGGTGGTTCGTTTGGCAATGGCAATGGCGATGGCGATGGCGATGGCGATGGCGATGTATTGGCGGATATCGTGTGTGGAGGGAGGAGCGAGAGGGAGCAAGTGTCGATGGGGAAGCCAGTTGAGCTGGCACCGAGACTCAGCAGCAGCTACGGGACGAGCAAAGCTAGAGAGTCCGACCGGTGCGATCGCGGATCTGGAGAGGCAGAGATGATGGAAGGGCAAACGGGCGGTTGGATTCAGATTTGTATGGCCGTGGTTGCCAGGCATCGATCCGGCAGGCAGCGAAGGCAGTGGAATCAACGAGAGCGGTGAAGTGGTTTTCTCGCAGAGGCTTTGTCCCAGGGCCGCCCGAAAAAAGAAGGCAGCAAAGACGGCTCTTTGGTCGCCCTCGGCCTGGACGCATGGGCGGCAGGTGAGTCAGTCGATGAGTCAGTGCGAGTGTGGGTGCGCGGGGCGGCGGTGGTACTGTTGCGGCGGCCGCGCTGTGCTGCTTCTGCCGCTGTTTCTGTGCAGATGCCGCTGTCTGTGTGGGAGCTGTTTCTGTGGGGGTTCGTGCTCCTGTCTGTTTGCCACTGCTCCTCTGTCTGTTTGCCACTGCGCGGTTGGCATCAATGGACTTCATTTGAAATCAACCCGCCAACTGTCCTCCCTCGCTATCTGTGTGCGATTCTGCCTGTGCAGCCGTTGTGCCGCGCCGCAGTCTCTGTCGACACAGCTCTGCGTGGACAGCATGCTGGGAAGGCGCGTCGCGGCCAGGGCCAGTGTCAATCGAGACGCCGAGCGCAGCGCCACGCTGCGTCTGTGTCTGTGTTCGTTTGTCCGCCATCTCGCTCGCCGTCCGCGTCTCGGTCTCGGTGTCTCGGTGCGCTCAGTCGTGGCCAGAGTGACTCACTGGCCATCCAGCTCGACCGAGAGAAGGACCCCTGTCCGGCAGCACACCTGCGCGCAGGCCAAGTGCTCTCGCTGCGGCCTCGGCCGCTCTCGCCGAGCGTCTCTGTGTCGCCGTTGAGTCATCGTCGATCCGTCCTTGTTGCGTCGCCGCCGATTCTGATTCGCCTGGCACTCCTGGGGGCGCCGCCGATTGGGTGCTGTCACGGTTGTGCCCAGTCGACAACGCGCGCCTGGCGGGGAAACCTCTGCGTTGATCCGAACCGCCCTGTCGTTCAGAGCAAGACAACCCGCAGTCCTCTCGCAAGCGAGTGGGATATTCAGGTCTCATGTTCGAGGACGGGCTGCATTCGACGGAGGGGTTCATCCAAAACATGATAGATTGGTGTCGGCTGACTTGCAGGGCTGCGAATGCGAATCGCTATCGTCATAACGCGGGGGATCAGCAGATGATTTCACATCCCATCCCAAGCGCAATCATACTCGATGCAATCGCATCTGGTCTGCCCAATCCGCCCCCACCACGTCGGTGAATTCCCACCCAATTTTTCCCGCGCCAGCGGATCTGTTGTGGCTCGTCGGTCCGCCTGTCGGTCCTGGCCCGCCCTGTCGATAGCCGTGCCTGAGTTGAGGGATTGACTTCCCCTGACACTGCGTTACTCCTGTGGATCCGGACGCCGAACGGGCCCAGCTGCGCTCCTTTGATTCCCCTGCTCCTGCCCCGATATTCACACCACGGCTACAAGCATCAGCAGGCGAGCGAGTTGCTCCTCGGGGTGATGTTGATCATCTCTCGCTTGGCGAATCGGCCTGGTACTGGCCAGTGCTGTCCAATACTGCCCGGCACTGCTCGATTCTCGCGCGGCATTCCGATTTCGCGAGTGATCATCTTCCTGTAATTCCGGAGCCATCAAGATGAAACACGCTTTCCTCCACCCCCAGATGCTCTTGCATACCACGGCATCGTCGGCACCGTAACCTTGGTCGCCCACGGCCATCGTGGCTGTCTCGAGACGACAGGCATCACACACCAGAGCCGCCAAGAGCCCATTCCCGCAGCAGTGCGCACAGTCGAGCCCTGAAGAGCAGCCATGCCCGACAAGCAGACGCCGCATGCATCCGCCAAACGTAGCAGTATCGCATCCGCAAGGCCAGGCAGCGAGCACGGCAACTCGGAGACATTCCGTTCCCCCCCCCCACCGCAAGTTGCGGCGTAACCGCCTTCCTGCCGTTTCTGCGATGGTGTCTCAACCCACCCCTTCATCGCTGGCACATGAAATGGCATCCAACCCGAACGATCACACCAACCAACAGGGCCGCGAGCCCCGCGCGCAAGACTGGCTTGCAGCTGATTGCGATTTATCCCGACTCGCGGCGCTGGGGCGGCATGGATTGTCTGCCGGACAGCAGATCTGGCGGAACACTGCCGACCGGGCAGCAGAGCGCTCGCCAGTCGTCCTGTGGGTGTCTGCCTCCGTTGACGACAAAGCCGCCCGTTGCCACCGGCAAAGACACCCGGCTCGCAACCACTCCAGCGCCCTGTCGCTCCTTTCAGCCATTCATCCTCCGCCTTGCTCAAGCCGCCAGGACAGGGTCGAAGCAAGGGTCATGGAGCGGATCGCCGGCAGGTGATTGATGTCCGTGCCCTGTCGCCGCCGGTGCATTGTTCGTATCGATGCTGCCACTGCTGCCTTGGTTGGCTCGCATAGACAACGCTGCCGACCAACAGAAATGCAACCAGCACGCCGGGCGGCTCAAGCATCCCCCGGTGCATTGGTCCGCAGGATCTCCACCATGAGCAAGCCACCGCCCATCCTCCATTGAATATGCAATCGAATATGCAATTCAATACGCAATTCAATACGCAGTTGAATCTCCAGGGTATACACCACTATTCTGCTAATACACACCATCCTGCTAATGCACACCATCGCACCGTCATCGATATCCCGCACACCATGGCCAAGTCCCCCCTCGCTCCTGCCCAGCACGTCGCCTGTTCTGCTTTCACGTGCGGGCTGTGCCTGGTGATCTGCTCGCCGCCCATCACAATGACACACCTCGGCCTCAATCAAACCCGATAAAAGTCCGATGCAACCCGCTCCGCTGGCCTTTCTCCTGTCGTCGGTCCTCTGCGCCCCTCGTCTGTCCTGCTCGCCTTCCTTTCTGCATCAAGACCTGGCCTTGCTCCTCGTCCTGCTTGTTTGATCAGCTTTTGTCCTCCCCCCCCTCCCGCTTACCGCTCGCAGCTTCTCCCTCATCCGCTTCGCGACCCGCCCACATGCAAAACCCGATCATTGTTGTTGGTGGTGGTTTGGCCGGCCTTTCTGCCGCCCACACCATCGTCGAACGCGGCGGCAACGTCGTTTTGCTTGACAAGAACCCCTTCCTTGGAGGTAAGCGTGCGTCTCTGCACATTACCACGGCCTATCTCGTTTCCCGTGAAGTACACCTGCTTTCCTTGATCATGGGCTGGCTTGCCACTCTTTTTCTCGCTTGATCCACCGCGACCCTGGTTCATTCGATTGTCCGTCATCGTTGGTCAGCGAACGACCCAAATGTCGCGACATGACTCATTCTTCACGGCGGCTTGCTGATCCCTGTGTCGGTGGTCGGCGCGGCTCTCTATCTCTGATTTGCGGTTTTGCGCGAGCGAGGCTTGTTCTGCGGCCCTCTCGAGTCTGTCCTTGACGTTTGCTTCGGACGTGCCGAGGCAATGGTCTCTGGACCCTTCTCTTGTCGGCTGCTGTGATTTTGCTCCTATCGCCACCAACACACCCGTCGGCCATGTGCGGCTCTGCTCATCGCTTTCTGATCATGGTGCGACCCGCACTCATATCCGCTCTGCGTCCGACTTCGCTGCTCTCCAGGCAACTCCACCAAAGCCACGTCCGGCATCAACGGTGCCGGCACCACCGCCCAGATGAAGCTCGGCATTCCCGACACTCCCGCCATCTTCTACGACGATTCTGCTCGTTCTGCCCGCGACCTGCTCAACCCGGCCCTCACCAAGGTTCTGACCTACAACTCGGCCTCGGCGGTCGAGTGGATCTCGGAAAAGTTCAAGGTCGACATGTCCCTGGTTTCCCGGCTCGGTGGCCATTCCCAGCCCCGCACCCACCGCGGCAAGGAAATGTTCCCTGGCATGACCATGACCTACGCCCTCATGGAGACCTATGAGGATCTCTGCAAGAGCTCGCCCCACCGCGCCCAGCTTCTCAAGAAGGCCGAGGTCACCGAGCTGATCTACGAGAACAACCGTGTCGTTGGCGTGCGCTACCAGAAGGACGGCGCTGTCCACGAAGCCCGTGGCCCCGTCATCCTCGCTACTGGCGGCTATGCTGCCGATTTCACCAACACTTCGCTCCTGAGACAGTTCCGGTAAGCATCGGCCGCACATCGACCCGCATTTATTGAGGGCATTGCCCATGGGTGACTGGAAGCCAGATGCCAAGCATGTCCGACCATCGATCAGGCCCTCCTGACAGACTATATCGCTCCTTTCCGTGTCGCTCTCGTCATGCCTCTGCTACGATCGTGTGCTGTTCCCTGTGCCGGTGCATCTCGCTCGTGCACAGTCCGGAGCTGTGGGATCTGCCCACTACCAACGGCGACCACTGCACTGGCGATGGCATCAAGATGACCCTTGCCATTGGCGGTGGCACCCTCCACATGGACAAGGTCCAGGTCCATCCCACGGGCCTTGTCGATCCCAAGGAGCCCGATGCTAAAGTCAAGGTATGTACAGACCAGTCCATGTCCCGCTGCAGCCACTCGCCTTCTCTGTCGGAGACGCCCTCATTCACAGCATGGCTACAATCTTTTCCGTGTAGTTCCTGGCCGCTGAGGCCCTCCGCGGTGTGGGCGGTCTCCTTCTCGATGCCAACGGAAGCCGCTTCTGTGACGAGCTTGGCCACCGCGACTACGTCACCGGCATGATGAACAAGAACAAGGGCCCCTTCCGCCTCGTTCTCAACGGCAAGGGCGGCAAGGAGATCGAGTGGCACTGCAAGGTAGGCTGTCGCTCGCGCCGTTCTTTTGTGTCGAGTCTCGCATGCAACTGCCACAACCCCACGCAGCTCCCACAACAGGTGTGCATGCCTCTCACCCTGCCTTCCTTCGCGCCATCCCGTCTGCAGCACTACATGGGCCGTGGCCTCATGAAGCACTTCAAGAACGGCGAGGCCCTCGCCAGGGAAATCGGAATCTCCAAGGCCCACCTGGACGAGACCTTCCGCAAGTACAACGAGATTGCCAGAACCAAGAACTGTCCTTTTGGCAAGAAGTACTTCCACAACCTCCCCTTCGACATCAACGACGAGTTCTTTGTTGCCGTCGTCTGCCCCGTCCTCCACTTCACCATGGGTGGCATCAAGATCGACGAGCACAGCCAGGTCTTCCACGGTGCCTCGGGTCAGATTATTCCGGGTCTCTACGCCTGCGGTGAAGTCGCCGGTGGTGTGCACGGTGCCAACCGCCTTGGCGGCAGCTCTCTGTTGGGCTGTGTCGTTTACGGACGGGTTGCTGGTGCCAGGTGAGAATGGCATGCTGTACCGATCCCCGCACGAGCACACTGACACCCCACAACCACATTATCGATGCATAAACATCTGCTACGGATCCTGCGCTTGGAACTGACCGAATCTGCATGTTCTCATCGATCCCGACTTGCAGCGCAAGCGCTTTCCACATGGAGCAGCTCTCCTCCAGCGCTGCTGCCCGCCGTCTCGGCAACATTGCTGGCCATCTGAGCGGCACCCCTGTCTCCATCTCCGTTGGCGGTGTCAACCTCCAGATTTCGTTCGATGGCCAGAGTGCCCCTGCCTCGGGCGCTGCTCCTGTTGCTGCTGCTCCAGCCGCCGCCGCCGCTCCCGCTGCCGCCCCTGCTCCTGCTCCTGCTGCCGCCGGCCAGCTCAAGGAGTATACCCTCGAGGAGGTTGCCAAGCACAACACGGACAAGGACTGCTGGGTCGTCGTCAACGGCGAAGTCCTGAACGCCACCAGCTTCCTCTCTGACCATCCTGGCGGCAAGAAAGCCATCATGCTGTACGCTGGACGCGATGCCACCGAGGAGTGTAAGTACTGTCTGAGGCCAAGGTCGCATGAACCACGCGATTCTGCTGCTGCCGGCTCCTGCTGCCGGCTCCTGTTGCTTGTGGCATCCAATCATCCAATGGTTTGAAGGCTTGGCTGACCCTTCATGTTCTCGCTTCCGCTCTGGTCCTGGCCATGCACCATCCACCATACGCTGTCCCGCGATCTTGGTGGTTCATTCTGGCTGTCTTCAACACACTTGTCGCGTGGGATTCTCGGCAGTCAACATGCTCCACAAGCCCGATGTCGTGGCCAAGTATGCGCCCGAGATCATCATTGGCAAATTGAAGAAGTAAACCGGCTGTGCCATCACTTGCCCTTTGATTTCATCTTGCCCTTTGATTTCATCTTGCCCTTTGATTTCATCTTGCCCTTTGATTTCATCTTGCCCTTTGATTTCATCTTGCCTTTTCGCCCCTCTGTTCTTTTCTCCTTGCCAACTTCATCTCCTCGTATCTTATCCTGGCCATATGTTCACTGAGTGATTGCTCGCAGTGCTTTAATGAATACAAAACGCGGCCAGAAACCGGTCCTATTGAGCCAATATTCCGCGGGGGGAGGCGGGGAAGTGATGGCCGATTCACAAACTGCTATCCAATCGAGTCGCAGAATCGCAATGCGACAGGGCATGGCGATCAGTGGCGCCGTGGTTGGTTAGTTAGTTGCCTGGCTGTGGAAACGAGCTGAGCCTGTCTTTCGCACCCAGAGAATGGCAGTCGCTGGTTCCGAAAGTCAGGCAGTCAAGAACGGCCAGGCGGGTGAATCTTTTCCTTGGGAGTCTATCCCTTGATATCCCATCGGCCGAGCCCATCACAGCAGTGCGAGCACTGCCCGATGCTGTTCAGCCATGGCCGATCGACAGCATTCCGTCCCTGTACATGGCATCTCTCGTTTCAACATGGACGGGCGGCAGCGGTGCCTCATCTATGCACGTGGCCGCCATCGTATGATGTGTGCGAATCAGAAAAACACCGCCCGTCAACAAGCGCGGGCGTCAGCATTGCCGTCGGCATCAGCACCACCCATCAACATCGGCACCACCGCCGACACCACCGCCGACACCATCGCCGATCCACTCGTTCTAGTCAATCGCTCGCTCGGATTCAGCACGAACGCCTCGGCCAGCGAAACAGCCGGCACTCTCCCTTTGCCTTGATAAACGTCGATAGATGGTATGTCGGCCAGCCCCGTCCACGCGATGGGCCGGTGGAATCAGTTCCCACACTCTTTACGTGTTCGCAAGGGGGGGGGGAGGCACCATCGTTGGGTGCATCTTCAAATCTCGCCGCAGTATCAGAGTCTGGGCTGCCCGGTTTGATTCCTCCCATGAGGCCGTGACATTCACAATTCTTGCACATTGCTGGCTTGACCCACCGACTGGCTCGCGTCTGTTCGCTTGCATGCCGCGATATCGAAATGGCTTGATTGAATCCTCACGTACCTCAACAACCTCTTTTGTGGGGATGCCAACGATACTGGGGCGTGGTTGGCTTGTCATCACCATCACCACCATCATCGTCATTATCATCATCATCGTCACCATCATCATTATCATCATCGCCATCATCGTCATCATCACGTCCTTCCATCCAAATAGAGCGCCGCAGCCAAAAAGAAGGCCTCTGCCGGCGGCGCCAAGTCCCGGGGGGCCAGCGCCAAAGACGGAGCCAACGGAGCGAATGGTTCCGGATCTCAGGCCAAACTGGCGCCCGGCGAAAAGACCAAGGAGGAACTGGAGGCCGAGATCAAGAAAATCATGGACGAGCTCGCTTCCGAGCGCGAAGAGAGAAACTACTTTCAGCTGGAAAGGGTGAGTCTTGTCGGGGCTGGGAAGGAACGGGGCGGAGGAGGGTGGCAGGGCGAGCGAACACGAATGTAGGTCGAAGAAAGCACGAAGGAAAGATAAGGAGGCGAGGCGACTGCGGTCCAGACGAACGGCGAGATTCGCTTTGGAATATTGCCCTAAAGACATACACATGCACATGCACATACACATGCACATGCACATGCACAGGCGTGCATCGATACTCACATCCGTACCCGTTCATCCAGGATAAAATCAGTCAGTTCTGGGAGATCTCCAAGAATGAGCTGACCGAGTCCAAGAACGAGCTGCTGAACAAGGACAGGGAGCTGGAAGAGTTGGAAGAAAAGCACCAAGTCGAAATCAAGGTGCGAGAAGCACTTCGGCAGTCGCTGTTGTTACTGGACGACCTTGGCCGGCATTGTGGCGGGACTCATCACAGCTCGATATATTCTCCGGCCCCTTCTTTCCATCTCCCCGAAACTATCGAACCGATGCCCATGGTGGCTGGTGTCGCAGGTCTACAAGCAAAAAATCAAGCATTTGCTGTACGAGTATCAGAACAATGTAGCGCATCTGCAGGTCGACTCTGAGCGAGCGCTGCAGGTGGAGCAGGAGGAGCACATTGCCCGCGAGCAGCAGCTCAAGCGCGACAAGCGTAGTCTCAAGCTCGAGCTCAAGGAGTTTGAGCTCTCGCACGAGGACATCATCAAAAATCTCAAGAACAAACACGACCAGGAGATCACCAAGCTGCGAGCGGACTACGAGCAGCGGGCGCGCGAGCTCCATGCAAAGTACGAGAAGCAGATGAAGGTCATCCGCGAGGATCTCGACACCAAGCGCAAAAACGAGATCCACGAGATCGAGGAGCGCAAGAATGGCCAAATCAACGCTCTCATGAAGAACCACGACAAGGGCTTTACCGAGATCAAAAACTACTACAACGACATCACGCTGAACAACCTGGCCCTTATCAACTCGCTCAAGGTGAGAACCGGGCCTGTTCACCCTTGGGACTGGAAGACATCTCCTTTCTTGTCTTGGCGCGGAAATATGATGGAGATGCATGGGTCCACGGGCCAAAGGACCGATACTAAGCGTTGGCTTTGGCCCGCACCTCCAGGAACAAGTCGAGGAGATGAAGAAGAAGGAAGAGCGGAATGAAAAGTTGATGGCCGATATCACTTCCGAGAACAAGCGTTTGTCGGAGCCTCTGCAGATCGCCCTGGCAGAGTGTGACCAGCTCAAGCGAGAACTGGCCCACTACGAGAAGGACAAGATGTCGCTACAGAACAGCAAGGCGCGACTCAAGGTCCTCGAGGAAAAGCACAAGCAGCTGCTGTGGGAGCACGAGGTGCTGGAGCAGCGGTTTGCCCAGGTGCAAAAAGAGCGGGACGAGCTGTACGAGAACTTTGTCGACCGCATCATTAGCGTGCAGCAAAAGACTGGCTTCAAGAACCTGGTACGTCCGATCGCATCTAGCACGTTTGCCTCAAGTCGACTCGGCTCGGCTCGGTTCGGCTCGACTCGCGCGCGACTAACCATCTGTCCGTGAACGTGCCCCGAGCAGATCCTCGAGAAGAAGGTCGATAGTCTGAAGGATAATCTCGAGAAAAAGGAGCTTCAGCTCAACGAGATTCTCAAGGCCACCAATCTGGATCCGATCACCCTGAACAACCTCACGAAGCGGCTGGAGGAGGTCCTGGAGAATAAGAACCAGCTCATCAAAGAGCTGCAATATGATCTGTCCAAGGTCACCAAGGCAAGTGTCCAGGGCTTTGACAGGAGCGGCCCGTTCCTTGTTGGACACGGCAACTCCTGGATATCACGAGGCTGTGTCTTGTCCATCCCGCTGACGTTTCCATCTCTGCAACATTGCTGCATGGTTCGGGGGCTGCACCAGGCTCACAACGACATGATTCGCGTCTACGAGGCAAAGCTGACCGAGTTCACGATCCCGCTGGAGGAGCTGGGATTCAAGCCACTCGTGATCGGCGCCAAGACAACGACCAACCCAGCGGGCCTGGTTGCCGCTCCTCCGACGTAGCTCCCAAGTGCATGTCACGCAAGCACTGGATCTGTCGATGCGTTATTCTTGTCATGACGTCACCAGAACAAACTGAAAACAACGAGAGCATGCCGACTAGTTTGCGGGGTGGGAAGCAATTGGAGGAAGGGAGTTGCATCGGCTGCTATCGGTAGCATCGGCGTAGACAGGTCTTGGGCCGCCGTATGGAGTATCATCATCCGAGGTGGGAATCGGATGTCGAAGGGTGTGGTGTGGTGTCCTGAATCACTAGTCGTATATGCAAAATTTTTAGCTCATTCAACGGCCGCATGGCCAAATGGATAAGGCGCTTGACTACGAATCAAGAGATTCCAGGTTCGACCCCTGGTGTGGTCGGTTCTTTTTTTCTCTCGTCCTTCGCACTCCCATCAACGTTTTGTTCTCTCAGCCAGTCGAACTCTCGTGCTTTGTCTGTGCTCCGGGTTGCGGAGCCTGCAGAGCGGAATCGGCGACATGTTGCTTTATGGCATCTCTTTGGGCAGAAGTGCACACATCTATTATCCGCAACGGCCAAGATTATGCCTCTTGTACCCACTTCAATTATCAATCAAGACGGGAAACAATCGCTCGGCAGACATTATGCAGATCATCGCGGCCATATTCGTCAGAGGCTCGCCCAGCACGCCCAGCACGCCCAAAACTGCGGCGAGCAGCGCACTGCTCGGCCCTTCACTGTCGCGAGGCGGGGGGCATCGGTGCTGGCGGCACACTCGCACCCGCCTTCGCTGGATTCTTTGGGCCCGTTGGGCTCGTTATGGGCTTGGGCTCTGCTGCGGCTGAAGGCATAAATGTCGCCGGTGATTCTGGTGGTGCTCCTGAGCTCCTTGGCGCGGCGGAAGGCTTTGCGTGGGGATCCAGGACCGGACCGGATACCAACATCGACATCGGGACTGACGAGGATCCCGCGGTCGTCTTTGGTTTGGGCTTTGGTGCCGATGTAGGAGCGGGTGGCGGTGTGGGCAGCGTTGTGGTTCGTGCGGGTGTTGATGCTGGTGACGCTGTGGTGTGTGCGTGTGTCGGTGTCGGTGTCGGCGGCAACGTGGCCCGTGCCGACGCCGGAGCCGTCGTTGATGTCGTGCGCGGGGTCGAGGCCGCAGGTGAAGCCACAGTTGCAGTTGTGGTTGGCGCTGAGGGTTTAGTTGGTCGGGTTGCAGCTGGGGCAGGAGCTGCGGCTGAGGCCGGGGCAGAAGATGTAGCTCGATTCGAAGTTGGAGCCGGGGTGGGTTTTGGGGTTTGTACTTTGGCCGGGGCTTGTGCTTTGGGAGCCGGAGTCGAAGCTGGAGCTGTGGCTTTCGGAGCCGGTGTTGATGCTGGTACCGGTGTCGGAGCTTTGGAAGTCGGTGCTGATGGTTTAGGAGCCGGTGCTGACGCTTTAGGGGCCGCTGCTGATGCTGATGCTGAAGCGGAGGCAGGTGTTGGGGCTGGTGCTTTGGGAGCCGGTGCCTTGGCTGATGCCGGTGCTCGAGCGGCAGCCGATGCCGGTGCTCGAGTTGCAGCGGGGGTTGGTGTTGTAACAGGGTTCGAAGTAGGCGTTGGGGTAGAAGCCGTGGCCCGGGCTGGAGTTGTATTAGCGGTCGGAGGTGTAGCTTTGGCTGCAGATGCGGCTGCAGCGGTGTTTGACGCTGCCGGCAACGGCGATGGCGATGGTGACGGTGACGGTGCCGAGTCTGGTGCAAATGTAGGCTCAGTCATTCCATATCAAAGGAGGATCTGGCGCAGCGCAGCGCAGTGCAGAATCCCGCAGGCTCGATCGATCAGGAGGAGATACACTCGCTCACCTTTCCCCGGGGTGTCGGTGTCCTTCTTGGTGCTGCTGCGCCTCCGGAAATATACGGTCTTCTTTAGATGGTCGATTGTCATCATGCCCGGCGGCCAGAACTTTACTATCTGTAGCCGGATAGAGAGTATTTCGTTTGTTGAGCCAAAAAAACAGTCAGTTTGGCCATGTTGCGGTGGTGTTTGGTTACATCGGTGGCAGGCAACTGGGGTCTCGGCTTGCTCTGTCGCAAATATAGAGGAGGGGGAGGGAGGGAAACCAACCTTTTCATAAAACGCCTGTTGGACTTTTTCTTCAAAGTACTGGGGATCTTTGTTGCCGAGTTTGCTACAGCGAGCGCAGCGATGATTTGCGATTTGTTAGACAAACATGAACCGGCCTTGATCCTTGTGCACGACTGTCGCCGGACCCTTCCCAGCAATAAGACTGCGCTGGCCAGAGCTGCAAGCCGAGCTGCGGCGATGCTTACGACAAGGCATTGTTCAACCGGGCCATCTCGCATTCGTTGTCAATCAGCTCCATCAGGGCATCCGTGAGCAGCGGAGCAAAGCGGAAGGTCGTTGAGCGATCTGGAGTTGCGATGGGGTTGCGATGGAGTTGCGATAGAGTACGGTCAGACAAATCGTGAGCAGCTGTCGAGTTACTGTTGACCCACATGTGCAATATCCCGTTCAGGTTGTGCGCGCGCGCGGCTGTGGGTATTTGGTACGCACTCTTATTTGCGCCGGAGCTTTCTCCAGTAGCGGGGCCCTGCTCGCTTTTGCTCTTATCGTCTAGCGAACGGAAAGATGCAAATCGAATCATGTCAGCCACGGCAATGCGAACAGTCGCCCAGGATCGCAGTAGACTCGCGTGGTCGCGCACACGGCCCAGAATCGGTATTGCGTACCTTGGAGCTTCTTGTTATGGTGCTTTACATAAAGCTCAATGTTCTTTTGGAACTCAGGATAGAGCACATTCGACCGCTGGCACAGGGTGTTGATTTGCTCACGTAGCACAATGCGTTCGACCAGTCGCTAAGGAGACGATGGTTAGCCCATGATTGCAAGCACTGCTGCGGGGTCTGACGCCTCGCGCTCTGTGACCTCCCTCGTCTCCAAGCTCACATGACAAGCCCAAGTCTACCTCTGGGGACCATCTTTCGTTTGGAACACGATAAACGTGCCAAACGAGGAAACACGGCCTACCTTAACGTTGATAGCGCTGTACGGAAGGGCCATCATCAAGTGCCCAATGAAACTCTCGTTGATGCATAACTGATCCATAGCGGCTTTGCAGATGTCGCTAAGAGGCTCGTGAAGGTTGAGCGGAAGCTTGGTTTGACCGACAACGGTTTCTATGGAGCGCCGTATTGGTCGTGAGTGCGACGGAGTAACGGTGCATATATCCTGGGCGCTGGTCGATGCGGCTGCCTCTGAGCGGGAGAGAGGCAAGGGGAGGGGACTCCTGGGACAAATACACACCCTTTTTGGCTATATTCCGGAAGTTGTTGATCATCGCGAGGACGTCTTGATGTAAAAGACCCTGTTCCAAGCAGTGCCGCAGCAATTGTAAGCGCGTGGTGATCGTGCGCCCACACGGGCTGCGGCGGGAATTATCTCAAGCACCCCAATCGCTCTCAGTTGCCAAGCCATCCACTAAAAGCAAGAGCTCGGTTTGTGCTGCGGTGCGGCATTGGGCAACACCAAATCTGCGGCTCTGCCTGCCACACGATGATATGAACAACTTACTGGCACCGGCGGTCGCTCCGACTCCATGTTGAGCATTTCAAGCAGCAGGCTTTGGGGATATTTCGGTCTCTTTGAATCTGGCTGAGTACTCGACGGTGGTTCCTTTCGTTTCAGAGCTGCGGATGGCTGCGGTTCTGGCGTTTTGGTTGTATCAGTGCCGGCACTGGCTTGGCTTGCTGTGGGTGCAGCGACGCCAGAGTTCGTTTGGCTAGGTTTGTTGAGGCCGCTCCTCTGAACCACCGGAGGAGCACGGACGACTGGGCTGGCAGCTGGAGACTGGGTCTGCGCTGGTTCGGCCTTGGGTTTTGCAGAACCACCTCCGCCTGCCTGTTGCGGCTGCGGCTTCGGAGGATCGCCTTTGGACTTGCCCTTTGCAACGCCGCTCTGCGAGGATGGTGTCGAGGTTGATGGAATCGGCGCCGCCTCGCGAGGCTTTGGTACCTTATCCGATGGCTTGTTCGTCTGAGCCACAGCGGGGGCTCCGCCTGCTGCGATGCGGGGCTCGGCTGCTGTAGGGCGAGCTGGAGGTGGCATGGTCGAGTTTGCAGCGCCGGCAGCAGCAGCCTTGCCGCCCGCGGTACTCTGAGATCCGGCCTGAGGATTCGGCTTTGAAGCTCCGGCATTCTTGACGCTGGCAGCCGGGTCAGCTTTGCTCGTTTTGTCGGGCTGGCTCGATGGTTTGGGCGTGCCGCTCTTCTCCGGCGGGGTGGCTTTATCGCCTTGATCGGCCTGGCCCGGCTGGCTCTGTCGATTGGGGGTCTCCGGCCTATTATCCTCGCTAGATTCCTTCGGCGATGGCTGATCTGTGGCCGCGCCGTTGTTGAGTTTCTTTTTCGGCTTCTTCTTGGGCTTGTCTGCAACGGACTCGTTCACCACACTTGGTCCCGTTCGAGCGTTCTCTTTGGCAGACTCGGGCCGAGAGCCGGTATCGGTCGGCACTGTCGATGCTCGATCGGTGCTGCCATTGGAGAGGTTGGACGGCGAGCTCTGGGTTGGTCTCGCGCGCGGGATCTCGGGTCGATCAGATCCTGCTTCGGGCCGCTCCCCACTTGTCCTGCCGAATGAGGCCTCGGTGGAGCTGAGGGCCGATGTCGAGGCCTCGGCACTGCCAGGCGATGGCACCGATGGCGAAAGCCGTTGGCGGCCAGTCTCAGAAGACGGGCTGTCGATGGTGGGCACAATCGGCGTGACCTTCTCCAGCATATCCTTCTTGGCGCCTTTGCCCCGGGATCTCTCGTCGGCCCACGAGCTGGGATAAGAGCATACACGAACGATATAGCAGCAGAGTGTTAGTGGTCAGCGTTGTCCCGACGACCCGGCCAACGACGCCGTGGCGGCCGACATAGAGATGACTGGCGCCATGCTTACAAGTACGATTCAATCGGCCCCTTCCAGGCAAAGTATCCATATTCCCAAATCTTGGCAGCCGTATTCGGATCAGAGTCAAAGTCCACAAAGCCATCCTCGTCGTCGTAGAACAAATCTCCGTCGTCGATAAAGTCGTCATCAAGGTCGTATTCGTCTTCTTCGTCTTGGCGCCTCCTCCGCTTGCGTTTCTGGAGATATCCAAAGGGCCGAGTCAGTAGGCGGGACTCGGATCGGCGGCAGCACGATTGCTGAGCGGGGCCTTGACGGCTTTTTGTCTGTTGCTCCGCGATGCCGCTCGCTCTATCCACGACCGACTCCAACACAGCACCCAGCTCGACCCACGCGAGCGATCGCCTGCTTACCTTCTTGGGGGCATCGGCCTCACCCCGGTTATCGTCGGGCTCGGCGCCGGACACGCTCATGTCGTCGCTGTCCTTGGGATCGTCGTCGAGCTGCCGGCCACTTCCCGGGGCTTGTCGGGTCGGAGCAAACAGACTGATCTTTGCGTTGGATTCGGCGTCGGTCAGCAGCAGCGAGTCCATATTGAAGACGTTTTTCCGGGTGTCGGCCAGATTGAGGTGGATCTGGATCCTCCTGACCGAGGCATAGTCCGTCCCTGGCAGAAGCGGACTCAGGCAAGGGGCAGTTTCTGATGGAGGCTGCGCGACGCTGCTGCCATTGGCCTGGTCGGTATTGGAGTAAGTGACATTGCTGCTGCCATTGCCCCTGCCGATAGTATTGTTGTCTGCGGTGCTGTTTGGTGGGCCGACAGGGTTGCGCGGCTCGTCGATCTGCATGGCATCGCTGGTGGAGGTGGTGTCGATGCCGTTGCCGTTGCCGCTGCTGTTGCTGCTGTTCCCGGCAGTCCCGCTGCCGTCTGGAGCAGAGCCTGGGCCACCGGCCAAAGGGCCGCTGGCGGGGGCGACGGGGCTAGCGGCGCTGGGAGGTTCGACGGCCATGGTGTCGGGCTTGACTTGGGCGAGGCCGCTGAGGGATGCACCGGACGGCGGTTGACTGTAGTCGGCGGCCTTGCCGGTGGGGAGCCCGGCGACTTGAGGCGAGGGCTCAAAATCGGGATCGGTGAGATCGATGATTTCCATCGCTGTGCGACACGGCGGGAAGCGGGCAGGCGGCCGATCGGATGGGGGGCCGGTTCGTCTGAGGGTCTGCGAGGGCGGGGAGGCACCGCAGGGAGCTAAGCGTAGCGATGCTGGCGCCGGCAAGAGACGGCCGGCGAGCCCGCGGGTGTCAGCAATGGTTGTTAAAGTGTGTGTGTGCGTGTATGCAAAAAATGCAGGGGTTGAACCAACGAGGTGACAACAACGGGGAGCGGCGCGGTGACGGCGATGGCCTTGGAAAAGGGGTTGTGTCGGGGAGGGGCAGCAAAAGCAGGAGGGATGTGCGTGTGTGGGGTGGTTGGAGCGAGGTGTGCTGCGGGTCGCAACAGAGGCCGGGGAGAGGAAAAAAGCAAAGGTACAAAATGGACACTGCCCGAAGCAGCAGCGACGACAGCAGCAGAAGCAGAGGCAGAAGCAGCAACGGCGGCGGCGGCGACGACAGCGAAAGCAAAAGCAATAACAAAAGCAGCAGCGACAGCACCAGCAGAAGCAGCAGCAGCAGATACCTGGAAGCAACAGCAGCAGAAGCACGTTGGGGTTTGCAGGCCGGCAGAGGTGGTGGAAGAGCAAGATCAGGATGGCCGGCAGAAGAACAGATCAGAGCAACGCCGGTGAAAGTCGCCCGGTGGTGGCGACAGCGACCAAGCCCGGCGGGTGCTGTTCGGCTCGCAGTCGCCGGTCGTTCGGTTTGTCGCTCGGCGATCGGCCCGGGTTACATCCTCGGGCGAGAGTGCTTCGTCGCTGTCGATCCCCGTCTGCACGGGTCCTGCGACCGAGCCTGCTGCTGCTGGGGTGAACAGGCGACCTCCCCTCGTCCCGCCGAATCAGCCAGCGGCTCTTCCCTCGCTCGCATGCGTCCAGGCAGAGTGCATATGCATCGGTCGTTCGTCCAAGGCCGTGGGATCTTTCGGCAGCCAAGCAGTCCAGTCCCACACCAAGATGCGGCGACATGGCCCTGCACGCCCCGGCTGTCCACGCAGCAGCCGTCCAGTCAAATCCCTCCCGCTCAGCACCGCCATTCCAGATATCGCGCTGATCCACAACTTCCTCCGTCTCCGCCCCCCCCCCGCTACTGCTATTGCTGCTGTCGTCGCATCGTCCCAGCAGGATCGCTGCATCCATCCCAGACCGACCCAGGAACAGCCCCGAACGACATGGAGCACGGAACGCGGGGTCGGGTGACACAAACCACGCCGACTGCGAAAACCAGGAGGGGTCTCGTGACCAACCCGGTGAGAGTTTTGCCCATGTCGTTCGCCACTCCAATCGCCCACGATCTCACGCTCGCTGCTGCCCCGTTCGCGCCATCACTGCAGTGTGTGAGGGTGAGGGGAGGGGGACCAATGTGACGGATGATTCTGTGTGTATTCCGGATTCTGACTTGTTGTGCCAAGACACCCAAACACGACACATTTCCTATGCTTTCATTCGTTCCTCTCTCGCACCCAGTGCTGTGCTGGCGACTCCAACGCCTTCCCTCCATCGCAAAGCTTACATTCGCTCGAGGGGGCGGAAGCCCAGTAGCCGCATGCCGTTGCCCAGGGTGGTGCGGGCAGCAATGTACAGCGCCAGGCGGGCCTCGGCAACCTCCTTCTCCTGGCCCATGACCCACAGGGTCTCGAAGCACACCGAAATGGCGTGCGAGAGCGTAAACAGGTACGAAACGACGTTGCAGGGCTCAAAGTTCTTGCTGGAGTCGCGGACGACATCGGGGAACTGGGCCAGGATGTCGATCAGCGCGTGGGCCTCCTTTTCGTTCAGAATCGAGAGGTTGGTCTCGCTCGAGGCAGTGATCGACAGCTCTGCGTTCTTGCGCTCGATCGACGACAGGCGGGAGTGGGCGTACTGCAGGTACGGTCCCGTGTCGCCCTCGAACAGGAACATCTTGGCCCAGTCGAGCTCGTAGTCCTTGATGCGGCGAGAGCTCATGTCGTTGGTCATGATGGCCGTCATGCCAATAACGTCCGAGACATGCTCGGGGTTCTCGATCTGCGCGTACTTTTCCGGGTTGCGCATCATCACAGCACGCATCTCCTCCTTGGTCGAGTTGAGCATATCCTCGAGGAACACAACCGTGCCCTTGCGCGTGCTCATGTTGCCGTCCTTGGACTTGACCATGCCGAAGCTGATATGCTGGCAGTTGGCCGACCACGGGAGACCCATCTGCTCCAGGATCTTGAAGAGCTGCTTGAAGTGGTGGATCTGCTGATCGCCGACAATGTAGAACATGTTGTCAAACTTGTACTTCTTCTGGCGCTCGATGGCAGCCGCAACATCGCGCGAAAGGTACAGCATACTGCCGTCCGTCTTGGTGATCAAGGCCGCTCCGAGGCCGTGCTCCTTCAGATCGACAATGTGGGCGCCCTCGGAGGGAACGAGCAGTCCCAGGTCGCGGAGTTCGTTGACGACGCTCTCCATCTGCTGAGCAGAGTACTGCGACTCGCCCGAGTACACGTCAAAGGTCACATTGAGGCGCTCGTAGATATCCTTGTACTTGACGATACTGAGGTCTCGGAACTTTTGCCACAGACCGAGAGCCTCCTCATCACCTGTGGTGGTGGTGGTGGTGGTGGTGGTGGTGGTAATGGCGGGGAAAGAGCGAGCGCCGGATGGATGCAGTGTTAGTGATCGGCATGGTACATTTGTCGTGGCAAGGAAACGGGTGCATAGACGACAGGAAGAGGAGAACTCACCCTCCTCCATCTTGCGGAAGTAAGCACGAGCCTCATCATCGATGCTGGGGTTCTCGGCCTTGTCGTTCTATTGAACACCAAAACAAGAGAAGCAGATGAGACTGTGGTTCAACACCGGCTTGAGGCAGTCGCTGACGAAGCAGCGTCGGCGTCCATCCCAACCAACTTTCGAGGAGTCAACGTGGATGACTTGCGTGCGACCAGCTCTCCATGCAATCAGACATACGTTGATCTTGACGTAGACGTTGAAGAGATGGCGAATGGGATCTTTCTCGAGCTCCTCCTCAGAGCCATAGCGGCTGAAGCCGATGGCGAGCAGACCTGCAAAAATTTGCACAACAGTATCGGCATCAACGCAGTGTCAGCCGAGAGTCACGACACAGAAAGAAACCTCAGCAGCATGCGCCGCACTCGTTGCCCAACGTCACCAGGCAGATGCTCACCGTACTGCTTGCCCCAGTCACCAAGGTAGTTCAGAGCGACCGTGGCCCAGCCGTTGGCCTTTAGCACCCGGTTGACAAAGTTGCCGATGATGGTGCTGCGCAAGTGGCCGGCGTGGAAGGGCTTGGCGATGTTGGGGCTGGAGAACTCGACGATAGAGGTCTTGCCAAATCCAGAGGCGTTGGCGCCGTACTCATCCGAGAGATTCAGGATCTGGGGAACGAGTCGATCGCGGAGCAGATCGCGGTTGATAAAGATGTTCAGGTATGGGCCGGTGGCGATGGCACGGAGTAGGTATTGGTTGGGCTTGAACTGTGTCGAGTTGGCCAACAAAGACAAGGGTCAGTGACAGGTGACAGTGGGTCTGGCGAGTGACAGGGGTGTGCTGGTGTTTCAGGCACAAGTTCGGCTGCCCCAGCCAGGGAGGACCCTCCAATGCCTACGCAGCAAGAACGACTCTGCCGAGACCTCTCCTCCATATTCGCCATCTCACTTGATTGCCGTCGCTCTGCAGATGGCGAGGCTCACCTGCTTGACAGTCTCCTGGGCCAGCTGGGCAGGGTTGCCGGGCAGGCGCAGGCGAGGAATGGGCACCGAAATGTCGCCCATCTTGACGTCCTTGGGAGCCTCCAGGGAATTGTAGATCGTGGTGACCGACAGTTTCAGGATCTCGGAGAGCTGCAGAGCAGCCTGCTCGCGGAAGAGGTGGAGCTGGTGGACCTGGCTCTGCACCTTGCGGATCTCCTCAAGAGCGAGCTTGATCTCGGCAACACCCTCGATCTTCTTGAACCACGCATCCAGGCCGTGGACATGGACCTTGGAGTTGGGCGATTTGATGTGAACCTTGACAAAGTCCCAGGCAACGAGATCGGCCAGGGAGAGCTTGCCGGCCGAGGTGACATAGCCACCCTTGGCGACGGCGTCGGCGATGCGCTGGGCGAGCGTCGAGATGACGTCGGTGTCGGCGTCGGTGGCCTTGCGGATGCTGTCGATCCAGTCGTCGATCTCGGCCTGGACCTTGGGCGAGAGCGCCTCGTAGTAGGCAGCACCGTGCTTCTCAAAGGCACGAGCAAAGTAGCGGACGATCGAGGACTTGCCCAAGATGGTCTGCTTGGCGGGCGTGAAGGCGCCGGCCGGGATATTGAGGAGCGAGTCCTTCGAGATCAGATCATAGTGCAGACCGGCGCGGAAATGGTGCGGACCAGCTGCGCCCTTGGAGGCCAGATAGTAGGCGGCCACCTCGGCAAAGGCCGGCTGGTTCACGTTGAACAGGAGGTAGAAGGTTGCGGTGTGTGCTTCGAACGACATTGGGAGCGGATGCGAGTGCTGGAGACGGGCCAAAAGGCGGAGTGGGGCTGCTGGACGGAAGGCTTGGGCAGCGAGGTGGCGGGAAAGCGGCTGTCTGGAAAAGGCTCGGGATGCTGAGAGCGAGAGCAGATCCTTGATCATCAAACGGCCGGCGGCAGGTCCGAGCACAAGCTGGGTCCGGTGGGCGCAGAGATCGGGGGGAAGATCAGGGACGGGTGCGGCGGCGTGATGCTTGGGATCCGCAACGGGTTATCAACCAAATTTCGTCGATCCCACTTTTTTTCGGCGGACGGTGGCACAGACACACACACACTGAGCAAGCAGCGTCACGGACACCGCCGTCGCACGCGTGTGACATGCGCATGCAGTCTGTGTGTGCCCGATAAGCTGGGGCCGCCTCGCCCGTGCGACACACGTCACACCGCGACAACATGCTGCGCACGCGTCACGTTGGTCGATGGATCGAGCCGAGTCGAGCCGGATCGAGGCAGAGCGATCCGTCCTGGCTGTGCCGCCGACGCGTGCGTTCCCACGGGGCGACGTCACTCCCCGACCGACGCCAGCCCACCCAGTCATCCATCCGATCGCTTCTCGGCCGCCCGTTTGTGTGATTCGCTCGCCGCATCAATCCCGGGCTGCCATATACTGTGTCTCTTTCTCCAGTTTGTCCGCCTTGTCCATCTTTGTCGGCGTCATCGTCGAGGACAGCTCCCCTCCATCAACCCTCGCCTATCCCCGTTCCCCTCGATCACGTCTCGTCAGGACAGCGCCGAAACTAGAGGGCCCCGGCTTTGCCAAAGACAGGCGGTAGAAAGCAAGGCACGCCTCTTTTTTTCCTCCAGATCGATGCACCTCTGCCCAGCCAAGATCCACGCAGGCTCAGATAGACGGATCCTCGAACGGATCGGCCAGCCATTGTATCTCTGAACTTGCTCGACAGCAACGCTTGACACGGCAACAGCCGCAGCCAGCTCTTGTCGCTCCTGCAGTGTCAGAGTACTTTCTGCGGCCCAAGAGGTTGAATTCTTCCACGTCCGATCCAGTTAGATCGCTCTCTGGCTGCACATCGCAGCGCAGCGCACAGCCAAGCCATTGAAGCCAAGTTCAGCTCTCCGCACCTGAATCCAGTCCTGTACCCTCCGACTTTTGTCGTGCGCCTCGCCCACGCATCATGGGAAACTCGTCCACCAAGGTCGAGCCTCCGTCGCCATCGCAGACTCAACCGTCCCTGCAGCACCAGCTCAGCAGCCGGTCTCAGCGGTCGCCATCAAACGTATCCCCTCACTCGCCTCGCCACTCGTATCCACCTGCGAATCGCCCCCCGTACGCCGGCTCTCCACACCAATACCACCACAATGTGTCCGGCGGCAGCACCGAGACCGGCAAGTCTCCGAAATTTGCCAGCCAGTCGAGCTATACGAGCCCGCCGGGCTATACCAACAAAGCAGCGCTCGCTGCACGCATGGCGGACGAAACCGCCTATGGTGTTGCCACCCGACAGCGGATACCGGCTGCCTCAAACTCGCATCTAGCCATGATCCAGGAAGTCATTGCCAAGGGCGAGCCAATGGCATCA
This sequence comes from Polychytrium aggregatum, assembly GCF_025602895.1. Lineage (NCBI taxonomy): Eukaryota > Fungi > Chytridiomycota > Chytridiomycetes > Polychytriales > Polychytrium > Polychytrium aggregatum. The sequence goes on from NW_026516255.1 coordinate 204,836, forward strand.
TCTTTCAGCCAGGAAGAGCTGCGTGCGGCACGCACCATGCGGGCAGGCAGTATATCGGAGCGATCGATGCATGGTAGGACCTACTCCTGCAACGAGGGCGTGGATGCGTCCGGGTGCTGTCGCGCAGACTTGGCTTGGATCATCTGGATCCGACCCCACTGGACTCAACTCGAAGTGATCCAGTTCCGATTGCATTCCACCGGCATCGAGCCGACATGATTTTCTCTGGAGCGCCTGACTCACTGTACTGCTACTCGCCCCGTCCTGGGCAACAGGCGGCATGCAGCGAAGACGAAGTGGCAGCGTGTCGTCGCTCAGCTACTCAACAGCAACAGACTATTCGATACAAACCTCCGACAACTACAACAAGGTACGTGCCAGAGCCGACGCTCGGCAGCCGGGTGTGCACAGCTTGGCTGGACCCTTGGTGTCAACTCGCTGCTCTAACCCGAGCGCAATGGCGCCGTCTCTGCTGTAGATAAACATCCCTGCTTTCGATAAAGAAAAGTTCAAGCAAGCAAACCGAGTAAGCTCTTCTGATCAGACCGTTGCTCCCGGCGACAAAGTCCCAGTCCGGTGATGCACAGAGGTTTATCGATCGTGGGCATGCACTCACTTGTGATTTATCGGAGCAGGGACAAGTCCAGAACGAGCTCAAAGATACCGAGGTCGCAAACAGGTACGGGTGGCTGTCGCTGGAGTGTGCCTGGAGTGTCCCTGGAATGCCGTGTTCTACCGGAATAGAGAACCTCTCAGCCCAGCCGCACCAGCACATTTGCTCATGTGTGCGATACCCCGACACACTTGCGCAACTGCACCGCACAGGCCGATCAAATCCACGACTCAGAGCGGCGAGGGCGGGGCCCGTCGCACATCCATGTCCAACACGATGGTCGGCTCAATGTTCTTGGATGAAGAAGACGAAAAGTTCATGGAGAGGATCCTGCACGAGGAGTTTGGCAACGCCGGCTGAGCGCATGCGAGGGCGATGGTTGTTCCACGGGGCACTGTCGCTTTGCGGCGGTGGGGTGGACTGCCGATGGCATAGTACCGGCGAGCACTGGGGCCGGATCGCCAACGGTTTTCACAACAGCACCCGCGCATACGGACCAATGTGGGCAAGTTCCCGATCCAGCACAATTTTCGACATTCTCTTCGTTCGAAGGCAACAATTCACACACCAACACGGATGCTGGAGCCAATGCAACATCCAACCTAACTTCGGGCAACCCCCCCCCGCCAAGTTATGCACTTACGTCGCACTTCCCACCCACTCTCGAATGCATCGTCTCAAGCACAGCCCTTGGATACCTGTGACGTGGAGTGCTGGACTGATACCAACTGCGAGCCGCCTGTCGGCGTCAACCCCGGATGTCCCACATACCCCGCAACGCTATACCTCACGCAGCCACACATCGCATTGGCGCCACATTCAAAGCCCACACTCTGTAGCAGTAGCGGTCTCGAGCGCACAGCTTGGCCGGAGTTCCCTTTTGATTCTTTTGATACCTTTGATACTTTTGATTCTATTTGTCTACACCATGTACATTTCACGATTGCATTATCGCCTTCTCCTTCTCTCTCTCTTTCTTGCTCTTGCTCTTGTTTTCTGGGATTCGCCTTCGCAGTCATTGGAGCTATTGTGGAAAGACCCTGCGATAGCTGTGGATACTCCCGTCACACAACAACTGCATTCCGACGAGCATGCAGACAGCTCGGAGCGACTCAGAGGCGGGCCCCGTCTGCTGTTGTGAAAATGGAAGAAGTTGATTGTATTGACTGGAAGAGGTGCCCACACCAAGGGGTGAGGACAGGAGATAGATAGAGGCGCATTGGCCATATGATCAAACATTGATCAGCAACCACGATGAACGATCGAATGGTCGAAATCCAAGAACGAAGTGATTGAGGAATCGGGATGGAGAAAGACAAAAGTTGAGAAGAGGGGGATAGGCGAGAGAGAGAAGGCCCCGCCTGCGGTTGGCCCCACCGTTGGATCCGCAGTCCCAAAGGAAGGGGCAGCAAACCACACATGAGGTGCATGTATTAGAGGGGCGGTGTCTGAGAACATCACAGTCACACCCATATGTCGTGGAAGATGGGCGACTGGCGCTGTAAATAGTGGTTGGTCTAAACGAGACAATGCTGATGTGATTTTTGGAATATGGCGGGCTCGTTTCATGGTGATGCTGATGATTGCTGAACTACAGGCTTCTAGAATTGCGCCAGGAAGGCAAGCCCGGCAACCAAGAAAGCCAGGGACAGTCCGACCTGAGTGCGAGTCGAGCTGCTGACTCGAACACCCTGGGCAGCAGGAGTAGCGGTGGGCATGGTGGTGCCGGAGGCAGAGATAGAAGCGGCCGCGGATGTTGTCGACGGCAGAGCAGACGACGACGATGGGGCAATAGCGGCCGAGCGACCAACTCGTTCGGCAGTGGGATCGAGACCACGGCGGTAAGGGAGAGGATCATCCAGGCACTCGGCGACCGGCTTGAGTTTGTATCCACCAGACATGAGCTTGGGAATGATGTATCGAGCCAACTGAGCTTCGCGGTCATTGAGATCGTGCTCCAGGCCAATGGCCGGTGGACGACTGGTATCGGAGGCCCATCTGTCGACCTCGGACTTGACAGACTCGACGGAGACGGTGTCATCCCAGTCGGAAGAGTCGTTGCTCCAGATGACTGGGATGAAGCCGAGTCCGCGAATGACGTTGCGGCTCTTGGCATCGATCTCGCCGTATGGAGGTCTCATGTAGACGGGAGTAACGCCGATGATGTCGGTCAGGACCTGCGCGGTCCACAGGAGCTCGGCAACTGGAATGATGTTGAGCGGGTGAGCAACGGATTGCATCCGGTACATGCAGTCGCCCCCAATCACAGATCTCGAATGCTCGGCGGAGCAAGTGAGCGGCCGCAGCCCAAAGGATCATGCCTTCCATTGCTCAAGCAAGAGAAAGATGACGGGCTGGGCTGCGAGTTACGTGCGATGCAAATACATACCAATGCCGGCCTCGGTCAAGGTTGGAATGTGGGGATGGCTCCAAGTGTCTGTGTTTCATCAAGGCCGGCAGGTGTCGGTGAGCCGGACGGTTCCACATCATTCAAAACGGTAGCCCGCATTCCCTCGGTGGGGAGATCGAGGGCGGGCCAGAGGAAACAAGTGCACGAACAAGTGGGCAGATCATCAGCAGGGGGCAAGGAGCACTTACGAATGGCAATCTGGTGGCCAAGATCAAAGGCACGCTTGACTGTGTTTGGAGCCGCGACGGCATTGGCGCCGATGATAAAGAAGGTGACGGTGATGTTTTGCTGCTGCAGGTAGTCCAGGAGCTGGTTCGTGGGGGCACCGGGTCCATCATCGAAGGTTTGGCCCTGGAATCGATCGAAGCGAGAGTTAGGACTGACCAGGACCAGGCGATGCAGGTGGTGGAGGAGCCGTGAGCAGAGCACCATCGCTGAACACGACGTTACGTTGCGGTCCGGGTGCGGGTGGATAGTGTGGCCGCACCGATACATGGGCATGATGGTGTGGAATGGAGGTGGCGGGAATGCTGGGAGTGGCCCGACTGCACATGCTCTTACCCATTCGCCAGAACGCAGACACTGGATGATGTCGGGTGTGTGGTCGGCCTTGAAAGTGCCGAGGTACTTGTTCCACTCGGGGCGGAGTGGAGGCACGCCGTAGTCGGGATAGGTCATGGTGAGGTTCACGCCGCCAGCGTGGATGCTGGCGGAGAGGGCACCCTGCGAGAGCATGGAAAGCAGAAAAGCTGCAGTCCCGAGGCCAAAGCAGCGCAGGTAAGTATGGGAAACGATCAGTGGGCCACAGGGAAATCGGTGCGATCTCGGGTCCATATCCAGGCCCCCAGCCGGAGCGGATCAGTTGCGCTGCAGACGCAGTCTCACCGGACTTGAGCAGGCTGGAGGGCTGCATTTCGGCGGTTGATCCAGGACGAGGCGGCAGAAGGCAGAAGACAGACGGCTTTTTCCTTCGCGAGGATTTCGAAGCTCGGGCGCGACAGGAAGGCGGCTGGGCGAGACTTCTCGACGATTTTTTATATGCGTGCGACCGCCCCGGCGATACGTCCGGAAGCGCCGCCGTCGCGTTCATCCGCTGGCTGGCTTGTCGCGGCCCGACACAGCGTCCCGGGCAGTGTCCAGCGCTGTACATGTAGGCCACAAACACGGGCCTGGCCCCATGGGCGGCGGGGGTGTTGGCTATGTGCTGCCTGTGCTGTCTGTGTTGGATGTGTCGTCTTTGTCAGCGACTTGTGTGTACAATGCTCTCGGCTGTGCTGCTTGTCTGTACACCCTGTGTTGGACCCTTGCAAATGCGGCTGTCATCGCCCACAGTCTGTGTGCAGCACCGCCGCCAGACGCTGCGCCACACTGCGCGACTGTGGTGGCGGAGCCCAGGATTCCGCTGGGCGAGCAAGGGGCCCAGCACAGACGGCCGCACACAGAGTGTGGACAGTAACAGTGCGGAGACACGCGGCTGTACAGAACCGCCCCCCTCCGCGCGCATGGTTTTCGGGGCTGTCTTGTCGGGCTGGTTGCCGTCCGCAGAAGGTTTGGTTTGGCGGACATCGATGCATGTGGAGACACGCCTCCTTCTGCCGACAAAAGCGCTTCTGCGGCCAACTCCAGCGGGAGGCAAGCCCGCTTCTTGGCGACTGGATGCACATGTCGCTCGGCCTGCGCCTGTGCTCGAACAAGCCTGCCAAGGACTGTGGATGTCGGCAGAACAGCATCGATGCATTTTCCCAAAGCCGGCCAAAGCCAAGCTTTGGCGACATGTGCATCTCTTCGCCAAGCATTGGATCGGGGTTTGTGGGTCAAGACCCTGTTCCGCCTGCCTCCACAGCGACAGCCCGAGCAAGTCCGTTCTTCCACATACGGCCAAAACTGTGTATTGGACTCAGAATCGCCACGGCAATGTCAGCACCAATGCGATTGCGTCCATGAGTGCAAGCGCACCCTAAACAGCAAGCCGGCCGGCCAAAGCCAACACATATGGATTCCCAGAAGCGTCCAATCTACCTCCCAAACATGGTCTCGCCCCGCAGATGCACTCTCCCGAGGCGCCCAAACACATTGTGAAAGCTGCCGGAAGCAAGTCCAGAGTCACTCTGCTGCTGCTGCTGATGCTGCGATGGCGGGTCGTCTGCGGTGACAGCATCCGGATCGCCCTCCACATGCATCTCGACATCGACAACAACTTCGTACTCCACCCAGCCCTTGTCCTTGTCGATCGAGCCCAGGTGCTTTCCAAGCTCAGACTCGAGAACCTGCTGCAGGCCGGGCAGCTGCTCGACGTTGCTGGCCGTGGCCCCAACAGCCTCGCCGCCGAACTGCGAGCTGTAGCACTCCTCTGGGCAGAACCACAGATGCAGCCGAGGCGGAGCAGTCTTTGGGAACCAGAACTTGGCCATCTTGTAGGCGTGCGACATCGGCAGGAATCCAATCCGGTGGATCCAGATTCCGAACTTGGCCTCGCCCGTGGGCTCGAATTCAAAGGTCCACGTTTTCTCGCACCACCGGACGAGTCGCAGGAACAGCGCCGTCACAATCTGGTTGTTGCCCGGCAGCATTGGGAACTTGCCGAAAGCAACGGCCATGGCTTCATCCGGCACCGAGCGGCCAGGAATGTGCGGCTTGCGTGCCTTGAGCGATTGTGCGATGAGCCTGAGGCAGATTTGGTGGAAGGTGCGGCATGTGGTGTGAACGGCCCAGAGGGCCGACAAGTCGAGATGCTCGAGCACTTGGAACCAGATTTCGTTCGGCAGGAAGCTCGCCTTTGCAGCGAGGCCGGCATCGATCGTCGCTGCTGGGACAGTCAAGGCTGGAGGATCCGACAGCGGAAGGGTGTCGGCAGAGTCGTTATCGTTGTCGGTGGTGATGTTGATGTTGGCGCTGAGGGCAAGTTCGGCGGGATTCATGGCTGCGATGTGCCGATGCAGGTGAGTTATCGATGAACCAAATCGGATAGAGTCGACGTTTTTGACGACAGCGATGGCTTTGACGAGGGCTTCACAGGGGCGGCAGAGAAACGACTGGCCTGGACGGGACTGAGCGCAAGTGAGAGGGATCGGAGAGAGGGCAGTTTGGTTCGATGCAGGCGGGATCGCCGGTGGTCAGAGCCAAGGAGAGTGGATCCGGAGAGTGGGAGAAGAGCGGAATGAGGCGAATCCGAGGACAGAATCCAGCGCAAGCAGCCTATCCGGGCCGGGCTCGCTGGCTTCATGGTGCCTGGGGAGTGCGCAATCGGCTGTCTTCATGGCCACGCTCCCCGTGCCGCTCATGGACAAAGCCCGGGTCATGCCGGCAGCGTCGACCAAGGCGGCTGGGCTTGTCGACCGCCCCAAGCAGACCGCCCGCACAAGGATGACTCTGGTCTGCTGTCTCTGGGAAGAGCAAAGAGCACTCGCTGCGGAGCGGTCATGGGAAGATGCCGCACGGCATCGAGAGCGACGGTGCCTTGGCGACAATCGCGGCGGCCACTCGGGATCATGCAAGCCAGTAGTGCCGCAGGTGAGTAATGCTGCAGGTGAGTAGTGTCGTAGGCGAATGATGTCGTAGGTGAATGATGTCGTAGTCGACGATCCAAGTACAGTCGACGATCCAAGTGCTTGCGACGATCCAAGTGCTTGCGACGATCCAAGTGCCGCACAGCCAACGAATGCGACGCTGTTGCTGCGAGTTCTGTCCTCTGCCCCCATCTCGCCAATCGGGCGCTTGCATCCAGCACCACCCAAGGCTCCCAACACCACCCAAGACATCGCAGGATCAAGCTCAACTAATGGCCACCGGGCACGTACCCTCCAGCAGCGACATCCGCACCGACGACGACATCCGCACCAACGACGATATCCGCACCGACGACGATACCGCCTATCTCTATGCCTTTGCCGACGACTCCATCCCTCCCCTCAAAGTGCATCAAGATCCGAGCGGATCAAAGTGGTCCGCCGGCATCGGCGCAACCGTCTGGGACTCGGCTCTGGTCGCCGTGAACTATTTCGAGCGACTAGCATCCGAAGGTCGCCTGCCGCCCTGCCATCGCATCGTCGAGATCGGCGCCGGCACTGGTCTGCTGGGTTTAGCCCTGGCCACCGTCATCGCACACTCGCCGGCATCGGCTCCTCTGGACGACTCGACTCGATCGCATCCTCCATCGCAACGGCAGCTTGTGCTGACCGACAAAGCGGGCACAATCCCGCTCCTGAACCACAACCTCACCCTTGCTCTGGCTCGAGACTCTGCTCTTGCCAAGGTCTTCCGCATCTCGACCGAGGTTCTGGAATGGAGCGATCCCTCGGTCTCAGACGGGCCCGTCGCCCGGCTCGCCCCGGATCTCGTTCTGATCGCCGACTGCGTGCACTGGCCCGAGCTCTTTACCCCGCTGATCGCCACCCTCGAAGCCATTTCCAGCCACGAAACCCTCATCGTCCTGGCCTACGAGCGCCGCAACTTTGATGTCGAGGTCGAGTTCTTTGCCCAGCTGGGCAAAAAGTTCTCGTTCGCCCATGTCCCAGAAGACAGCCAGGGCTACGACTACCGCTCCGAGGACATCTATCTCTTCACCTGTCGCAAGCGGATCTGAGTGGCATATTCTACATGCGGCCCAAGTGGCCCACCATCACCAGATTGCGCAGCGAACGACTTGTCTGACCCGACGGTCGACGTCGAGAAACCACAGAGCCATCCAGATGATCGAATATATATTGTATCTCAAGACTGGGCTCCCTCAAACTGAAACCAGGCAGCGGCTGAAGTGCGGAGGAGCACGAATAGGCATCGGGTTTTGCTTTCTGAACAGGCTCCGCAGAAATCCCGTGGCCAGCGGACCACTCAGAGTTCACGAATCACCATCGAGGCTGCTCAGATGCGACCATCCATGAATTCCCATATTGCACGTCTTGCTTGGTGTATGCGCATCCTGCAGCTCCAGCTGTCTGACCGATGAGGGAGGGCAATGTGCGTTGTGGTGCTTCGATGTGTCTCGGCTTGTCCCATCGCTTCACACGATTCCTGGCTCACACCTCAGCCGATTTCGACTGGATGATGCCGGCCAGAACAGCCTCGCATCGCTGTCGAGGAACGAGGAGCGTTGGCGAGTCAGTGGGCGCTTGGGATCTGCCATGCGTCCTTTGCCTGCCACCGCGATCTTTGCATACTTTTCCCGCTGCAGTCATCAACCACCATACCTGCAGAACCACTTTGCGGTTTGGCTCGCCGGACAGCTGCATAACGGCACACGCCAGCGCCGCGCCGAGTGCCTCCAGATCGGCCACGGACCAGTCCTCGGTTGAAAGCAAAAGTTGGTGCTTGAACTGCTCCAGTTCCTCCGGATCGATGGGTGTGTATCCCGGCACACACTCTTCAGTTTCGATACCACCACTGCGAGCACGCCCAGTTTCAAGGATGGGGGTTGTGACAGTCGCCGGTTTGACTGCGAGAGCGTGAATGCTCGAGGAGTGACCGATTCCTTGCGCGATCTCCACGTTCGGGTTTCCAGCAGCGGTCGCCGACTCCAGGTCCATAGAGTCGATCGGGGGCTCGTCCCTCTCGTGGTCTGTTTCGTACACGAGAATGCCATTGCCAGGCACGTCCTCTGCAGAATCCATCTCATCGGGCGACTGATCCCGAGACAAGCCCATAGCTTCGGACAGAAGTGCATCTGCATCATCCCGCTTGTTCGGCAGTGGTGCAAGCTGCTTTGACTGTGATTGTAGCTCTACTGTCAGTACCAACTCGGCTACTGATGCCGACTGTAGCTCGATCTCGGGTACAGCCACAGACACAGATTCCGAATTCTGCTCAGGTTCAGGCTCAGGCTCAGGTTCGGGTTCAGGCTCAGGCTCGGCCGTTGCCGAGGTCTTTGCGGCGATTCCAACACGGCTCTCGCGAGACAGATCTGTGATGGGCGCAACAGGTCACGGTGAGTCTTGCATTCTGCTATCCACAGAGGAGCGACACAAACTGCACAGTCATCCTTGCTCGCGAGAGGCGACACTGACCCCGAGATCTGCCTTTCTTCCGTGGCTCCTGGCGCTGCCGCTCCTCCCACTTTCGCAGCAGTCGCCGGCGGATCATCATCAGCTTCGAGTCCTCGATCAGGTCCTTCGGGATAAAGTCGAGCATGAACCGCGCCATGTCAACGAGCTCCTGAGCCTAGAGCGATGTGCGGATGGAACGGTGGGCTCTGGTTAGCTTCGCACTCACAGCTCGAAAGTCCGGTCATCGGAATCTATCACCTCGGGAGCCGCCATGGCGCTTGGGGACCACACTCGATCAACATGACGCTGACACGCCACCATCGCATCCGCATCTCTCGGCGTCCAAATGAGGCACTCAGATACACATGCAGTACGTACTGCCTGGTAGACGGGGCTGTCGTGGTTGTTGTAGGTCCGAGCGTTCTCGAGAATGAGGGCAATGTCGTCCATGTAGCTCGAGGTACTCCCATACTCGTTTGCATCGATCTTGAACGCCATTGTGCTTAGATCCATGGGCTTCTTGATGACGGCGTAGTAGTCTGGATAGTCCTGCTCGTTGACTGCGTTCTTGAACGGCCGGAAGGTGCTGCTCTTCATCAGATCTTTATGAATCGTTCGCAGCTCCATTCGCAGTCGGAGGCTAACATATTCGTCCTGTTCGCGCAGCGCCTGGATCTCGGCGGCGGTAGGTTCGGCCGGGGGCGGTGTCGGGGCACGCTCCAGAACAACCGGCTCTTCGGGAAGAGTCGACCGAGGAGTCTTGTGCTTGAGAGCGCGTGGCGGTCTCTGCAGAGCTTGGATCACGTCGTGGAAAAAGTCGTTGCGTTGATTCTGCAATGGCAGCACGACCGAGGCGCCAATGTTAGCTGGCTTCGTCGCGGCGGCTCACCGATAAACAACTATGTGCAGAGAAACATCCGACTTCTGGCCTACCATGTCTGGAGACGCCAAAGCTATCACCATCTTGCCAACCGCGGTGCCGTCTCCCCAGACGCCCGCAAAGATATCCAGCAGGTCCGATGGCAGCTCCTCGATGTGCTTTTCACATGTGCCCAGCACAATGATCGGATCGTACGGATCGCGGTTGAGGAGGGACACAAGGGTGTGGCGACAGAGCTCGGTCAGGGTTTCCCACCAGCGGTCGATCTCGGGGATGTAGATCGCTGCCGGGCGGTGCCGCCGGAGTTCGTTGATGTACTGCACAATGGCGGCTTCAGGGCTCTGTGTGCAAGCCGTAGGGCACAGTCGCGGTTGGCGATGGCGGACAGGTGGTCGGCATCAAGGTGGAATCAAGACAGGATCGAGTCAGTATCCAAGCTTGTAGCCTCTTCATTTCGGACCACCCGCGCGTCGGGAGCAGAGTTAGGCCGGCCCAAGATCCGTGGGAGGCACACATGTGTGCTTCCTCTCACCCGTTCACGTACCCGGCCGCTGTCGATAAGAATCGTGGCGAGATCCATGCCCTGGATGTACACGCGTGACTTTTCCATGGACGCCAAGATGGCTGGTCCAATGTACTTTTGTCCCATTCCAGCCGATCCTGCAACCAAGATTCGCGGCGCAATGCTTCTGCAGTAGAGCGAGATGTCGTGCTGGAATGATGTGCCTGGGTTGCTTGGGAGGAGCGTCGTATCGTCGTCGCTATCACCACTCTCGTCAATGTCGCCTGCGCCAGCTCTGCGCAGCTCATGCGCGGTGGAGCCGTCGTGCCGCGCTGTGTTTGATTCGAGAAGGGGCAGGATCGTCTCCACGAAAGCGGTTACGATCTCAAGCTGCGAATCCAACAGTGGCTTGAGCTGTTTGGGTAACGGCTGTGCATATACAATTGCCGTGCGTTGGGTCGATGGCAGTATCTCTGAAAACGTGATTTGCGGATGGCGAGTAAGAAGCGGGACGAGTAATAGGCGGGACGGTGCAATCCATGCAGATGGCGGGCCACAGCATCGACAGCATCGACAGCATCGACAGCATCGACAGCATCGACAGCATCGACAACATCGACACACTTACTCCTCAAACTCTCTGCAAAATCGCATCTCTTGACCCGGATTTGGTTTGGATCGACGACAAGCTTGTGATTCGACTCGTACACCTGCGGGAACGAGCGGCGGATAGCATGGAGGGCAGCCTCGGTGCACAGCGCCTGTGGTCATTGTCCGTCAAATATCCGCGAAGGGTCAGCTTCTGAGTCCCCTGACAGCGACACGCGGCGACTGATTCAGATCCAGATGACGACCAAGGCCGCCTGCATCGCTAATCATCGCCACTGTTGAAAGTTCTTTCTGATTTGCGAATCCTTCGTCGAGACCATCCCTTACCTTCACATCGGCGCCACAGTATCCCCGGGTGCTCACGACTAGCTCATCGATCAGCGAGTCTCTCAGCGGCGGGTTCCATTGCTTGGTCGAGATCTCGAGAATCTTCTTACGAGCCGCATCGCCGGGGAGAGGAAAGTAAAACTCGCGGTCAAACCGACCGGGCCGGCGCAGAGCGGGATCGATGGCATCGATGCGATTGGTCGCGCCGATAACAACGACCTGGCCTGAAGTAGACCCAAATCGTGCACGTTGGAGGAAACGGCGTGCGTTGGAGGAAACGGCGTGCGTTGGAGGAAACGACGTGCGTTGGGAGTTAATAGGGGCAATGGTAACCATGCGCAGTCCCTTGGCGACGAGCATGGTTCACTCTTGGTTGTGGGCCGGCCTCGGCACCGGGGCAGAGTCGCAAAATCTCACCTCGGCTGTCCAATCCATCCATCAGCGCCAGCAGCGTCGAAACAATGCTGGAGTGGACTTGATCCTGCTTGCTGGAGCGTACCGGAGCCAGTCCTAAGTGCCAGAGTCGGGAGTGAGTAACGCGATGCGAGACTATTTGCCTGCCAGAAATCGGAGCACACTTCAGCCAGCCGCACAGCACATCACATCCAAGGGAAGGTCAGAGTCGCCTACTGCCCTCGTGCGCTCACCATCGATCTCGTCGAAGAATATGATGCATGGCTGCCACTGCTTGGCTTGCTCGAACAGCAGTCGTAAGCTCCTCTCGGCCTCGCCGACCCACTTGCTGAGCAAGTCGGCGCCTTTGCGTAGGAAAAACGCAACCTTCTGGTTCGAGCTCGAGCAGCTGTTGGCCAGGGCCCGGGCTGAGACGTATCAATGGCCAGACGAGTCAGCACGGACTGGGTGTTCACTCGGGTTATGATCCCTGTGGGCTGTGGTGACTGTGGGACTGTGGCTCGATGCGCTGACCTTCATCCAGCCATGGTTGCATGTCAACTCTCGACTAGACTCGCGACGATGCTCTCACGTACCCATGAGCGTCTTGCCTGTTCCGGGCGGGCCGTGGAACAGCACGCCTCGAGGAGGGGTGATGTTCAGGGTCGAAAACAGTTCTGGATAGAGCAGCGGCATGACAATCATCTCCTTGAGGGATCGGATGTCTGAGAAATAGACAAAGTCGCGTTAGAACCGAATAAAAGGAATCATATGGGTGCCATGCGATGTTCGTATGGTTGCCATGCCGGATTGTGCAGTAGATGAGGAGATGGTGCACATGTCAGCACGCGCGGCCCATGGATCCCAACAACACTTACGTTCTTGCAAACCACCAATATCGTCGAATCCCACCTTGCCGACGTCGATGGGATCTGTATCCGAGTTTCCTGGAAGTTGTGCGGTTTCAATCAGTCAGACATTCGCGTAGGCTACTGGTGACAACTTAGGCACCTGCCCGGCCGTTTCGATAGCGCCCGTACCTGTTGCGCCGTATCGCATGTCGCGGCAGCTCTCGAGCTCCTTCCTTTCACCTTCTGAGAGCCCTCCCAGCCTCAGCAGGACGTCCTGGGCCCTCTGAATCTCGGCCATGTTGATGGGATTCATCGATGCCGGTGCCCCGGCCGAGCGCGAGCCGCCGGATCGCATACGTCCGATTGACTCTTCATCATCCGACTGACGCAGAGAGGAATGGGTCGATGTCAGGGCAACCGAAACGGATCGAGCCATACGCAGCAGGCAGCAAAGCGGTGGGCGCGGTCTGATGGAGCAGTGGCCGCCATACAGGTGCGTCAGGATGTGCACTGCGGCGGCAACTGCAGATGGCCTACCGAGTCGTAGAGGCGTCGAGGCTTTGAAGAGTACCGTCCTGGTCGGTAGCTCACAAAGGGATGGTCGTATCCACCGTATCCTGCCTTGGACTTGCGGCTGTTTGCTTCTGTTGGAGCTGCCTTCTTTGGAATATAGAATCGGCTGTAGTCCACGGCTCGTCCCTCGCGGCTCCGCAGACGAGTAACGCGGCTCTCCGGAGGCTCGCGATCTGGCAGGGCATCGAATGCTTTCAGCGAGTTGCGGGTCTGCCGGCCCGTGAACGGTATCGGATGATCCTCCGAGGAGCGGCGACTGCGAGAGCGCTCGGACTTGCGATCGTGAGAGGCGCCCGGGCGGGCATCGTACAAGGTCTTGGAAAAGATATCAGTGAGAGAGTATCGAACCTCGCCGCGCGGACGGAGCCGTCGTCTGCCAGAAAGAGCCGGGTCGTCTCTTTCCTGGACATTTGCATCGACCGAAGCATCGCCACCAATGTCGCTCTTGCTCGAGCCAGCCTCAGCATCGTCCTCGGCTTGACTGTCGTCTGCATCTGCATCTGCATTAGCCTTGTCGTCGTCGTCGTCATCGTCATCGTCATCATCGTCGCTGGGAATGTACTTTTCGTTTGAGTTATGGCGTTGCCGCGGTGGTGTGGGGGCTGTCTCCTCATCCTCTTCGTTACCGCTGTGGGGACCATTCGACTCGTGCTCAAAAGATCGATCCGGGTCATGATCCGACTGGCTGGTGCTTTGAAGGGCTTGCTCCGGCGACGCGGGACGATGATGCTTGGAGCCGTCTGACCTGGACGAGCGATATGGAGGGGGTGATTCTGAAAGGAAGGGCACAATGTCAAGCCGGTGTTCCCCAGCCGGCGGCGAGAGGCAGATCCCATTTCGCACACATGCATTAAGATGCAAGGCGAGTCGAAATGGAGTATTGTCAAGATCGGAGCGAGAATGGCGACAGGCTGAGCGGGGAGCCGCGGGAGCCATCCATGTGGAGATCGAGGCCGATCCGTCACAGATCAGGAGGGCAACACAAGGGACAGTGGGATGCACCATGGAACAACAACAAGAGATACCGTTTCTCGGGATAGGTCATCGAGCCAAGCAGAGCTGGATTGCTGTTCCGTCATGGCGTCGATGCGATCCAGCATGAGCAGAGGGCTGGTACTTACTGGCGAATGCTACAGACTTGCGGCTGATCTCATCTCGACTGGCACGACGGTCGTCGGCTGGATCAACGCCGTTGGGTGCTTCATCAGTGTGATCGTCGATAGACAGGCTGAGCTTACGCTTTGCTCCGCGGGTTCGGCCGATCGAGTCGTAGGAGATATGATCCTCCAGATCCACGCTGTAGCTGCGCCTGGACGACTGGTGATAGCTCGACTCCGGGGGATCTCGATGCCTGGAGCGGCTCTTCTCGGCAGCCGAATTGGCCTGTGACGACGGCCCCGATGCTCGCGATCGGCTCTGGTAGGAGGTGTAAGGATCATAATGCTCGGGCGGCCGGCTGATGCGCCCGGTTCGGGTGACGGCCGGTTCGTGGTGGATGGGATCGGCACGAGCTTCGGGTGAGTGATCGCTCTCAAATGAATACAGCTGCTCTCGCTTTGGGCGCTTCTTGGGCGACGAAGGCTGATCTAGTGAGTAAGCCAGTCGACTGACGGGCTTGCTGATGCGTCCGCTCTTGGTGACCGATGACGGAGCCGGGATGACAACTGCAGTTTGATCGAGATCATCGTCGCTGTTGGAGTGGGCATGATGATGGCCTGGCAAGGACGGCCTGTAGGATCGACCTTTTTCGTGGGAGTGCCGACGGCCTCCGGTATGAGCCTTGTGCTCGGGCGATTCACCAGAGTCGGCGTCGCCAAAGTCGGTGGACATGACTGCCTCGTTGAAGTTGGTGACCTTGAGCTTGCGGATACGGCCAAAAGATGACGGTGTGGCGTGGGTGCTGCTGTCTTGGTGACCCATCATTGCTGCCGAATGCGGATGGAGTGCGAGAGCGTAGGAGGTCGATGCGGACAGAGCGGATCGGCAAAGGGCCGAGTCAGACCGAAGCGGTGGAGAGGCTGACGATCCAGGGGGGTGGATTGGAGGAATCGAAAGAGCGGTGGGGCAGTGGGCCGAGCTTGAAGCGTGGCGAATGCAAACCAGGCCAGCGACCAAACTGCGAGCCAGCTGGGCCGGGCAGGGAGTAGCGAAAGAACAGATGCAGGGACTGACGAGGCCAAGGCGGCCGTGAGATGGATCAAAAGAGCAGGATCGCCAGCAGGGCCGCACCGGGACCAAGAAGGCAGCAGGGCCAAACTCCGCACGGCCGTTGTCTGCCCCGGCGGCCGTCCGTCGCAGTGATCGCAGCGATCGCAGAAACGAGCTGGACGCCGTGGCTTTGAGTCGGTGGCCGTGGCTATATCGATATGGGGAACTTCCATCCGCAACCACAGCGCCGGTGCAGACAGGAACAGCCGCAGTGTTCAGATCGATCGACGCTCATGGAGATTCCTTGCGCATCCCCAGTCGGATTGCTTTGGGCGTTTCCAAAATGAAATGGGACACCCCGTTGGGCCATGAGGGTTATTTTCTGTGACCTGAATACACCCACCCACTCATCATAATCATGGCCAAGCACAGCACCCTCGATGTCCGCATCGCTGCACTGCGACCGGTGGTCTTCACTCGGAGGCTGCCAAAGTGATCTGTTCTATTTCTTATGGCATAGTTAGACGCATGCCATCGCATATTACGCTGACAAATGGGTTGTGGGCAGGTGTCCCATTTCCCCCCTAAATAAATTGTATAACAGATACCTTAGAATTCTCATTCTCATCGAGCTTGCCATCGCAGCTGCACGGACATGGCTCGTCAGGGAACTCCTGGTCCCTGTCCGGCTCGGCTCGTGGGAAGTGGGTCCATCAAACACCCAAAACCGAGGAATGGGGATGTCTTTCCCAGAGAGGTCGCGGCGAACTCGAATAAAAGACAGTACTCCATGTTCTGTTCGGAATGCATCAGGACATGCCTCTTCGAAGTGCCAGCCTGTTCGTGTCGATGGGAGCCTGTGTCTTACGGGCGGCTGAGAATAGCTGATCACCTTACTGCGCTGACGTCCTGGATCGGGTCCGTCTCCGTACGGCACCAGATCATGCGTTTGGCAAGGGCCAGCGCCGCTGGCCGATATATCTGATGGGACCGAGTCCGGGTGGTACCGAGTGCAGAATGGGGGTGGGCTGGCGAGGGACATGATGGACATGGACAAGTTGGCTTGGCCGCAGCATGATCCGGTGACCCCAAGCCTTGCTCCCGCTGGCACATCTAACTTCCAGAGGTGGTCCCTGTTGCACGTAGATGACATCAAGCAGCCTTGCCGCAGTGGGACATGTTCTCAAGTCGCTTCCCCGACGACCCGGAGCACGGTCTGTTGTGCTGCCGCCCATCCTCAGCCGCAATTTACCCCGATTCCCAGAAGTGTACGCGTTCAATACACGGCATGCTCTCTGAGCAACATGGAACATGCGATCAGCGGACGGGTCATTCGCTCCCGCTGGTTGATCTCTCAATGGCTCATGTCTCCGTTCTCTGCAATGGAACCTGTCAGCAGCACACTTCCACTCCATTTCGCCCACTCCCACGCACGGCATCCCCACACTTGCTCTGGCTGTCTCTCACTTCCGGCTCGGAAGCATCGCCAACCTGCTGATGCCATCCGACCGATCTCTGGAATATAAAAGGGCCTCGTATCTCGCTACTTCTGGGCCTCACCACCGGCACACCCGACTCCCGCTCAGAACCAGCCTTCTAGCCTCCGACCTCTTCTCTCTCCTCTCCTTCTCTCGCTCATCTTGTTCAGCTCTACCACCATGCTCGTCAACCTCGGCTTTGCTCTGACCGCCCTCCTCGCCCTCTCCGGAGCCATCGAGGCTGCTTCCGTCTCCAAGGGCGGCAAGTGGGACAAGTACCGCAAGTCGCTCGACAAGGTCCTCGGCTCTGCCGAGAACACGGCCAGCATGTCCAAGGACGCCAAGACCATGTTCCAGGCCCATGTCACCCAGCGCAAGGACCCCGCCTTCAAGAAGCTCGTCAAGAAGGTCAAGAAGCACCCCAAGGCCAAGAAGAACAAGGCCGGCTTCACCATGACCGATGACAACATCGAGTCCCTGGCCACCACGGTCTTTGTAAGTGTCAAACAGTGTGCTGATCCGATCTGTCTGCATCCAGCAGCCGATGGCAGCTTGTAGTCGTTGCGGCTGGATTGCAGATCGTGCATCAAGGTACTCTGCACAAACGCCATCCATGTTCATCACACTCTGGTCATTGCCAGCACTGACTCTGATGCTTCTTGGCATACAGGGCAGCAACGCCTCTGATGTCCACACCGCTGCCGTCCGAGCTGCCATGCTCCCCGACTCGTGGGATTCCCGCGACAAGAACTGGGTCTCCTCAGTCAAGGACCAGGGCCAGTGCGGCAGCTGCGTTGCCTTCTCCTCGGCTGCCACCGTCGAGAGCACCTTCCTCAGCCAGACCGGCAACAGCATCGAGGTCTCGACCGCCGACATCTTTTTCTGTCTTGGCTCCAAGGATGGTGCCTTCTGCAGCACTGGCTGGCAGACCGGCCAGGCGGCCAGCGACATTGCCCAGAACGGCGTCGTTGGAGCCGACTGCTTCCCTTACACCGCCGGTAACGGCCAGGACCAGCAGTGCAACGATAGCAGCTGCCAGCGCACTGGCGGTCTGTCTGAAGCCTCGTTCGGCAGCGTCGACGAGATCAAGCAGCACATCATGACCTACGGCGCCGTCTTTACTGGCTTCACTGTCTGTGAGTACTCGACCGACCGACCGAGCAGGATTCTGCATTCAACTGGATGGACATGGCACTAACTCACCACACTCTCCCTTGCCCCCAACAGACCAAGACTTTATGAACTGCTGCACCAACAACCAGATCTACATGCAGCAGTCCGACCAGCAGGAGGGCGGCCACGCCGTCTCGATTGTTGGCTGGGATGAGAGCAAGCAGGCCTGGCTCTGCAAGAACTCTTGGACCACCACCTGGGGCACTGACGGCTTCTTCTGGATCGGCTACGGCCAGGCTGGCATTGGCTCGACCGACCAGACCTATGGCTTCACCACCTCTGGCGGCAACTAAGCATCAGCTTCGTCTCTGGAAGACGTGCCCACTGCTTGTGTCTGTATGCTTCATTCCATCTTCCCTCGCTAACGGTCGGCCTGTCGCCGGTCACTCGACAACCTGACTCGTACTGTCCTTTATTCCATCTTCACAACCCCTAAACGGCTTTGGTGCCCTTCTAATGTAATATGATCAATCGCGGAAATTAGCCATACTATCCCGTCAATGTTTTGGTTTGTGCTGGCAGTCCCAGACAGAACGACTGGTGTATTGGTTGATCAGGATGCCCATATATATACCAGACAGAGGGCGCTGTGTTCTCCCTGGCAAGACCATGCGGGGCAGCCAGACGGTGCATCTGCACACCCCAGCATCCGTACCAACGACATGACTGGGCTGCTTCTGCCTGTTCGCACACAGCAACGGCCGTTCCCACGCCCTCGTTCGCTCTCGCTACTGGTCTCGCTCCCCGCCTCGTGCCAGCCGCGACCAGCCGACGCGCTCCGGTCGCACCAGTGTCCGAATAGGCAATGCCTTAAATATATTAATTTAATACCGCCTGGCCGTATAGAAGGCACCGCTGGCGTCGCGGCCCTGAGAGACGACATCTCGAAACGCTCCTCTCTGCTCGGCACGGCCTTTTTTCGCTTTCGCACCACCACCACCACCACCACATATCCCACAGCCAGCCTCAGAAATGGACAAGATCAAGGAGGTGAGCCAGACAGCCCTGTTGATGCCTGATGCTGTTCCCTGCGGCGTCTCGTCGGTCGTCGCTTTGGTTGCCGTGTCCCTGTTGTGCCCTCCCCTGCCAACCAACTCCCCCCCCCAGCAAGTCGGTGGCTCACTTGGCGGAAGCCCTGCCATCCGGCCAGGCTGTCTCTGGTCGGCAGTGGGTTTGGATGCCGCAGTGTCGCCATCGAGCCATCCAGAGTGCGCTGTCGTACTGCTCCGCCTGACCCTGCAGCCAGCGACTCGGGCTGCAAGCGTCTCGCTGGGCAGGCGATAGGCGTGGTTTGCCATCGGCCAGCCAGCGCCTTGGCTCCCAGGGCCGGCCGTAACCACGTCGGCAGTTGGGGGTCAACATCCGCTTGTGGATCTGGTGCTCGGCAGCGTGCTCACATCCCTCCCTGGTTATCCCGTCCGCAGAAACTCGAGAAGCTCAGAATCGAATCTGAGTCCAACAACACTCGTGCCCTGAAGGCCGAGGAGGAAATCAAGCAGCTGAAAAGCGACCTTGCTAAGCGCGAGACCGATGTCCAGAACCTGAACAACAAGGTCACTCTCCTCACCATGGACCTCGAGCGGGCCGAGAAGCGTGTTGATGAGGTAAGGATCGCTCTGCTCGCAAGCTGCCGGATCGATATGCCCCTCGCACCGGGGGCCCGTCTGCTTGGCGCCATCGCTTGCGTGTGTGCCCGCTGTTCTGGAGGCTCGATGGTTCTTCTGCGGTGGCTCGCCCTGGACCGCGGGTGTGTCCGGAACGCCGGATCAGGCGGTGGCTGAAGCTGCAAGTCGTACCCGAGGGCCTGAGTCACATCCAGGCAGATCTAGCTCTTGCCGGCCGTCCCCGTGGTTGATTCCGGGCGCCTGACCAACCGCATATGCATTTCGCCGACGCCACACACCCGCCTTCAGGTCAAGCTCAAGAAGGTCGAGGGCGATAGCCACGAGTCCACCATCGAGACCCTCCAGCGCAAAGTTGCCCTGCTCGAGACACAGCTCGAGGACAAGGAGAAGAGCCGAAAGGAAGCTGTTGAAAAGTTAGTATTTGCCTTAACGATATCTACTTTTGCCTCTGCATCTGTCCCCATAGCTGGTCCCCAAGTATGGAGCGTCCAGGCGCCGCGGTCATCCCTGTCGTTGCTGCTGTCTCCCAACCGTCGCCGCTCACCCGCCACCTTTCCCTTGTCTTGTCTACCCCCAGGGCCCGTGCTCTTGAGCTCCACGCCGAGCAGTTTGAGCGCAAGGCCAAGCAGCTCGACTCGGACAAGCTGGAGCTTGAGAAGAAGCTCGAGGAAGTCACTGCCAAGTACACCGCTGTCAAGCAGGAACTCGAGGAGACCCTCAAGGGTCTCGAGGACCTGTAAACGGACTGCCATCTGACTCATCCGCACCCCCCCCCAAGCTCTCGTTTGGTCTCTTCCTGTGATTGTCGGGCCCGGCCCGCCCACTCTCTTTCTAGCTCACGCAGCAGCATGTTTGGCTCGTGGTTGTCTATGACGAGGTGTGCGAGTCGTCCGGCACCGATAGCATAAACTGAGAAGTGTCTCATACCATTTTTGTTCAGCTTTCCCTCCATCTACAGCTAGAGTTGTCGGACCAAAAATGTGAGGTTGTGGTTGCCCCCCCCCTTTTTTTCGACGGAAAGGCCTCTTACGTGTGTTCTCTGAAAGCGTCCAAACTTTCTGTATTTTTGATCGCAACTTTGGTCCCCGCCTTCGCCTTTCCCCCCCCCCGTTTCTGGCAAATACAACGGAATGCTTCTCAGCTTTTCCACATCCGATGGTCCTGTTCCGTGGCTGATGCCGAGTGAGGACCCGCTGTTCGCCATCCGGATCGTTGCCCGACCAGCAAACCGATAGCCTGCTCTTCCAGTCCGTCCAGCCACCGGCCAACGCCCCAGTCCCTGTCGGCCTTTCATGGCATGGCGGGATGCCGCTGGCTGTCTCCCAAGAATCGGGCGGAGTCGCTGGCTCCGAACAACGGCTCGCCCGGGACAACACCCGCTGCTCTCTGTATTTTGGGCCGTTTTGTCGAGGGTGCTGTTCGTTACAACAGATTATTCTTGGCTAGGTTCTCCTTGGCCACGATCCGCACCACATCCGCAATGACCTTGCGGACTTGGTCTGTGTTGGTGGCAACGGTTTGGTGAATGTAGATCTTGCGGCTGGGAGCCTTGTTGGTGGCCAGGAATTTGGAGCCAAAGTACTCGCACACTGCCCGCACCTCATTCGGCCCTGGTGAGGACGGAAAGACGCTTAAGCCACAGGACAACAGGACAACAGGACAACAGGACAGCAGGACAGCAGGACAGCAGGGCACTGATGCAATCGCCCATGCCATCTCATCTCACCTTTGTAGTCTGGAAAATAGTCGCTCACTGGGATGCTGGTCAATTTGCTCGTCAGCACATCGATCTTGTTGAGAAAGAGAATGATGGCTGTCTTCTCAAAGAGTGGGTTGTTGCATATCCCTTCAAAGACCCGGAGAGACTCGACCACTGTAACAGTCCCGGCGGAAATGTGAGCGTAACCAACAGCGTCAGAAACAAGCGAGGCCCTCGAAAGTGCCACCTCCGGCTGCCGACGCTCGCCGATGCCCTCTTGATTGTCTGATGACTGCAACGTCACTTACTTCGGTTGGTCTCCTCGTCTTCAGAGCACACCTGGTCATAGGACCCAACTGCCGACATGAAGATCATGGCTTGGCAGTCATCAAAATACGCCATCCACTTGCGCCGCTCGCTGCGCTGGCCGCCAATGTCGAATATCCGGATGCGCACGGATTTGATCTCAAAGACGCTCTCGGTCACCGTCGTCGTCATGATCCGGACTCGAAGCGCATCGTCCGGCGTCGGCACAAAGTTCTTGGCGGTGATTCTCCGGATGTTCGACATGAGACTGAAATGGCGATACATTGGTGGCGGGACAAGTATGTATTGTGCATGTGGTTAGGCAGGGCCAAAATGCATTGACGATCGACAACCAGGGCTGACTGGTCGGAGACAGTCTCAAGCGGATGCAGTCGGGCTGACGAGCAGCCGGAGACTACATTTTATGCGCTCAGCACCGCATCCCGGCCGCAGTTGGTTTGCGATGCCGAAGGACACACGAGCAGGGCAAGAGCCCAGACTTACTATTCACACGAGTCCAACAGCTGGAACTTGTTCGATTGCTTGAAGCACCTTTGGATGCCTTCGTCGCTCCACAGGCACTCTATGGCTTCAATCTGATCGACCGACATATCCGTCTCGGGCGAATAGTACCTCGCGCACGACCGAACGACGGGAACACATTTCTACTCCGGTTGGTCGTTTTGTATTCGACGAGGACGAACAGGAGATCATTTAACTTGGAGAAACTGTGGCTACTGAGGCAAGCTCTGTCCGCCGAGCAGGTATTCCCAATACTCGACAATCCATTCGCCGACATAAGGCTGTCGAGGAAACCCAGAGCACCGTCCTCACCATGCCTCGCTCGCCTTTAACAACTCTACGGAGTCAAAACGGATATGCGTACCATGGCTCGATCGGGATCCTCAAATTCGATGTTGAGTGGTGTCATGGCGTCGATCAGGGATATCATCGAGGTGACCAAGTTGCCGAGGGCACAATCCCGGACGACGGACAACTCGATCTTGGAGAATCCCGCCCCGTGGATGAGCTTGAACTGCTTCAGAATGGTGGATTTGCCGCTCTCGCCTGTCCCTGAAACGTGAACAAAAGCACCGAGCTTGAGCGTCTGTCACAGCCCCGGGGCCGAGATGAAAGCCCATCGACTCTCCTCCATCGAGTTTCATGTACATGAGTCGTTCCCACACCTCGTGGCCATATCCATCCCTCACGCGCAGATTTACCCAGCAAAAGCAACTTGACAGAGGGGTCCGTCGACAGCTTCTTCGCCTCGGCTTGTATGTTTTTGTCGATATTCCGGCTGTGATCCAGCTGGCTCTGGAGCTCAGGGTCCTTTGTGCACATCGCGGGATGCTCGGCGACGCCCTGGGCAGATTGAACAAGCGATAGGATGCAGAGGGGAGAGTATCGTGGGCGCACGCCGGGGTGCAAGCGAGCTGGTGGAAGCCAGTGGTAGCGTTTGGATCTCTTCTTTTTTTTTTCAAAGGACAGCTCGATCGCGATAACAGGAAGAAAGCGCCGCCGTCCGTTCGGCTGACTGATGTCAGTCGCTATTGCTCGGCTGAGCATCTCGGTTGCTCCTAGCGAGCAAGGCGATGCACTGCCAGATGCAATCGAACAAGTGAGCTGCCAATCATGTTTCCATCTTCACGACAATACCGGCGACACCTCGAATCCCGACTCTGCCCGCACAACGCTGTTGGGCTATTGAGCTCAACTCCTCATAACTGCATCTGATTGGCAAAGCACCAGCGATCGATCCGCACTGTGCCCAGCATGCCAATGCCTCGTTGGTGCTCGACTGGTACATGCGAAAGAATATTGACCATGATATCCAAGTCGACTGGTACCTTGATTAATGGTCCCAAGTGCAGGTGCTCGCAACGAGTGTACGGGACGGGCGAGGATGGGCATCTCAAGGTATAGAGCCGGTTGGCGAACGATTACCCAGCTTCCATAATCAATCGAGTGCCCTGGCGATGCGGGAGAGCCACACTAGCGGTACTATGAGGAGGCCCAAATACTGTGAAGGCGCCATTGCTATGCCAAGACACACTCTCTCTACATCCGACACAGTGCGGGGAACTGAGCAACTCATCCCGTACGAATCTGAGGAAAGGTCGGTGGAAGTGTATACTTGGCATACATATCCCTCCGCCTGGGCTGTCGAAACACCAAGACAGAGGATGCACCGCACATCGGAATCAAGGACCATCAGAGACTCGAGCGGGCCTGACATGCCAAAAGGAAATGTCTTGGGAGAAAATCCGCAGGAGCGTTGGAATTCTGGGTTTCCACATACCAGCCGAGGACAGCCCTCCAAATAATGATGCGGTCGCAGTCCTGATTGGCGCTTCATAATGTAGCTTCCGAACAGAATACCTGCGGGGCACCGACAGACATCCTCTGAGCCGCGGCCCAGAGTATATAGTGATCTTGGAGACGCCCTTAAGGTTTCCAATTCCCCTGGATCTCTAGCACGATACCAGACCATCCACCGAAACCGTAACCTTGCTTGACTGAGCCAGGGAGAATGAAGCATATCAGATTGTATCCTTTGAGGTTCCGAGATCCGCAGGTATGCATGACCAT
Organism: Polychytrium aggregatum; assembly: GCF_025602895.1. Taxonomy (NCBI): domain Eukaryota; kingdom Fungi; phylum Chytridiomycota; class Chytridiomycetes; order Polychytriales; genus Polychytrium; species Polychytrium aggregatum. The sequence continues at coordinate 228,993 of NW_026516255.1, forward strand.
GGATCCAGCACCACACCGCCCTTCGTCATGACACCTCGCGCGGTGCTAGTGCCGTCCTTGACCCTTGCTTTCTCCACCGCCTTTCACAGATCGAAAGCGAATGGATGGCCTTCTCGGCAGTGTCTTGGAGACGTTTTGCTCTCAACGACACCGTGGCGATTGCGTACATCATGTTTGTAGCCTTCAACTGGCTGGTCAGCCAGCCAGACATCAGTGGTGAGTCGCTGCCGCTCGCTTGGGTTGATGCTGTGCTGTTTCCAGGGCCCGCAAACACAGCACCGCCGACGATGCTGAATGCATTTGGCTTGTACTCTGCCAGACTCTCCAGCTGTTTGCTGCCTGGTCTTGCAAGTCGGCTTGACCAAGATATACACTCAGAGTCCGAACTTTCGAGTTTGGATGTCCCACATCGGGCTCGTTGGGATCCTTGTCAGTCTGGCCTGGCAGACTGTTCGAACTTCGACCTACGTCAACACCCCAGCAACCGCTGGCATCATCATCAACCCGCACCATGTCGCCATTGTGTTTTCCATGGCAAGCACATACCAGGGGCGAAGCTCATCGATCCACCTGACCATGGGTCTGTTTGTGCTGCTGTCGCCTCTGATTTGGTATTTCACCAATCCGAATGTCTTCAGCAACATCCACGGATTCTCGGTCTTGCTCACGTACTGCAAGGTGGCCCTCACGGGCATGCTGGCGGCCTATGCTGAGGTGAGGGTACAATGCCGACTCTTTGGCACGGCGCACTGGTGCCTGTGGTTGGTGCTGGCGTTCGATACTTTTCGCCGGCTCCCACACTCTTACGCATTCCCACGCACTCTCACGCATTCCCACGCACTCTCACGCATTCCAACGCACTCTCACGCATTCCCACGCACTCTCGCACACCATTCATCTTTCGTTTTTTTCCACTGAACCAACAACCCGCTTCTGCTTGGCAAACGGGTGCAGGACCTCAATCGCCGCGTGTCGTTCTACACTGCCAAGGAAATCATCAAGATGAAGGATGAACTCTCGCCTCCTCCAGCAGCAATCCTCAATGAGATTCCCTTCTACCTTGCGGACCGCAACATCGATACTCGGGAGTACATTCTGCCCATCGGCGACATGGCATGCATCCAGAACCAGTCGTGGAAGCAAAGACTATGGGTCTACTGGCGGACCTTTGTGATGATGCGTTTCATGGACGATACGCTGGAGATGGAGTATCGAAGGTGAGATGTCGCAGCCCGTCTTCTCTTCCATCCCAGCCAGCCCCGAGAACCGCCTGTTCCGATCAACTGACGTGCTCTGCACTATCGCCCTTCCCCGGACACACTCGCCGTGGCCAGAATCATGACAAAGAGATCGGTGTATCTCTATGTGACCACGACCGTCATCAACGTCGTTGGAGCCATCACCACCAATCTACTCTCGAGCTGGACACTGATCCAACAGGGAACTGCAACGAGCATCACCTTCTTGATCTACTTTCCAGTGGCCCTGATTGCACCAAAGCTGTTCCTGCTATCCTCCAAGATGCGCCGGGATCCCTGGGTGTGGCAGGCTGTGATCCTGACCAGCGCCGTCTTCAACATAGGCGGCTGGGTCCTGAACCATTTTCTCTTCATCAACAGCCAAGTTATCGACGATGCCACCTTCTTTCTCAGCATCAACTGTGTCGTCATTGCCACCTTTGCTGCTGGATCCCAGTCGGGCCTCCTGGCCATCTGCTACTATCCGATCCTGATCGTGGTGGTCATCTTCCATGTCTTTACGGGCATCTTTATAGCCACAAACACCATCTACAGCTACTTTGATGTGACGGCCATCCCGGCGACCTGCGCTGCCGCCGCCATCATCTGCGTGACCAGTGAATTCGAGTCCCGCAAGCTGTACCTGCTGGCCAAATGGTCCGAGGAGCTGAATCTGGCTCGCTCGCCCGAAGGCGGCTTCAAGAGCCCAAACGCACAGCTCATGGCAACAATCTTCCGGTCCAAGCACCAGAAGGCCAAGTCCAACACACTCAAGGCCCAAAAGAGCGGCACCAGTTCCGCCAGCTCCCAGACAACGATCATTGGGATGCCGGAGAGCTAGCCGTTGCTTTCAGCTTCCCCTCTCCCCCCCTTCCTCTCAGCCCCATCTGCGGATGCGCTGCCAGTTTGGCGACATTCCGAATTGCGAAGAGAGACCCTTGGAGCGACATGGTGTTCTGTCGCTGCTTTAGCTTGTCGTCTGCTGGTGCCAAACGAAATACACCGTCCTGTACCCCTGTCGCTGGCTGCCCCTGCCGGATGGCCGTGGTGGGCAACCCGTTTTCACCCCGGGGCATCTGGTCTGCTGCTGCCCTTGAACATGTTCTTCCTCCTCCGCAGTCGCATTTCTCCGCCTGGCGCGGCTGCTCGCGTCTCAAGCCTCCTGCTTCTCTGGATCTGCCGACGAGCCCAGCTGCCTTGCCTTCCCGAGATCTACCAGCGACTTTGGTCTGTTCGTCGACCCTCTCCCCCGTCCATCTCCAAGCCCTCCGACATGAACCAACTCTTCCGTCTCCCAAAGCCCGTCCTTCTTGCTCGCGGCCCATGTACGTGCTTGCTGCCCAGGGTTTGGTCTCGCTGCCTGATCGAGGCTCCTGATGAGATCCGGGCTGTCCGCGAGGTTCATGCGCTTCTTCATGGCTGGAGCACAACGAGAGCCGATGCCTCCTTGCGCAAAGTGTTGCTTACATCCCCGAGCCTGCTCCATGGTCCACGCATGCAGATCAGCGATGTCTGGCAGCTAACTTCTCCGCCGAGGCCAAGCCCAAGCCGTAAGTCAAGCCACACATGCAGCGGATCGCTCTGTTACCGGCCTGGCTTCAGCAATACAGCCACGGCTTCACGATCCAGGCGATCAGATAATCTAATTGAGCTCGCTCGTTTCCTACTGTTGCGCTACGACTCTACCACGTTGTCACCTGTTGCTGCCCTGCTGGGTTGCCTCGGATGCATGTTGTATGTTTTCTGGCTCCTTTCGGGATGCCGGTATCGCCCTACCCCAACCCCCAACCCACGATCCCAATCTCCTCGCAGCCCCACTGCCATTGTTTTGATGAACATGGGTGGTCCTTCGACCTCGAAGGAGGTCGGCTTCTTCCTCGGCAATCTGTTTGCCGATGGCGACTTGATCCCCATTCCCTTCCAGAGCGTTCTGGCTCCTTGGATTGCCAGGCGCCGAACCCCCAAGATCGAGGAGCAATACGACCAGATCGGCGGTGGATCGCCCATCCGCTACTGGACCGAGCGACAAGGCAAGCTTCTCGAGTCGATCTTGGACAAGCAGTGTCCCGAGACAGGTGAGTGTTCATATCTGGCCTGCCGTCTGGCGGTTCTCGCTCGCTGGCTGGGTGCTCTGGCCTCATTTCTCACCGACTGCTGTGACCCGAACCCTGCCAGCACCCCACAAGTCATACGTCGCCTTCCGATACGCTCCTCCGCTGACCCAGGAGACCCTCGAGGCCATGAAGCAGGACGGCGTCGAGCGTGCCGTCGCCTTGACCATGTATCCTCAGTACTCCTGTTCGACGACTGGCTCATCGCTCAACGAGCTTCACAAGACCATGGATCGCTTGGGCATGAAAGATGCCTTTTCGTGGAGCATCATCGACCGCTGGCCCACCCAGCCCCAGCTCATCGAGGTATGTCGTTAGTATTGCCACCTTGGCCGCTTTGCTTCCGCACCGGAACCCTTTCTCTGGCTCACAGCCGCATCTGCCGCCCAGACCTTTGCCCAGCACATCGAACGGTCTCTGGCCGAGTACTCCAGCGAAGAGCGAAAGGATGTGGTGCTGCTGTTCTCAGCGCACTCGCTTCCCATGTCGGTGGTCAACCGAGGAGGTTCGTGATGCGACATCATGTCATGCTGCAATTGTTGCTGGGTTATTGCGGCTTCTGGCAAGAGACCTGGTGATATGCAGCGTTCGAGAAGACTTTCCGCCGTCTCTCCATGCTGCTCGCCATCGCCGATACGAGGGATCGATATCCATACGGCAGCATGAATGAGGCTCTACTGGTTCGCCTGCTCGTCGCTGATGCGATTTGTGCGTACGACCTCTCGACTGACGCCGTCTGCTGGAATGCGCTCCACATCTGGGGCCCGCCGGGCATATACCATATGACATCCGGCAGATCCCTATCCCCAAGAAGTCGCGGCCACCGTCCAGGCGGTCATGGAGAGACTTGGGTTTTCGAACCCGTATCGCCTGATCTGGCAGTCCCAGGTCGGCCCCTCCGCTTGGCTCGGCCCCAAGACCAACGAAGTCATCGAGGGATATGCCAAGCAGGGCAAAAAGAACCTCCTGGTGGTGCCGATTGCATTCGTCTCTGACCACATCGAGACATTGTTTGAAGTCGACATCGAATATGTGCATCTGGCCAAAGAGGTGCGTGTGCGTTCTGGATCGCAGAAGCCAAGCGACGTGAAGCGGAACTCGAGGATGTGCCCTTTGTGCCTGCATTTAACCGTGTCAGCCAGCGTCGCATCTGGCTCTTGCTCTTGTTGGTCGTATGCAACTCATTTGCGTGGTGTGTTCTTACCACTCAGAACGGAGTCAACCTCAAGCGAGTCGAGTCCCTCAATGACGACCCGGTCTTTATCGACGGCTTGGCCAAGCTTGTCAAGGACCATCTCAGCACCGGCACCAAGGTGTCCACCCAGCTGGGCCTGCGCTGCCCGCAGTGCACCAACCCCAAGTGCGCCCACACCCGAGAGTACTTTGGGAAGGAATAGAGCAAAGACATTCACCGGTTCCATGTACTCTTTCACCTTTTGGCGGTTGGAAATCTGCTGCCGTCATCGCCGACAGCAACGTGAATTATGGCGACGCCTATGCCCTTGCATCTCACTCCCCCCCCTCCTCCACTTGTGCTCACAGCAAGACGTTCGATCCATCACGACCACCGACATGAACCCGGTGCATATCCAAATAGATCCCGTTTGCTCGCCACGCGAAACTGCCGGGAGAGCTCATCGAGGAAACGGTCGCATGGACATCGAGGGAGTGGAGGAGCTAAAGCCCGCTGCAATTCTATTCGAGATATCAAGGCGCGGCAGGCCCACAGCATCATGAGCAGGGTGGCTGTGCGGTCTGGGACCGAAGCAGCCCGGGGAAACAGCCAGCTAACGCACTGCCCCTTCTCCTCCATCTCAAGGCGACACAGTCCGGAGTAGTATTGCAGCCAGAATGGGGCAGTGAGGGAGGGGGCTACAGCCCGACACGAAGCAAAACTTGCTTCTTCTTCCCCTGTCGCTTGCTTTTCGAGCGATCTTCGAGCTGAGAGTCCTCCTCAGGATCGTCGTTGTCGGCAGAGCCTGCTGGTCCCCACGGGTTGGATGCTGGTGCGGGAGAAATGAGGCCATAGTTTTGCATCACCCGGGTGCCATGCGACCCGGTTCGCATGTACGCGCTCTTGGTCGAAGTCTTGGTCGGCGCCAAGGCTGGATACTCGTCCTGGGCGCTGGTGCCACGACCAAAAGCACCGCCTTTGACCCGAGGCTCCGAAATGATGGCCGAGAATGATGTCGATGCTGATGCTGATGCCGCAGGCCTGGGCGTTGGAGTGGTATTGGACGGCACGAACGTCTGTGGGCTTGGCGGGGTCGGAGGCTCGCGCATCCTGTTGATGGTGTCGCTGGCAATCCGGTCCCAGGCGCCATCGTCGAGCTCGACAGCAGGCTTGGCATATCCACGGCCGGCGCTGCTTGCCGCCCATCCAGCAGCATTCACGCGCTGCTTGTTAGAGGCGCTCTTGATCACAAGCACCTTGGAGCCGGAGGGCGACGGCGGGCTGGGAGATACGGACGAGCCAGCGGTCGCAAGCCCGTAGGGCGCCTTGTGCTTGGGCGTGGTGGACTCGCTGATGCGCCGCTGCTGCAGACGGGGAGGCAAATTAGGCAAGTAGCAGAGCGCAGGTGTCAGAGGTGGTAATCAACAGTGAGGTGCAATGAAGGATGACCAGCATGCCGTGGAGGGTGGTCAGGATGCCGTGGAGGGTGACCGGCATGCAACAATAAAAGGTCAACCTTGCAAGACAGCCACTGTACAACGACAGGAAAGCCGACACAGCCAGGCCACACTCGATGAACAGACACACTACGGTCGTCCGGGCATGCTTTGACCTGCCTGCCTACCTTGATCTTCCAGTCGTTGAGGGCAAAGAGCATCTCCTCGCGCTTCGTGATGGATCCAGGACGGCCAAGACCATCTGCAGGCGCCGTTTCGGCCAGCTTTGTCCAGATGCGGGCGGCTTCGTGTTCGGCGTGATGCGTCTGCTTTCCGGCAGTCTTGCCCAATGTGGCCAAGTGAAGGAACCGCTCCAAGAGCTCAGCAGCCTGCATCTCGCCAGAGCGGAATTGCGCCAGCATTGCCTTGAACTGGTTGAAGCGCGGGAGATCCGAGCCAAAGAGCTGCTGGAGCTTTGGGATCAACTCGGGATCACCTTCCGCCGACCTGGACGATGCGGCGGCGGCGGCGGCGTTGGGGTTAGCATAGCTTGGTCCGCTCGGCGTTCGTTGAGAGCTCGACGATCCAGAGGCCGCGCTCGAGAGCGACGGGAAGTCTTCGGTCGAGCGCAGGTTGCTCCGGGCTTTCGATTTGGCAATCCATTCGGCAGGGGCCGCTGGGGTGGGAGTGGGTGGAGCCTCAACGACTGCAGCAGGCTCCGCCGGGGTGAGCTGAGAGCCGAATCCAGGGGGTGGTCGAATCCGTCCGCCAGGAACCGTGTTTGTCGATGGCGATGGCGTAGGTGAGTCCTGCGAGTGAGTCGAAACACTGTTGCTAGGCTGATCGGCCACGGGAGATGGGGTTGCAGGAGCCTTGCCCTTGCCACGGCCACGGGAGTTGGAGCCTGCCCCAGAATCCCGGTGGCCGTGGTCGCCGCCCCTTGCATGGCGCTCACGCGAGGCGCTGCCGCTGTAGGAGAAGTTGAGTTCGATGTTGGGGCGGCCCTTGCCGGAGCGCTTGCCGGGATGGGCTTCCATCTGGAGGTTTGTCGGCAGAGATTAAGACCGGCGATTTCGGCAGGTGGACGGCAGCGAGCAACGATGCCATCGTGCAGTGATAGGAGAATAAGCACAAGGAATGGCGCGGGTTAGCGAGTGTGCGGCAGATAGTTCGGAGGGGTGGGTGGGTGATCAATTGACGAGAGCGACGGATTGAATCGCCCACAAGGGTGACATGGTCGAGAAACGACAAAGCCGATGCAAGGCAATAATGATGTGATGGTGTGGAGCCGAACTCTGACGCACAAGCGCATCCAAGACAATCAGGAAAGCTAAAGGTCACACGCGACTGACCTCGTGCGCGAGCAAGTCAATGTCAGTGGCAAAAACGATAAACTTCTTCTCCAAGCACTCGGGCTCCTTGCACCAGAAGTGATCAGAGTGGAAATGGTTCTCCTGCAGAGCAGGGAAGAGAGAAGGTATCGTGTCAACTGGTGTATCATACGACACCCACATCTCGGGCGACAAGAGCATGGTCTCTCCCTGCATGCGATGCATCTGCATTTCGCGGTCGGACTGGGGGGGAGAGGACGTACCAGCGATTCGTAGTTGGCATAATATTGGTTGCGAATGCCGGCTCGCACGCACAGGAAGCACTGTTCGTGATCTTTCTTGCAGTGCTCAAAGAGTTCATCTTGACCATAGAACGAGAGGCTGCAGAAGCCGCACTCGGGATGCCCGCGGAAGGACCGGTCCTCTGGATCACCTTCGCTGTAGTGGCGATTGAGCGTGGCGTTCGTGAAGAGCGTGTGCTCGTGAGTGAAGACCTTCTTGTGGCGGGTGCAGAGGTCGCTGCGGAAAACAGAGCAGTGGAGTGAGTTTATGCGGGCTGCAATGTCCATGTGCCTCTGAGGGTGGAAGACGCTCCGGTTTGACGGAGAGAGGCAGCCAAATCCGGCCATGGTGCAGTGATATCACGACGGCCAGCGCCACGGGCAGACACTCACCACATCTTCATTTTGTGGACATGCTTGACGTGGTTCTTGAGCTCAGCCCACCCGCCCGGACATGCAACCTCGCAGTCGGGATCCGGACAGTTGAATCGTAGCAAAATCATTGCTTCTTCGTAGCTCTCGTCGCTGTCAAAGTATATTGCTGTCCGTTTGTCGTGATGAGGAAGTCGCGCGAGATTGAACGACGAAAAGGGAGCTTCTCTATCCTTGGTGAAGACGACGTCTTTGAGCTCGCTCTATGTACCGAGTTCACACAGAGAAGCAAGTGCCACGGGTCAGTCGTGAAAGACGATTGTTGGGAAACACGGAGACTTGCCGCACGAGAGCTTTCGCACTGCAGCCAGACATCCGCACGCACTTTGATGCATCTCTACCGGGAGACGACGGACGGGTCCGATATGATGGCGGATGGATCTGGCGTGGCAACGGGTGCCATCCAGCCTGCGCATCACACGGCATCGGCTCCACTCTGTGCTTGAGCACCCGTTCCAGCAGCGATGGGGCAATATGGCACACGGCGCTCACCTTACAGTACGAGCACGAGTTGATCTTGTAGAGGGCACGGAGGCGGAGCGAGCACATGTGGCAGACTCGATGGTTGCACTCGCCAACGGCATACCACGAGATGGGATCGGCGCAGATGATGCACAGCTCCTCCTCCGAGTCTGATTCCGAGCTGCTGTCCGAGTCGTCTTCGGGTACAGGCACAGGGGGAGGGGCAGCAGCAGCCCTGGCATTGTTCCGGGACCGGCCCTGGTTGGCGGGACTGCTGTCTGCAGCCGCCTCCGGGGGTTTTCCACCCCGCTGGTTGCGGCGGTTATGTTGGTGACGACTTTGGTTTTGAGACTGGGACTGGGACTGGGATTGGTTCTGGCGTGGGCCACCTTTGGCCAGAGTCAAGGCGGCCAGGTCGACCGCTGCTTCTGACGAGGCGTCGGGGGAGGACTGGGCCGGGGGCGAGGCGGGCGGGAGCTGCGAGGCAGAGGACGAATCGGCCCCGGCAGAGAGCGGGCTCTGGCCCTTCTGCTGCTGGCGCTGCTGGCTGTTGAACTCGGAAAGCGAGACAAACTTCTTTTTCTGCTGACGCTTGGGATGCTCGGACATGGCGCTGTAAATAATTGAAGGCGAATCGGGGAATGCGATGCAGGAGGCGATGTTGGCAGTGGCAAACAAAGTTGAGGTGCTGGACGACCGTGAGTGGGTGTGAATCAGATGCTGAGGAGATCCGGTAGGCGATCGGAAAGCTTGGGACTACAAAGTATCTAGAGATTCAATCGAGAGCGAGAAGAGCGATTAGCCATGGACTACCCGGCTCCGAGCGTGTCTGAGGGACGAAGGGGGTCTGCAAGGTGCCATGAACCAGCAGAGCGTCGCCGGGCTGCAGCCAGCCCATCCCGAGCAGCCGGGAGAAGGGAGGAAAGAGGGGCGAGATTGTCTCATCACAGGATAGGCTCGCCAGTCCAGAGAGGGTGCATCATCGTGTGTTCATGAAAAAGTCACCGCCTCTGGTAGGCAGGGGCTTGCCAGAGTGCCGACGCAAGCGACGATGCAAGTGGCGATGGACAGAAGGGCGGGATGTGGAGCCCGGAAACGAAACTGGCCAGACATTGACGGCTGTCGCTCGCAGTGACACCTGGGCAGCGTGAGGAGGTGCAGGAGCAGCGACAGGAAAGCAGAGGGCTTACAAGTGACAGAGCAGCGAGACAGGCGAATGGGGAGGTGGGGGCAGTGGAGCCAGCCGATGCAGCGGCTTTATACTCAAGAAAAGTCTCTCGTGCGCTCAGCAGGCACGATCGGTGGCAGCGAGGGCGGGAGAGGCGAGAGCGACCGAGAAACTCCCAGCGAGACCCTCCAAAGCAGCAACGGGGCCGAGACGGCGCAGGACGGCAACGGACCTGGGAGAGAACGCAGGCTTGGGACAGCGCGGTGGCCCAGTCTGAAGGAGCAGCTGGAATCGGTTGCGGGGAAGGTGCTCGGTGAGGCGATGCTTGCGGAAGGTGCTTGAAGGAAGTCTTGACGGCGGTCTTGGCGAGGTCTTGTCGGCGGCGCTGTCGGCGGTGGGGTCGTTCAGACAGTCGTTAAGGCGGTCGTTAAAGCGGTTGGTGATCGTGCGGGTGTGGAGACGAGCGATGGTCGCGGGGCCGAGGACGGGTGGCCGCCAATGCATTACGAAGAAAAAAAAGGGCCAAGGGCGCCCAATGGCGACGCGCGGCCGTTGCGGGCGATTCCGCACGGGTACTTCCCACCCGCCCCGACGGCGATGCCGTGCAGTGCGCATGTCCTGCGCTGCGGTGCCGCCCAGTGCCGATGCCCTCCGTTGCAGCTCTCCATCGGCACAGGTGTTAATCCGTACAGCGTATATTCTTTGCGGCTCCAGCATCTATATCGCATCCGCACCCTTCCATCCCATCCATCCATCCCATCCCGCACTGGCACCAGCAGCACCCATCTCACACCACCTGCTCCAGCCGCTCGGTCTCCATCGAGTCGGCTTTCTGCTTGACTTGCATCATGCCGCGGGTGCTTCGTTCCACGACACCAAGTACCCCCGAGAAGCCGCGGCCGCCGTAGCCGACAAGCTTGCGGAACTCGTCGACCCACAGGACGATGCTGCCCAGCAGGGTCAGAAACACCAGGTCCCCAAGCGAAAGCGCCTCGGTTTGGAAAACAACTTGCAGAAACGGTACGTAGATGACCAGAAGCTGTCCGAGAAGACAAGCCACCACCGCCAAGTTGAACATCTGGTTGCTTCCGATTCCGATCTCAAATACCGAGCGCTTGTCCGACCGGCAGGCGAGAGCGTTGAACATGTCAAAGAAGACGAAGCACGTAAACGTCTGCCGGCACCGAGTGCACGCCGTTCACAGGGGGGGGGGAGAAAACAGAGTGAGTTGATGCACTGTTCGTTGAGATTGCTGGATGGATGGGCCTTGCACGGCGCTCACACAGCCGATGGTATGCCGTCGGTGCAGTTCCCACGCCACCGCGACAGCACCGACAGCACCGACAGCACAGGCACACCTCCACTCAACGGCAATCTGCGGTCGTGTGCATCGCTTACCATGGTCGTCACGCGAGGGCCAGCGTCGCCCTCCATCATCTCACTTCGGAAGACGTAGAGCGTTCCCGCCACCATAATCACCGCCGAGACGACAATCCGCGTGACCAGCTCCCGGGTGATGATCGGCTCGTCCTTGGGGCGCGGGGGCTTGCGCATGATGTTTGGGTCGACGGCTTCAACACCGAGAGACTGCGCCACAGGTCCGTCGCAGATGATATCTGGCGAAGAGTGCAACTGCGTCAGCGGTGCCAGGCGGACCCGGTCCATGCCCTCCCATTCCCCAAGGGCGATACGGCCCCAACAGGGCGGCGGCCGGGGGGTCGTTGTTTGGCAGCGATTCTGCCACGCGCTGTTTGCTTCGCCGCCAGGAACGCTGGGCCACCCAGACACTTACTAATCCACAGGATTTGCATGGCATTGAGCGGGTTGGCGAACCCGAGAATCGTCGAGAAGGCCACGAGACTCAGCGCCGCCATGCTCGTGCTGAGCTGGAACTTCAAAAAGTTCTGGATGTTGTAGAAGATCGACTTGCCTGTGTCCATTTGCAGAGTCGGCGTGAGAGTGCGAGCAAGAGGTTGAACTGTGAGTTTGCGGGCGGGTGTGCAACTGATGTGAAATGCGTGGGCGATCGCGCGTGGGCACGCGGATAAAATCGACTGCTCCAGTTCTACAGATCGTCCATCACACGATCTCTGCGATGCTAAAGTTGGCGGACAGCGCCGCACAGCCGGTTGAGAGCAGCAGGAACCATGGCGGCACTGATGGATCGACACAGGCATCGACACAGACATCGACACAGACATCGACACAGACATCGGCGCCCTCAAGCAAGAGCATCCACTCCCGCGATCGCGGATCGTGATTTGTCAGCAGAGCAACACTCACCTTCCTCGATGGCATAGAGAACAGTCGAAAAGTCGTCGTCAACCAGGATCATGTCGGCAGCCTCCTTGGATACATCCGTGCCGCTCTTGCCCATAGATACGCCAATGTCGGCCAGGCGCAAGGCAGGGGCGTCGTTGACTTGATATCGTGTGGCGCGAGTTATATCGATCAGCAAACAGGCGTTGGCGCACAGCCACCAAGGCGTGATCGAAGCTGAGACAGCGAGCACCTCACATACCTCCATCGCCGGTCATGGCTACGACGTATCCCTGCGACTGCAGCGCACGCACTATGTGCATCTTGTGCTTGGGGGTCGCTCGGTATATGATCGAGGCGCCCTCCACAACTTCTTGTAGCTGGCGCTCGCTCAGTGACTCGACCTCTGTGCCCGACAGAGTGCCTTGGCGTGCCCGAAAGGGGATGCCGAGGTTCGTGGCAATGGCACAGGCCGTGTCGGCTGGGAACAAAAAGGCATCGGCAGCCAGTTAGCACTCGGCATGCACGGGGGATGCTGCCTCTGCCCCTTGATCGAAGCGGACTCGTTCTCACGGATGGCTTGAGAGAACATCCTCAACCTCGATGTCGAGTAGGACAGACACCAAGCCCGCAAGGATCTCGTTCCTGGCAAGGTCCTGGCCTCCACTCTTCCCACAGTCCATCAACTCGCGACTTACCTGAATCTCCGGTAATCATCACGATTTTGATTCCGCTCGTCAGGAGCCTGTGGATGGTCTCTGGGACACCGGGGCGCGGGGGATCCTCCATTGCCACGAAGCCGACAAAAACCAGGTCGCTCATCGCGCGTCCGTATGCCATGCACAGCACCCGCAGTCCCTGCGAGGCGCTCTGCGATGCCTTCGACTCGATCATGCTTCGAGTTTCAGTATCGATGGGGCGGATGTCGCCGTGGCCGTGGTAGTACCGGAAGCACTGGGCCAGGACGGTTTCGGCCGCGCCTTTGACGTAGAAGGTGTTTTCGTGCTCTCCGTGGATGCCATACTCGCACTCGACGGCCATGTATTTTTTGTCGGTGTTGAAGGGGATCTCGTTGATACGGGGATTTTCCTGTGGCCGTGCATAGGAGCGATGGTTTGAATGGAGTCCGTTTGATCAAACGGGTGCGTCCACGTTGCACAGGGACAGCATGCCACTTACTAGCCTCAGATCACCCAGGGAGATCTTGCTGCAGTATTCAAGAATGGAAGTCTCGGTGGGCTGTCCGATCCAGTGCTGGTCTTCGTTGAGCTTGGCGTTGTTGCAGAGATTGCCTGGATTCGGAGCAACGGTGTTCGACAAAACAGTACGCGCCAAAGGCGTCGTGCACCCAGCCATTGCGTCGACGATGAACACATTTGTCAGTGGAGGAGGGACAGATTGCACCGGCTTTGGCAATCAGCAGATGAGTCCAAGCACACTTCTTTCATGCCATTCAAGCCCATCCCTTGTCTCATCTCCCACTTCCGTCACAGGCAGGAGCTTTACCGATGCGCACGAGGGCGTGCACGGCCGGGCTGTAGTTGGGCGCAGACTCGTCAACCTCATAGACACGGGCCTGTGCGGCGGTGAAGAACCGGGTCACTGTCATCTTGTTCAGCGTCAGGGTTCCGGTCTTGTCGACGCAAATGGCATTGACCGAACCAAGGGCTTCTACCGAAGGCAGCTTCTTGATAATCGAGCTGCGCTTGGCCATTCGCAGCACACCGAGGGCCAGCGTGACCGTGACGACAATCGGCAGGCCCTCTGGGATCGCAGCGACAGCGAGACTCACTGCAATAGCGATGACAGCGAGCGGTATAGTTAATGCCCGCGCATCCACCAGTACCAGCACACATACACATCGATCGAAGATACGTTCCCACACCCATCCTGACTGCGGTTCGAGAAGAAGAGGTCCTGGAGCCGACGTTGTTGCGCTCGGCCCCGACTATTCAGCCGTTACCTCCAATCGTAAACATTTCCAGCCACGTCCGGCCTTGGATGACGCCAATGACGGCGATCAAGAAGATGAGTCCAAAGGACATGATCGAGAGCTGCTTGCCGAGGTGGTCCATTTTGTGCTGCAGCGGCGTTTTGCGGACTTCGACCTGCGAGCAAGCGTCGTGGGGTGGCCAGAGTTGGCTAAAGTCAGGATTCTCGGTGCCGACCTCCCAAAACCCAAACCACCGACAGATGGGCACCACGGAGATGTAGACAAGAGGGCGGTCGATCTACCCGGTCACTCCCCAAACGCCGCGTGCCAGCACTCTCGACTTACATCCTTCATCATATGGAAGACCACACCAAACTCGCTGTGCTCGCCGGTGCCGATGACGACGCCGGAGCCGTATCCCTGTCGGGTGAGCGTTCCCATGAACGCAATGTTGTTTCGGTCCTGCAGGGGGATGACGCTGCCGCCGTTGTCGATGACATCCGTGTGCTTTTTGCAGGGCTCAGTCTCGCCAGTAAGGGTCGATTGATCGATGGCAACATCGCACGCCTACAAAACCGACGTTCCAGACAGCACTTAGAACACCAGTTGGCTGGCTGAATGAAATGGCAGCTTCTGCGATCGAGCGCCTTGGAGCAGTTGGCCGGGACCAGTGTCGTAGCCAAACGATCAAAGTGCGCTTGCCGCTTACCGAGATCAAGCGAATGTCAGCGGGGATGCGATCGCCAGTGCGAAACCGGATGATATCGCCAGGGACCAAGTCATTGGCGTCGATTGTGTACTCATGCCCATTCCTGACGAATTGAGTGGACATGCAACAGCGGGCGATATGAGCGGCCGAACAGAGGGCTTGTCATACCAGATCCTACCCACACCCACAAATGATGAAAGCTGCAGCGTGGCACGGCCAAATGAGGAGCGGCGAAGAACCACCCACCGAACAACATGGGCATAATGCGGCACCAGCTTGTTCAGCGCCTCCAGGGACTGTTCGGAGCGGTACTCTTGAATGAATGCGACTGGCCGTTGGTCGATGCGTTGTTGTTGGGATTGCGGATTTTGAGGCAAAAGTGGAGCGACGGGATGTGCATGATGGAGCAAAGGGCAAGGATGGTTCAGGATTCCAGATCGATAGTGGATTACAGAAGCAAGTGGCGCTGGGTAGCAGTGGCCGGCAATGGATGGCAGCACCGAGTTCATTCACAGCTGCTCGAAGCTCGTCTACCGACCTCGCGGCAGCAGAGGTATCCAGCCCAGATAATTGCGGATGGCACCATCCCTGATGCAGACGATGACCGAGCCATTGCACCACAACCCATCACGACGCACCGTAGCGTTTCGTAACGCACAAGCGAGCTCCACTGACCTGTGACCACAATAACGATGGCGAGAGTGATGCTGACGGCATCCTCGATGTGGTTGAGCACAATTGAGATCATTGCGGAGCCAAACAGGAGCAGAATCAGCGGGTTCTTGAACTGCTCGAGGAACTTGGTGGTCAGCGATTCCTCCTCCTTGACAACGAGCTCGTTCGGACCATGGATCAAGAGTCTCGAATTGGCTTCGGCGAGCGAGAGACC
The DNA here is from genome assembly GCF_025602895.1 of Polychytrium aggregatum. NCBI lineage: Eukaryota > Fungi > Chytridiomycota > Chytridiomycetes > Polychytriales > Polychytrium > Polychytrium aggregatum. The sequence continues at coordinate 244,416 of NW_026516255.1, forward strand.
CGAGCCGGGATCGACGTTCTGCTCGGCCAGAGTCTCAACGACAGACTTGTTTGCATAGAGGGCTGAGGGCGACTGCGGGGCCGCTCGAGGATGGGATGCCGACAGACGAGGACGCTGATTTCCTGGAAGCGATCCAAAGTCGCCATAGAATGGCAGTTTCCCGGACTCGTCTCGCGATGGCGGCTGAGCGGGACCAGGCTGTGAGGACGATACCCAGGGCATGGTCGAGGGACCGGACGCCGGCGCAAAGGACAAGTGGGGATGGGGGGCCGATGGACTAGTGGACGTGGGCGGCGGCGTATTCGGAGCCGATCGATACTGCTGCAGAGGCGAGGGGGAGGACGATTGGGCGACAGATTGTCGCGCAAACTTGCTTGGGATCCTGGAAAGCTGGATGTCCCCGGGACTGGGCGATGTTGGGGCTGAATAGGGATCGGTTTGCTGAGTGTTGGCTGGGACGTAACGGTGCTGATCAGCAAAAGGCAGGGTTGTACCGTTCATAATGGCGGCGTCCCGGAGCGACGCCGATTGAAGCCGGGAAAGGAAAAAAGCCGAAGCGGTGGTGGGCGAGTCAGTGGGAGCCGGTGGGGAGTCGGTGGGGAGTCAGGAGGAGACCTTGACAGACTCGGATGGCGATGGAGACAGAAGTTAATGGAGGCGTGGATGTAGCCACAGATGCAGGGCAGCAGAGGGAGCCACAGCAGGGAAACGAAGGATCCCAGAGGGGATGCGGGCAGCAGCAGCAGCAGCAGCGTCGAGGCCGATGGGGGGGGGGCAGATGCAGGACAGAGGCAGGACAGAGGCAGGACGGGCTGGTGCGGTGAGGGTTGCAGCACGGCGCCGAGCAGGTTTGGTGCGATCGTGCGCGCCGAGTTTGGAACAAGCGACGGCCGCGGCGTGCGGTGCCGGCGAATGGGGCCGATGGCGAAGGGCGACGACGAGCGATGCGAAGGGTGATGTAATGAGCGATGTAATGAGCGATGCGATGGGCGATGTGATAAACAGCATATCATGGGCGATGCAGTCGTTCGCACGGGCTGTCCCGTACCATTCGCCATGCAAACCGATGCAGGACACTATCCACGTTTTTGAATCGATGAACACGAATTGGGTAGTCTCGTTTCATTCTATACGAGCTCTATGCTATCCCTGCCATCGCCGTACCGCCGCCCTGCTGCTGTCCACATTCGAATCTATCGTCAACATATCATAAGTGTGCCAAAAAATAATAAAGAAACAAAGCGCCAGCGACCCAAGCTGTCGACATGCTGCTCCTGCTACAGGGGGCAGTGGAGCGCTTCGTCGCGTACTTCTCTCTCTATGCGGTGAAACTGCTCAATCGATCTCTCCCACTCGGCCAAGGTGTCGGACAGCAGGGACCAACGCCGGTGAAACGGTGCTCGTGCAAAAACCTGCAGAACGTGCTCGATCAGCCCATCCAGCTCTTTCCCGAGCACCTCCCACGACCGCGAGGTCTTGAAGGGCGTGATGAGATAGTAGAACCGAGACACGACAGCGAACAGAGCCTCCTCTGGATCGGGGCTCTTGCTCTTCAGGCTCTCAAGACGGGTCTCGAATTCGTAAAAGGCCGATATCCCGAGCTTCTTGTTCTCGAACACGTCCAGGAGCAGCTCGTTGATGAGGACCTCGAGCCGGCTGAGGGTTGTGAACAGGACGTTGTACTGCTCCCGCAGCCGAACCAGGGCCTCGGCCGTCATACCGGCATTGTCGGGCCGCAGCCGCTGAATATCCATTTCCAGGAACCACAGCCGGGTGCCAATGTCGTTGGAGATACCGCCGATGGCCAGGGCAGTGAAATGGTTGTAGTCATGGATTCGACGGAGCATGCCTTCCATGCTGGCATCAGCGTCCTCAACCTGCGCCAGTGTTGACTCCATCACGTCAACGACAACGTTGAGCACCATGCTCGAGAAGCTCTCGGGGATGATCTCGGAGGAGAGATCGAAACGTTCTGTCGCGGTGTTCATTGGAAGACGGAGGGCGGGTTGGCGCTGGGGTTGGGTGTAGGCAAAGTGCTTTGATTAGCGAGCTTTCTCGGAACACTGGATCGATGTTTGCGAGCGTGCCGGTGATATCGAGCAGGGCCAAGATGCCAAGCCGCAGAGTCAGACGCAGATGCAGAAACAGGCATCGGGATGAACGACGTGCATCCCTCCAAAGCCCGCTCGGTCGATCGATCGGCTGGGCGGGTGGGTACAGTGGGAATGTCGCCGAAGGCCTGATTGCATTGCGCGCTGAACCGGGCTGTCCCGCCATTGTCAGGGCGGGGTTTTTGCCTCAGACTGGTCCCTGAATCGCTGGCGCCAGCCCAGGGCCGACCCTGCGGACTGGGAGATTGCCTGTTGGACAAAACGATGGATCCACTATTTCGCTCGACCAAGATGTGCCCTGCCAGTCAGTGAAGTCAGTCAAGTCAGTGAGCGAACAGATGTATTTGGGCGAGCAAGTCGCGGAGAGTCAAGAAAGTGACATTGGTTTCCACCCGGCAAAGAAAGTGCGTGGGCATACAGGCGAGCGACCCGAAGGAGCAAAGGGAATGGGAAAGAGGGAGGGAAGAGGAGGAAGGAGGAGGACGAGAAGGAAGAAGGAGAGCCCCGTGGGATCATCATCGGGCGAGGGGCGGATGACCAACCGGCCGCGGCCATTTTTGAGTTATTCGTCTGGGCCAGCTCCGCTTAGAACGGGTTCGAGGCAGAGTTGGCCTCGAGCTCGGTCAGTGTCCTTTCGAAAACAGCCCACTCCTCGGCATGCGGGATGGCCATCTGTATAGAGGTTTTCCCAATCCAGTGAGCAAACATTCGCAGGAGCAGTCGGACAGAGAGCATGAACAAGAGAGCATGAACAAGAGAGTGAGAGAGGTGGGTCTGGTTAGCATCGACGCACTCTGACGATACCTCTCCGCGGCCTGGATCTGTCGACTAGCAGCGTTTGGCGAGGAAGTGCTTGGGTGGCTCAAAGGATCATCATCGGCGAGCATATGCCTCCGGTCCACTGCCGACCACCGCCAGGATTACCATCCCATCCCTCGCCTCCATGGTTGTTGCCAGAATGGTGCCACTTGCCTCGCCAACGTCGTGGATATAGATATGTCCGTCTGATGAAGCAACGGCAGTCTTCTTGCCCTCCTTGTCCCAGGCGATCTTGTTCAGGGCCTTGACGCCCGTGGATGTACTCTGGGCAGCGGATGCAGCGCCAGCAGCTGCTGTCGAGCCGGCCGCACCGGCGTTGCCCGTGGCCTGGACTACTGTCGTGGGGATCTGAGCGGAGATGGCTGTCAGGAGGACGTCCAAATACAATCGCCCAAATCAGATCACCGACGCCACTTGCGGCACAACCCACCTCGGTCTCCTGGTTGAGGTTGTAGAAGGAGATGCGACCACTGCCGTCGACAGCAGCAAACAGGGCCGGGTGGACAGGCGACCACTTGACATCGTAAACATAGTCGTCGGCCTCGTTGAACGAGTACAAGGGAGCAACCGTCTGAGGGGCGGTAGCGGACTTGGTGGTGCTCTGTGCACAATCGAATCGTGCAGCCCCGGAGGAGTCGCGGAGAGGTCGGAGCGGGTGTTAGCCATCAAGCAACCCCATGACATGCATCCAATGACCGCGATGCAGATTGAGGGCCCACGGTGCTAGGAATTGCTCCGCCTTCGTGCTGCCCTAACTTGCTCTCGGCATCAGAATCACGCAGCAGCACCAGCCGGCATATCAGTCTCGCACCACGCCGGGAAGGGAGTGCCCACCTTGTTGACCTTCCACAGCTTCACTGTCCAGTCGACAGATGAGGTCAGGAATAGGTCAGAAAAGTCCGAAGCGCCAAAGAGGGGGTGGAAGTGCAGGCCCGTGATCATGCCGCTGTGGCCCCGGTACGAATCCAGTGGGCTGATTCCCGCTTTGCTGGATAATGAAGCCACAAGGAGAGCGGGTGTTAGCAATAGCACAGGCTGGTCAATTGCGCGTGGCCTCGGCCGCCATCTGGTAGAGTGTTTTCATCTCTACGACATCGTGGCTTGGCGCAGCGCCTGCGCTCACCTTCCGGCACGATCAAATCGATTGGCTTGGTAAACGGCGCCTTCTTCAGTGCCGACCCAGAAAGTCGTCGTCTCGTTGGCGGGGAAGCCAAAGGTGGTGACAGCCACCTCCTCGGTCTTGCTTCCTGTCAGAACGAGATCAAGGACTTCCTGGGGCTGGGCCAGCATGTCCAGCAGCCACGAGCATACGATGCCGTCGGTGGAGGCACTGATGAGGTTGTGCGCATTTTGGGTGCCGACCATGGCCATGGAGTAGACAGGGTGGGTGTGTCCGGTCGAAGACAGGGGTGATTTGAGCACAGGCTGGCTCTTGGCGCGCATGTCCCACAGCAGGATCTGTCCAGAGTAGGTGCCTCCGATGACATAGTTGGGGTGGAATTCCGAGAATCGCGCAGTCATGACATCGCTCTGAAGCATCGCCATGTCGGATTTGGGGCATGAGGGGATTGGGAGCAGATTGGATAGCATCAGATGCCGTCTGCGTATCCAAGGCTAGGGGGCCGGGCGCACGCCAGACATCGAGAGCGAGACAGCCTGGGACAGCATCAAGTCAACCCTGACCAAGGTTGACTTGTACAACTGTGCATGTGGTCTATCTGCGATCGCTTGGGTGTTTGCCACAGCGCCATGGTCGATTTTGAATTGATGCGAGTGGATAATCGACCGCATGATCCGCCGTGGCTGGTGCGTGCCCTACCTGCGCATGGAAGATATACTCGGGTCGCTCGCGGAGATGCAGGTTCCATATCATGACGAGACCGTCGGGGTCGTTGATGGCGTTGGGGTTCTTGCCATACGAGCCCAGAACCAACTCGGGGTACTGCAGAGCAGAGAGCGCAGAATTTCGGATCCAATGGGGCTCGTGTCAGACTGAGCTTGCACTTGACCGGCAGTGAGCCGCAAGATCGGACACTGCAGCAGCAGAAGGAACCCAGTGTGCCGAAGATCCATCGTACGCACCTTTGGGCACCAGTCCAGATCGGTGACCCAGCGGTTCTTGGACCACTTTTCGTCAAAGAATTGGCAGTACTGCTTGACGTTCTTGTTGGCATCGTCGTGTCTGGATGTCATCGACAAGAACGGGCGCCTCGGCCATGAGAATCCGACAAACAGAGCACTGCGCGTTGATGCTCGTAGGCTGTCCAGCTGTTCATGGTGGCAATTGCTGTCCGGTACTTACACTTCGCCCTCGTTGGTGATCGAGTAGTCAATCAGATAGTCGTATTTCTCATTCAGGGCGCGCTCGATGACCTTGGAAGACTGATCAAAGAACTCCATGAATTGCTCGGAGCTGATGATGGCTCGGCGCTCTTCTTCAGTCAGATCTGCGATTATGTGGTTGCCAGTGAGAGTGAGCGGGTGTCAGTGAGTATGGGCGGTTGGGGATCGTGGAGCTCCATTGAAACTGGGTCGATGCATGTCGCCCGAAAGAAACGCTTGATAGGCTGACGTGCAAGGCACTTGGGGCACCATAGATTGACAGGAGCCATGGACGAGGGCTGCCCCAGCACGAGGCTGGGGCCACAGACATGTCCGAGCCCCATCGGTGTTGACGCCATCCGAGCGATCGCGCAGCCGTATCGGCACAGTTCTCCACCCACCTCGGATATGCTCGACCTCGTTCGAGATGGTGGGCTGGAGCTGATCGGTAGCAGCATCGGTGCCGGTGGACTGAGCCACTTTCTCCGGTGCTGGGGCCCCGTATTCGTCGTCGTCGACCTCGTCGTCGCCGAACCCGTGGTCCTCAGGCTGGGTCCAGGTCTCGACGGTCTGGGCCTCCTTGTTATACAGCTGTTTTTCCTGTTTTCAGCAATTCCGTGGACAGAGGTGAACAAACCGTGACAGGTACAGCGTCAGTCTCTTGGTTGGAGAGTTCCAGCAAGATTGTACTTGTGCCAATGCGCCACTGGTGTCGAACGTCGGCCGCAAGCCGGCCGCGATCAGTAACCGACCTTGGGTGCAACATCGAAGATAATGAACTCGGCCGAGACCAGATTCGGCTGTACTCTAGACACAGCGGGTATTAGGCAAGTGGAGTTTCAGCACCAATGGGGAGCCGCCAAGGGCCGGTTGCGGCATTGATCGATTCAAGATCGATCGGAATCAGCGCCGCGGCGGTTCGATTGCCATCGATTGCGAGGAGGAAAGCGTAATAACAACAGGCTGATAGCAAACACAGAGGAGACACTGCCGACGGCGCACCCTGGGCAGCACGACTCGCCCAGCCAAGCCCAAGGCCTACCTCTCGGGGACCTCGGCAGCCGGCTGCTGCTGCGAGACCTGCTGCTGTGGTGCGTCCGGCTGTGGAGTGGTCGAGGGAGCAATCGAGACCGGGGTCGAGGATCTGGAGGAGACAGATGATGTCTCGATCGGGGCCCTGCGCTCGCCGACCAGAGAAGCGACCAGATCGTCGATCTCCCTGCGGGTGTTGCCGACAAGATTGTTGGGCGACTCGGAGCGCTTGAGGTCGAGCAGGGCGGGGCGGCGCTGCTCCCTGGCCTCGCGCAGCTGGGAGAGCTTCTGACGCTTCTTTTCGAGCTCTTCTCGTCGCCGTTCCGCAGCACTGGTTCCGGAGGGCAGCATGGTGGTGGCGGCTGGGCAGCGGCTGGGCGACGGATGGACGGGATGGATGGGTGGATGGATGTGGCCGAGATGGAAGCCAAGACGGTCGACGGACGAACAACAGACGCAGGGGCTGTGGCGGGCGCGTGTGTGTGTGCATTGGCGATTTCCAATTTTGGAAAGGGGCGGCGAGAGGAGCGAGGGGCGAGGAGCGGGCGAGAGCGCGGCGAGAGCGTCCTCGCTGGGCCGCCCAATGACATGCCGGCTCGCTGTCTGATCACAGCCCGGCGACTCATCAACCCGATCTGACCCAACGACCACCACCGATCCGACTTGATCCATCGGCCGTCGGCGATCCGATCTCATCCGATATTCTCACCGTCCAGCTCCACGTTGCGTTCAATGAGTGCCAATCCGCCCTCCAAAGTCGTTTTCGGTATGCCACCATGCATGATCCGTCGCCGGCCTGCATCCGCTCGATTTCGAGTACTCACCATCTCGCCCTCACCTTGGCTGCAGTCGGAAACATCCCATGTGAGCACCAGCACTGTTCTGTCCTGCCATGCCATCCAACCAAGGCCTGTCGCCTCAGCACCATGGTGCATCCGGGCCCGGCGTTGCGTCCGCCGATTGACTCGGCTGGCGCCCTCTGCTCTCCAAGGCGACCCTCCAACGCAACTGACACGGCCGTCCCATCCTCTCCAACAGACGACCTCACGGAGACACAGCTGGTCGACATCTTCAGCGTCGCTGGACCTGTGGTGTCCTTCCGTCTGGTCTTTGACCGTGAAAGTGGAAAGCCCAAAGGATACGGATTCTGTACATTCCGAGGTATCGGCGCGTACCAGATCGCAGCAAAATGATGGCTTCGATCGTAGCGCTCTGCACCCATGCGTCGATCTTGGTCAATGTCCGATCAAGCCGCATCCGTCTCACTCGAATTCGATGTTCTTGCACCACGCCATCAGATGCCGAGACCGCTGCCAGTGCCGTTCGAAATCATAGGCTCATCATCGATCGATTCAGCACCTTTTTTTTTTGTGTATTGCTGCTGCTCTGAATCGTGCTGCTCTGAATCGATCAACACTGTCCGAGATTGTCAGTGGCCCGCTGGAAAGGCACGGCCCACATGCCTCCTATTGGATCGATCGGCATCTGCACTGCCTTTGGGCAGACACAGCAATCCGAGGATCTTCTGGGGAGGCTTCATTTCGACCTAACGGAGGACGCCGTTGCATTGGGCAGATCGATGCGTCCTACCAGCTTCCATCTCGTCTTTGTCTTCTCTTTCTCTTCCAATCTCGCTTCCATCCTCCATGGATTTATGCGTCCGGCTTGTCGACCCTGTGAACTCGTGGATGTGGATTTCCAATCAACACTGGACAAGCACGATGTCGGTGGCCGCTCCCTGCGCGTGGACTTTGCCGAGAGCGAGAAAGAAGACTCGGACGGACCAGCCAACCGCCGTGACATGGACTCGGTATGTGTGCTGTCGCCGGGAGTGGCAACATCATTGCACAGCCGAACGATGCGTGATGGATTGAGGTTGTCGCTGTACCATGCACTCATCGCCTACCCGCTCGCCCCCATCACCATCACCATCACCATCACCATCACCATCACCATCACCATCACCATCACCATCACCATCACCATCACCATCACCATCACCATCACCATCACCATCACCATCACCATCACCATCACCATCACCATCACCATCACCATCATCAAGCGCGGCGGTGGTCCCCAGCTCGCTGGCCCTCCCAGGAACATTCCGCCAGCCAACTCGGCAGAGGTCATCACAAGAGCGATCCGATCCATGCCGTCACATCAGCTGTTGGATGCGTTGTCGCAAGTGAAGGTCAGCTTACTGGAGGGCTCGCCATCCATCGTGGCCCTGGATGATCCCAAAATCCTCCGTTTTGGACATGGCGCCATCATCCTTGCCGCCTCCTGCGTTTCTGCAAGTGCCGTGCTGTCCGATGCGGAAACCTTTGTTGGAGCACTCACACTTTTGGCGGCATCAATCACCTGTACCAGGCGCTTGCTCAGAACAATCCTGACCAGTGCCGAACACTCCTGAGCCAGAATCCCCAGCTCGCCTTTGGAATCTTTCAGGGCTTGGTGCTGATGAATCTCATCGATCCGGCTACTATCCAGGTTGGTGATGCCTGGGAAGACATTCAACTTTCTGGTTTGCGGTAGCAGTTGTTTGCTGACACTGCTATTCTCGGTTTTGTCTATCTTCTCGCCCATCATACTGGACCCAGAGTATCTACTCGGGTCAGTCTCCCGCCATGGGTGGTCCCGGCCCTGCTCCTGTCCCGATGGCACCTGCCGGCATCGCAAATGCGCCGCCTATCGATCCGTATAGTCGCCCGATGATGGTTCCCCCGCAGCAGCAGCCTCCGCTCCAGCCGCCGCCTCAGCCTCAACCCCAACCTCCGCAGCCTGCCTACGCTGCAGCAGCACCGATACCGCCGCAGATCAATCCGGCACAAACCCTGTTTGCCAATGCCACGCCGTCAATGAGTAAGTTCAACCGGCTGCCACTCGCTACTACGGGTTGCTACTGGCTGCTTGTCCTCCCTGTCGATTCGTTGCCGCTTCCTCCGTCTTCATTGGCCACCGCTCCATTGATGCCAACGACACCTCGTGCACATGTCGATTAGAGCCTTGTGTGAGGGAGCGGACATCTCTAGCTTTTGCTGATCAATTCGATCTGTTACGTTTTCCGACGAATCCATCATCCGACCATGCTCGCCAATCGACACCGATCCGCCAACCCACCAAATCGGCAACCTCGCTGACAGACCTCGACCAACAGACTGTACGTTGCCATCGCCGATTGTGCGTCTGGGTCGCTGAAACGGCCCTGCGGCTCCCTCTCGGTGTCGCACCAATGGATGTGCGAGCCCGCAGACAGTCGATCAATCCTGCCATTCCATATTATCCGATTGGCACTGCACCGATATCTGAAACTCATAATCTCCATCTCGTGTGTGTGTCCAACAGCAACTCATTTTGCAGCTGATCAACATGCCTATGGAGCAGGTCCAAACGCTCTCTGTCGATCAGCAACAGAGCATAGCGCAGCTGGTACGTTTCGCCACGATCGGCAGAGACACTCTGCTCGAGTCACCATCGACCGTCTGCGATGGCGTCCTTGGTTTCCGCGGTTTTCGTGGCGATGGCCTCTGCTGACACTCACTTGTCTTTCTCGAACATCGACTGGGTCATATCGTGCGGGCTTGGACATCGTGGGTATCTCCAGAAACAACTCTATGGTGGCGGCCAGCTCTGACCAGCCAGCCAAGGGCGTTGGCTGGATGCAACCGAGCAGCAGGGATACACTCGAAGTATATGCCATCTACTCCTCCTTGCAGAGTGGCCAGTTTCGTGCCCTCGAGCAGGGAGTTTTGCGCGCCTGGGGCCGACTGAATATTCCGACAGAGTGGCTGTCGGTACAATATATTTCCATTGAGCGTGGCAATAGCCAGGATGCTAATCCATGTCAAGCCAAGCCACGATAGGACATTTGTGCAGTGTCTGCCGAGCTTGCACTTGCTGTGAGTATGTCATCGCACGCAAGCGGAGGCTTGATGGCCTATCACAGCTCAGTCTTCTCCCGCTGCTTGTCCAGCTGGAGCTCAAAAGAGAACTTGGAAAGCCGTCCGCGGCCAATTCGCATGTCCTCCAGGAAACGCACGACCGCAGCCTCTTCAAAGGCTCCTCGGAAGTTCTGGTAGACGTTGTGTCGTCGGTTGATGGCCAAAAGTCCAGGCAGCATGTCGCTCACGTCAAAATCAGACATCAGCTTCTTGCCGTGCTCCGCAACATTGACCCATCCGAAGCTGGCCGGGAGGTTCTTGACGTGGTGGTGCTTCTTTACGGCAACGATTGTGTCCAGATGGCCCTTGTGCTGGGCGACGCTCTCTTCATACTCGGGTTCGAGAACAAGGAAGCTGATGATACAGGTGCCAGCATCGGGAGGGCATACCTCCACAAGGTCCTCCTGCGACTTGATCTCCTTGATGGTGGGATCAACTACAACGACCGCAGCGCAGAGGTCAGCACATCAGGTTGCGTCGAAGGAGAAAGCGGCAGCTAATGAGCCGGTCAAGATGATTGTATACCAGCATCGCACGCTTGCGGATACCTACATTTGGCGACAGGTTCGGGTGTTGGGGTGGCGGTGGGCTTTTTCTTGGAGGAAGACGAGCCCTGGGGCTTCTTGGCTGGCTTCTTCTTGGGCGGCAGCGCATACTTTTCAAAGAACTCGGAGAGTGCGGCGTGTTTCATGGGACCTACGACAGGCAGGAGTGAGCATGGGCATCGCCGTCAGACACCTCCACTGTCCCCGCGGCCATGCTGAAATACCGCTTCACGATCTATCGCTGTCCCGGCCACTCTACCGCCAGTGCCCATACCTTCGTAAACCACAGGCGTTTTCTCGTTGGCGGCAAACAGCAAAACTGAAGGGAATGTGGTGACGTCAAGGTTGGCGAGAATCTCAGACTCTGTCGAGCGGATCTCGCCAAAGCTCAGGCGGTGGTGGTACTCGACAGAGAGGGCCTTGAAGAGTGGTGGCGTGGCGGCCTTCTTTGAGGCCAGGATAACTTTGGGCATATCGGCGTTCTCCTGAGGCAAACCATCAAAGCAGCAGCCGGATGTTGGCACGATCGGAAAGACTCGTCGGTGGCAGGAGTGGACAGCAATGGCATTGCGAGACGAGACCAAGGTACAGTTTCCCATCAGCAGAATACAAACCTCGATAAACGACTCGTATGATTTCTGCTTGTCGCCAGAGCCAATCTTTTCGACAAAGGAGGGAATCTTTCCGACGACATAATCAACGATCGGGCCGGCAGTTCGCTGTCCCTGGTAGTCTAATGCGTGGAGCAGCCGGGAACCGGGTTTTCGTGTCAGTTTTTGGTCATGGATCAGGTCGGAGGCGGCCTGATCACCATGGATACAAGCACCAAGAGCCAGGGAGCTATGGCAGCGAAACAGCCGCTCACTGCACCAGAATATGACAGGCCAGCCTACCGAGGGGCGCTTTCTTGTTGGCTCCAAAAACCTTGATCGTCGGGAAGCCTGGCCAGATACGATGTCCAGAAAGGCTGTCGTTAGGCGGATTGCACTGCTTCCTGGACCGATCTCTGGCCGATGTGGTGCATATGGGACTCACCCTGGATGCCATATTGGCCACAGAGACCCTTGTGCTGGTCACAGTCAACGGCTGCGACCTTGGCGAGACCCTTCAGTTTCTCGCCGGCCTTTTTGTATTCGGGGGCCTGGAAGATGGTGTTGCCGTTCGAGATCAGATATCAAGGTCGGGAGTCGAATGGAGAACATCGGGGTATCGGTCAAGGCAGCCGGATGGATGTACGTTTGGTGCGAACAGCCGTAAAGCGAGCCTGCGCCGGAGCATCGACGTACCAGATTCTTGCAGTGTCCACACCTTCGTTACAAATGCGAGAGGGCATCTGTTAGCAGATCAGCAGTATCGAGTCGGCTTTGTCTCGGCAGCAAGTTCAGACTGGACGAACGGCTCTCAGACTGGCGTCGCTTCAGATCTGGATGTTGCCAAGACATACCATGGGGCATAAAACTCGACAATAACGACATGCTGGAGCAGAGAGATGCCTGTCAAATAATGACTCGGTCGCAGCGCGGCGGCGATGGTGGTGGTGGTGGTGGTGGTGGTGGTGGGGAGACGATCGAATGGCGCAGGAGGTCGAACCAGCACGAGGAGTGGCAGCATGATCGCTGGCGTTCGATGCAGCCAGGGCTTGACGGGACCCACGCCATCGATATGCAGCGCATACCTCAGACTCAAGAACCTCGGACTTGAAGTTGCCTTGATTCAACTGGAGAACCGGGTCGCGGAGGGAATAGAGGGCGGCGACAAAGTTCGGCAGGACGAGCGCCAGCGACACGGCGAGCGCGAGGAACTTCATTTACGAGGGGTGGATCGGGGAGATGCGATGCTGTTACAGAAGTGAGTCAGCGGCGGCGGGAGGGGTCATGAGAATGAGAATAAGAGGGTGAGAGTGAGAATGAGAATGAGGCATAATGAGAATGAGAATGAGCAAAGTTGATGATCTGGGCCAAGCAGCAACGGGGCGATCGATCTGAGCCGAACCTGGATGGAGCGCTGATCTGATGCAGCAGGTCTCTTGGCCAGTACAGAGTCCCTGTCCTTGGCCACGATCGGATTGCTAGAGTCGGAAGAGTTGGCCAACGCCTATCCGGCCGGCAGCTCGAGGATATAAGCCCTGGCGGGCAAGTCCCGCCCTGCAGCGAGGGCCGATGGCGCTGGTGAAGGTGGCGAGCGGCGATTGGCTCGCGGAGTCTGAATCGGAGCCGGCCAAAGACAGACCAGGCAGGGATCATCCAGCACGGGGATGGCATGGGATGGCATCGTGGCGGCCCGAGCATACGATGAGATGGATGCTGTCGACCATCGAACACTCGTCTGGCTCTTGCCGCAAACGATGGATCCCGATGCGTTCCGTGTCCGCCCTGGCTCTGGTCGTCGCATCATTCCCGAATCACTCAACATCGATAATGCCGGGCGTGGCCAGCAGAGGTCTATATTTACATCCAGAGATCGCTCCGAGGCGGTTGTAGTTATTTCCGTTTCATTCTGTGAATGCAGTGCTTTGGAATCAGTTCTAGATAGATGGCCGATGAGCTTGTTGGGCAGGGGCATGCGAAAGCAGTTATAATCGAAAGAGTGTATCCAGCCGACAGAGGACGAAGCCCGGATCTAATCAGAGCGGGACAACGGCAGTTCGGCTGGGGTATTGCGGTGGAGACTGATGCTGGAGGCTCGACCAACTAGGCAAACAGCTTGTCGTCTTGCTGCCGCTTCCACAGATGCAGGTTGATCTCGGTGGCTCGCCGGAACTCGCCCGAGAGCCGCATGCTGCGGGCATTCTTCTGAAACAGACAGAAGGGCTCGCCGCTGCCGGACCAGTGGAACTTGGTTTCGCTCGAGACCAGATCGGCCGCCCAGTGGGTGATCTTGAGGGTGCGGGTCTTGCCGACGGGATCGTGGCGGTCGTTGACGGGTCCTCCGTTCATCCAGAGGGGTTGGTTGCGATCATCCAGATGAAACAGGTTGCCGCAGATAGCACCGTCGTCGCGGACGTAACCAGCGACGCCGCCTCCGTACTTTTCAAAGCGATACGGAGTTCCCAGCATCTCAAAGGCCAGCCAAAAGAGCTCCTTGTCGCCTGAGAGAGCACAGTTGGAGCAGACGGAGAGCAGGGATGATCAGCTATCTGAGAACGGCCTGGCCAAAGGAACTACCAGCACTGTAATCACACCGAGCGACCGAGACAGCACGCTGCTGCTGCTGTGCTCCCGTTCACTCCAATTGACTGCGGCCGGGCCTTCTTGAATCACCCGCTCATTGAGCCACTCGATGGTTGCATCGACTTACCCCAGAATGTCCCCCAGAGCGGACCGCGGTACTTGCGGGTGTTGAGCAGGCAGATGAGAAGCAGCTCGTGAAAGGCACGGCCCTTGTTGAAGATCACAATGCCCGAGTCGACTTCGTGGTCACTGAGCCGGTTCAAGATGCGGCTGTTGGTCTTGAGGTACTGGGATGGGTTCGGGAACAACTCCTTGAGCTTGCGGTCGGTGGGGTTGTTTGGGTTGAAGATGGTACGATCGCGGAAGTAGTATGTTCCGGTGGCCTTGTAGTCGGCAATGTCAAAGGCCCGGGCCGGGTCCTGGAAGAACAAGATGTCGGCGTCGATCAAAATGGCCTCGCTGAAGGATGTGGCGAGGAGCGTGAAGGGCTTGAAGGCAAAGCCGCTGATCTGGGCCTTGTCGAGGTCAAAGTAGTCGTCGAGGTTCATGATCTGGAGGTCCTCAAACTCGCCCAGCATCGCACGGTAGACGGCGTCCTTCTCGGTGCCCGAGTCGGTGTAGAAGACCTCGATCGGGAGCGTTGTGTTGACGGACCGGCGGAGCGATCTGATTGCCAGATAGGCAAACTCAAAGTGCCCAGCTCCGGTGGTGAGGACGATGCCCCGGGTGTTGCGCTTGAAGGAGCCGAAGAGCTTCTCGGTCGAGGTCCAGGTGCGAGACAGGGTGATGAAGGGAAAGAGCTTGGACTCGATCTCGGCGAGTGCGTCTTTGGTGTGGGAATCGGCCTGAGAACGGTGGTGGGTCACAAAGCCGTACAGGTCCCGATAGAGCTCCATGTGGCGGACGAGCTCGACATAGTCGTTCTCGCGCAGTTCGACGGGGCTGAGTGCCGCCCACCGCTCAACCAGCAGGCTGGACTGCGTCTGGATCTCGCTGGCCGGGAGCTCGTCATGGAGCAAATTGTCGGCGGAGAGATTCATGTCGCCGGCCATCTCGGTTGGGATAGCAACGGGCGGCACGTCGACCGTATGAAAGCCGATTTGGGGAGCGAGCGTGCCGGCCATATTGTTCTGGAGCCGACCAAGGAGGGCAACCATCGCGGCGGCCATGACGAGCAGAGCCAGGGTCAGTGCGTTGCGGTATCGCATGCGCTGGGGCCGCAACAGGACGGCGGGTTGCGGGTGCTTGACCGCTGCCGCAGCGGGCTGCGAAACGAGGCTGGCCTTGGAGATCATGGATGACCGGGATGAGAGAACAGATGGGGAAGCCCAAGCACTTTGCGTGGTCCGAGACGGACGGGGGAGGGAGCAACAGCCGTGGCTATATAGCCAGCGGCCTGCCGACTGTGGTCTCCAGAGGGACCGAGGGACCGACCGAACACCCTGGCGGCCCTCTCCCGATGGAAGAAACAAGCCGGACGATACCAGCGGCAAGCAGCCCACGCCCCCGACTGCGACAGCGAGCGGCAGCGAAACGAGAGCAAGCATCTCCAGCACCGATGGCGGCAGCTCTCATCTGGCAGTTTGCTCGCACCGACGGACCCTGCATCGGCACCCTGCTGTCCCCCAGCGGCCCCGACCGGTCTCGACAAGATGGATCATGCACTCGCTGTGTACTCATGAGCCAAACGGTCAGGGATGGTCGATGCGCTGGACATGGCGAGAGGAAAGAGCGAGGGATAGGGCCCGCAGGGGCGACAGGGACAGACGCAGGGTGATCTTGGTCAGCGCAGAAGGATGAGGGTGCGTGCAGCCAAGTGATTCCTGCAGGAGGGGGGTTGTGGTCGATCCCACGCCCTGCACCCTTTGGCTTTCTTCTTGCTGCTGGTGCGGAGTTTGCCAACGACACAGAGATCCCGAGGGATACACCAGCGGCGCCTACAGAGACCCCAGCCGATGTGGACAGACCGCGCGGGTCGGTGCGGGCAGCGACGGGGGTGGGATGGGACGAAACGGAGTGGGGGAAATGCTGATCTTGTTGAAGAATGATTCACAGAAAAGAAACACCTGAGCGGGTGGGAGTCGGCATTTCGTGGAGTTCGGGAGGGCATGTGTCCGCCATGCGGAGCAGGGATCGAACGAGCGGGGGACAGGACGAAGAGAGTGGGCGAGCAAGGGACGGCAACGACAGACGAATGGGCAGAGCGAGACGGGAGAAGCAAACGGCCACACTGCGAGGCCGGTGGGGATGCGGTGGTCACGGAGACGGGGCAGCGAAGGAAACGAGGAACGACGGGGAGGGGAGACTTGCTCGACAGGCAGCGAGATCATCATCCGGCATGTGCAAGCACTGCACACCAAAGAGGCGAAAACCAAAATGCAGAACTGGGAAGCCACAGCGGAGATACATGATACTGAAAGGACCAGGTCGTGCATCGAGCCCTGTTGGGGGGGGGTGTCGAGCAGAGTTAGCTCGATGGCGGCTGCTGCTCTGGAGATCATCAACACAGTCTGGGCAACAGGCAATGCCAGAAACGAATGCTTACCTACCGGGGTGGAGGCCAGCCATCGATGCTCAGCCGGCCATGGCTCCCAATGTGAATCTATGAGATCGGAGCAAAGTCGGCCTCAGCCCTGGCGCGCTCCTATAGCCCGGACTGGCTGTCGAAGAACCACTGGAAAGTGATCATATCCGCAAATGAGTAACCCTTAGTAAAACCGAGCACGGACAAGGTCGCGGACAAAGGAGCGATCGAATCTCGGCTCTGCCGATGCACTTGTGCCCAATACAACAGGGACAACACCGCACCGGCAGCCCTCTCTCGCCCTCTGCCTCGACCGACTTACGTCCACTTTTGTCAGAATCAGCTCCACGATCATAGAATGCAGACTCATGTTGGCGATGCTGTCATAGCCACTCATGGCATTGGTTTCGGGCGTTCGGATCAAGGTGGGGCTTGATCATGGCAGGCGAGCAGCAACAAGGCCAGGTTAGGAACGACGTTTCCCATGCGGATTGCAGATGCGACAACACGCCATCGCCATTGGCTTGTGAGCAGGCCATGTCAGAGAAGCCACAGCTGCTTACCCAAAGACGATCGCCAGGTTGCTATAGTCCATTTTGTTGACATCCGACTGGGCAGCGACCCTGGTATGTTGCGCAAAAGTCAGCAAGCGGTCAGGAACCCGTGGGTCCATGAAGCCATGTATCCGTGCATTCCGTCCCAGGATCACTTCACTGGACAGTCACGATCGAGGGCACACGCGAGCCCACTGCACATTGTTGCTGATCGCTGGTCGCGCCACCAAGACGTACCGGCAGAGATGGCGGCTGAGGAACTCCAGGACGTCATAGTTGGCTTTCGGCAGCGACTGGATCAGCTCCTTCAGCTCGTAATGCTTGTCGTTGTAATCCTCCTTGCCTATATTGATCCAGTTCGTCGGTATAATTGTCGGCCGCATCGGGTTGGATCAGGAACGCAAGCACCAGGGGTGTGAGGAGAGGATAGGAATTGGCCAGCCGGGCAAGACTCATTTGAGATGCTGATCGCAGCGCGGGCGGCTGATGTGCAGCATGGCACTTACGAGCGGCATCCATGAATTGCTGATAGAACTCGAACGGGAACAACGGGTTGTGGAGCTCGCGGAAGTACACTGGGAGGTTGAACGCAGTCAGGTCACAGGCCGCATGGATCACCTTGTGTATCTCAGATGCGTGCCATACGGTCTACGGCGCTATCACATCGACGACTTACGCTTCAGCAGGGCGGCAACAACGTTGATGTCGTCTTCTTCATTCAGAGCCACGGGTTGACCTGCAGAAAGACACCAGCCGGGATTCAGCACACAATATCATGATCAAGGAAGGCGGTGTTGAGCGCCAACATGTCCCTGAGCCAGTTCGGCTGCCAAGCCAGGAGGGGTAGCAGGATAGATGCGATGAGGCGGCTGCCGACAAGACCTACGCTGGTTGAACTGGGCCCGGTGGTTGTTGATATGCGACGTTGTGCCCGAGAGTCGATAGATACCCTGCGACTCCAGGCCGCGACTCTCGATCTCGGTGCAGCACTGATACACAATCATCGGGATGCGCATATCGTTCTCGTGATCGACGTGGAAGTCGAGATAGCCACCAAACACATCTGATACACCACAACGTGAATTAGAGCCAATTTGTGAGGACAGCATTGGATGCCTTGGACCCCGCAGCAAGCTCCAAGCCACCGAAGTGCGATTGAACAGACAGCACGAACAACAACCACAGTGGGCGGAGCGCTCGAAACACGAACCTTCTGGTGATGTGTCAGGGACAGCCGCCTCCATCTTCGGGGTCTTGCTTCCTGCTCCCTTCTCGCCGGGCTGTGGATCCAAGCAGGCAGCGTCAGCACAGGTGTTCGACAGAGCCCCCCGGTTCTAGACTCCATGGTATCCCACGTTCGCCGTATCCAACCATGCAAGATGGCGTGTACTTACTCTCCGGAAGAAATTGAACACGGCGGCGCGGCCACTTTTCTTCTCGCCCTGCTCCTCCGCACTGGCGTCTGCCGGAGCGCCGTGTTTCTGCTGGATGCCAGCGAGGAAGCCTGCAAAAGGAAAACAAACCCGAATTGTTTGGGGGAATGAGTTGACACAATCGCGCAGCAATGCCTTGCGGTCCCTGCAGAAGGAGCCCATCAGACAACAGATCATGCAGCGGCTCGATGGGAGCACCTTTCTTTTTCTGGGCCTTGACGACCGTCGAATCACCGATCGAGACGGGTTGGATCTGCGGTGATGAGGAGGGACCAACAGCGCCGTTCTGGTCCTTTGTAAAAAGGCAGCTCACGACTGCACCGGATCCCAAGCCAGGAAAGTGTCAGCAACCGAGAGAGTCGATCTGATCCTCCAAGACAAACAGAAAGCAAGCCTGGCGCGAAAAGGACATACCATACTCGTACTAACAACGACAATCGGGGCGTTTCGATAGAATGGATACAGAAACGAGTGCGTTTTGGTGAGAATCGGCGGTGCGTCAGGGACTCGCACGATGCACGCACAGCAGAGAAGCAAGGTGAATCGCCAGAGAGACTACGATGTTATGTCGCCATGGACGCGGCGACCGGAGACGCACCTCGTTGGGCGCCGCCTTTTCGCGGGCACACTCCTTGAGGGTCTCGATCCACTTGAGGCTGTCCTTCTCGGTCTGGAACAAAAGCAGCCAGTGGGCATACTTCTCGGTCGTCAGCGAGACAGCGTACTTTTTCTTTGTGTGGTTGGTGCCGTTCTCGATGGTTGTGGCCGAGGTGAGGGGTAGGACGCACGTCGGCAGAGAGATGTCTCCCTTTTTGGCCCGACTGGGGTCCTCCTTGTAGAAGAGCAGGAAGCCAACGCAGACGATTGCGTACGAGACTGTCCAGGAGGTCGAGTAGCGAGGCTCCTTCTTGCCCTCTTCGAATTTCAGCTTCTGGATTGGGCCCTCGCGGCGGACGAGCTCGGGGGGTACCGGGTTGACGGATGTGAGTGTCTGAACAAGGATAAAGTGAGGAGGTGAGTGATTTGGAGTTCAGGCTGAGAGGTCGGCTGTGCTTGCCGTTTTGGGTTCGGCTTCGGCAGTCGTTTCTCGCGATGCGCTGGCTGACTTCCTAATGAACATGCAACGCCACCCAGACGACTGCATCCGCCGTTCAGAGCGACTCTGACGAAAGCACACGGGCGACCCGGCTTACCAACGAGCCATCTCGTGCTTCTTGGAGGAGTTGGGACAGCCCGCCCGATGCCGTCGAGCTGTTGGAGAGTGTGTTCTGAGGCGGTTGCAGCTGGCTAGGCGAGGTCACGTCCTCAGATTCTCGCTCGTCATTGATACCTGTGGTCTCAACCTCCTCCGCCGTTTCGAAGGGATCCACGGCAGCCGAGGCTGGTTCAGACTGATGCATGACAGGATACACTGGAGGGTAAGCACAGGAGCATACTGGAACAGAGAGGGACAGCTTGGTAGCTTGGTAGCTTGATGCAGGCGAATACACAACAGGAGGCCAATGCACGAGCCCTCCGCGCACTGGCCACGCAGTGCCCGAGATGCTCACCTCAGTTGGAGAGTGGATGTGCTTCTGCAGATCAAGCGCGATCGAGGCGCCAAGCTGGGCGGCAATCTCCGGAGTGGGGCCAAAGGATACTCGGAAGTCGTAAAAGGCCATGCTCTTGATCTTTGCCGCGGCGTTGGTCAGCGAGCCGGGTTCCAGACCGGGAGAGGGTATCGCATCCCAGGTGACGGAAGGCTTGTCTTCGGGCGCAGCGCCATTAACCGCTGGCTCAGCGACTGGCTCAGCGACTGGCTCTGGTTCGCCGGTAGGCTTGACGGGACTCGATGCAGAGCTTTCCGGGGTTGGCTCCTGAAGCTCGTGCGCATGTTCGCCGGCATCGGTAATGCGGGGATCAACCCACGTGGTCTCGCCGGTTTCGGGGAACCAGAAATAGGGCTCGCCGTTGTTTGGAATCAGCCTCCAGCCGTTGCCGATATCGGCGCCCTCCTGCGAGTTGATTGGACGCGATGCAGCCCAGGCGAGCGTTTGAAGACACAGGCAGCGAGAATGTACGCATCAGACACAGGAGCACAGAGACAAAGACATGGGCAGACAAGCACCGGGCCACAGCCATTCAGAGACAAGGAGGCCACAGACCCCGTATCAGCACGGGATTGTCGTCATGGATCCGCTCATTCAGGTCAGAGCCTACCAGTTCGACTTCTTCGTCATCATCGTCTTCTTCTTCTTCGTCGGCGTCGTTTTCACGGTTGCCCTGCCCGTTTGCGACATCGGCCGCGGTCTCTTCCTCCACGGCCTTCTCGATAGCCGCCACGACAGGCTCAGGAGCAGCCACGACACCAGGCGCGGCGTCAAACTCAGAGCCCGCATCCTTGTCCGGCAGAGTCGGAGGCCTGTCCAGCGAGTCCAGCAGTTCGGGCTTGTCGGCAGCAAAGGACAGTTTGCCATTGAGGAGTCGCGGGGTGGAGAAGTGGTAGTCGGACTGGGGAATCTCGGGAAGGGCCAGGGGCTGCGACCTGACGGGGGGCTCCGGCACATACGAATCGAGCACCGGGGTGGGCTGGATCGACGGCGGGGTTTGGGAGGGCTGGGAAGCCGGGGTCGACTGAGCGCTCTGAGAGGAAAGGGGGATGGCAATGGGCTGCGCGGGACTGCCATCCAGCTGGGAGGGCGATGCCGAGAACTCCTTGTTGGACAGAGCTGGGGTGGTGGCAGTCGATGACGTCCGAGGAGGCAAGCTGGAGGGCGAGAGGATTTTGTTGACCGGGGTGGGCGAGCCGTCGGATGGCGAGTTGTTGATCGACGACGAGCGCTCCATGAGCAGGGGTTGGCCCTGGGCCTTGACAGGGTCGTTAGAATTGCCTCGATCGATGGCAGGATAGATGTGCCTCTTGCGCTCGGGTGGAACAGGGGTGCTCCCATCGCCTTGGGTCACGGTGCTCTTCACGGTGGGCTGCACTGTGCCGGAGATGCCGCTGGAAGGACCAAGCTCGCGATCGGTGGCCTTGCTCTTGGTGCGGACGGGATGGATGCTGACCTGAGCGGTGATGGACTGGAGGGAGGGCGAGGGCGACACTGTGGGCGAGCCGCCGAACTCGGAACGCAGATACCTCCGAGTATCGCCAGCGTGGTCTGAGTGCATCGACGATATGCGAGCAGGCTCCGAGATTTCAGAGCCCGAGCGGCCGTCCTTGGGACCGGCACCTGCCGTCCAGACAGGTATCGAGTTGGACTGTGAAGGCGACTGCCCGTACGCGGAGAGGTTGCTGGCGGCTTCGTATGACGCCACTCGTTTCGGTGCCTGATCTGATGAGTAAGAGCCGACCTTGACAGCACCATAGGCGGCTGCATAGACAGGGAGAGAGCACGGCGGGTCGGCCATGGAGGATAGCGCCATGCCCGGGATGCCCAAGCGATAGAGTGTCGTCAGTCCGCGGAGCAGGCGAGGTGTTGGCATGCACAAGAAGGTTGGACAGATGACATCCGGTGTACGGATGCATCCGCCAGCCGGGGCTCCGGGCTATTCCGCCACACAAAGGGGCGTATGGGCAGAGTGGTGGCTCGACAAGCGCGGCTCGGGATGCTTACGCTTGGGCGACTCGGGCAGGAGCTCGACCCGGTTGGCAGGGAAGTAGCCCTGCTCATTGCGAACTCGTCCCTCATACCAGTCCTCGTTACAGAGGGCAACGACCTCAATCAAATCGCCGGCCGAGAACGAGATTTCGTTGTCCTGCAGCAGATCGAGCGGGATAAAAAGTGACACTGGTCAGTGTCCAAGTCGGAGCTGGAAGCGTCCTGATAGACGGCGACCTCTTGCATCGAGAATGAGGGGAAGGGATGGGAAAGTGGCGCCGCGATTGCATATCGTAAGGGGGTGGGCTCGCTGAAGGGCAACATACTTCGATGGCGTTGTAGTTCCACTTTGCTTTGGCATATCGCTTCACGCCCGCGGGGGCGTTATCGACATGCAGGACGGACATGGTGCAAGGACAGGAATGTCAGGCGGATCCAGGGTCGGTGAGCTGTTCGAGGAGATGACGATATGCTTGAGGGAAGCGACTGATGCTCGGATGGTGGGTGTGCTTAAAGACAGGCCTGCAGAAGAGGAATGGCCGCGGTAACAGCCGCCGGGCGGTGATGACGGTGGCAATGGTCAGCGCGGAAGCGGCGGTTTGGAGAATCCGCTGGACCAGGACCAGGCCCGGACAGGTTGCGGGGGCGCCGGCGAGACGCATGACGGTACCTCGGACGATGCGGTGAGCTGCTTGGAGATGGGATGCAGATGCGGATGCGGATGCGGATGCAGATGCAGACGCAAAGGCAGGTGCAGACGCAGAGGCAAGGGCAGATGCGGCGGTGGAGAGTCAGAAGAACAGATGAAGACAGCCCCGGGCCGAAGACGCATTTGGCGAAAGACAAAAGAAGACAAAGGGCGGCCTCGCTGCGCTCTCGCTGTGCTCTCGACGTGCTCTCGCTGCGCTCTCGCCATGCTCTCGCTGTGCTCTCGCTGTGTTTCGATGTCGCTTTCGAGTTGATCGTCCAAACGGCACTTCCCAACCAGTTCAACACACCTAACGTTATTCAACACATGCAGCACATCCAACACATCCGTGCGCACTCGGTGCACTCACACTAGCTGCCTCGCATTCGCCCGGTTGCCCCCAGCACCGCCGTCGCCGCTATTATCGGGCTGCTGGCCTCCCCGCCCCACTGGCCGCTGGCCGCTGACTGAGTTTGTTTGTTGCGACGCTTTCCTTTTGGGGAACGCCCGTCGAAAAAAAGGAAATGCGCCTGGACGGCGCCGCGGCCCGTGTCCACGGCCAGCGCCATTGGCCCCGAGCAGACCGCCTCATGTGCTGCCGGACTGGCGGTGCATCATGGCCAATTTCTCAAGTACGAATGTATATTCAGGATTTGGGGGGGGGGTGGAATAGCGACTGCAGGCACAGGGCAACTGCAGCCACAGGGCGACCCGTCCCGCTGGTGCACTGTCATCCCAGCCACACTGGCTGCGCGATAGTTCGACTGGCACACCGGAGCATGTTCCTTGCTGTGAGTGCTTGCGCTTGACCCTCTGAGCATCTTCATGGTCTATCGACATCAAGATACTCGGGTGGCTTCCAGGCACCGTGAGCACACTGTTTGGCCGTGGCGGATGATGAATGGTGTGTATTCAGGTCCGGAAATCAACGACAGCTCAAAAACAGGGTGTTCCGGTTCAAAATGGACTCCTGTATCCATCGCCTTCGTCGACATAGCCAAAACCGTCGCCATCGAAGTAACCGTCGGCGTCCCCGTCTTGGCCAATGCCATCAAAGTCGTCATCGACATCCTCGGCTCGGCTCACACCCTCGCTGCTGCGGCCGCCGACACTGCCTCCCTGATCGCCGTGGCTTTCGCCGGACTCGCTTTCGTGGCTGCTGTCCCTGTCAGGCGCAAAGGCGTCCTCCTCGGGGCTCTGCTCCGCAAACTCGGGGATGATGTTGACGTCGTCGTCGTCATCGTCCTCCTCATCTCCGGAGCCTGCTTCGCCCGCGTTCGACCCACCATTGTCCGGCCGGCTGCCAGGTTCAGCAGGAAGGCGGCCCGGTCTTGGGCCGGTCGAGGACTGCTTTCCCCGAGCACCATCATGGTAGAGTCGGCATTTCTCCCGGCGGCACTGCCCCGTCTGCTGAAACTCGGGACACACAAAGACATGCCTTTTGGGACAGTGCTTTCCCAGGGCACAGAACTTACCTGACCGAAACGACGGACACAGCGGAGCATCTGCCCGCAGCCGCACATGGACGTAGGGACACGCCGGGTTGGTACAGCCGCTAGGAGTGCCAAAGTACTCGCACACCGGCGTGTTCTTGTCCGTGGGTGTATGCGACAGTTGGCAGTTGGCCCGTGTGCATTGGCCCCGCAGCGAGAAGGGACAGAGTGCCACTCGGTTGGGGTCATGTCGGAACGGACAGGGTTTGCGACACCACCCTGCAAAACATGTAACCCGACTGAGTGCTGTCGCTCAAATACGACACAAAGATTGCTGCTCATCAGTGCAAGCGACCATGCCGATCATGGCTCGGTTTCAAGGCGATACGAACCTTGCTGGTGGTAGAGCACACAGTACGGTCTGCGGCAAACGGCGCAAATGGGATGGATGAGCGCGACTGGTCCGGTGGACGACCTCAGGTTCCACATTCACCACCATGGCGTCCTTCCGTCATACCACATCCCTAAGCACAACGCAGGCGCTGAATCCCGCACTATCGAGCCACGCACATATGCCCTGCGCATCGTACATACTTGAGTCTGTGATAGTTGCCGTTTGGGACCAGGCCGTAGTGCTGCCCTTTGACGACAATCTCCTTCGGCATAACCGTCTTGGATGACAGTCGTGTCTGGGCTGCAGGGCAGTAATACATCAGTAGAGGCAGTGGGCACTGACTGAGTACCTTGGGTCACACGGCACCAGCGCCCAGAGCATACTTCAGAGAGAACCGGCAGCGTACCAGAGCGAATCAGTTTTGTTCCTACAACGGCAAATGGCTCGCCGAGGACATGCACGACCTTGAGCGCTGATAAGGCAACGGTGGCATGACTCAGTCGCCAGAAGATGCACGGTGGAACACCAAGTATTGAAGTCGTTCGACTCGATGTGATCACAGCGCGAACGCTAGCAAGGCGCTGACTATAGAAATCGAACGTGTGTCTGCTGGAGACAGATCCAGGCACCTACAGCTAGATTTGAAACGACCTGCCGGTCAAGGAAGGCATCGGGCGATGGCCCGTGGCAGTTGATGGGAAGAATCGATGTTTAGAGACAGAGCACAGTCGATCGGTGCTTGAGCGACGTGCAACGCCGCCGCTGCAATGTCCAGAGCCATACCCGATTTGGTGCGATTAGCAGCACCATTCCCAAATGAATGCGCAGGGGGTCGTGGCCGCGTTGAGGTCATGTTGGCTCCATAGGAGTACGGATGGTATTTCGTCGGCCACCGGTGTGCGCCTGGTCGGAAGACTGGGGCCGGAGCGTGGTACCCAGAGAGGGTCGGGTGGAGATGAGGGGTGGTATGAGGAAAGCTGGCTCGGAAGGTCATCGCCGGGGATGCTCTACCAGGCGTAGAGACTGATGTCTCGCTTGAGACCGAGAGGGCGGGCGACGAAGGGAAAGTGGAGGCCGGTGCCGTGGCCAGAGTCGAGCCCGGCTGGATCGGTTCCTGGGAGCTGGGTGGACGCAGCCGTTCGGGCTGGGGAAAGCTAGGAGTGGGGTCAGCGCTTCCAAGAGAGCCTGTGACGGGCAGCCCAGTTCCCGGGAGCCCGTTCGCCATGTTGTCTTCTGGTGCCTGGGCGGCGCTGGTATGGTCTGCACGAGAGTCTGTGATGGACATGGGCGGCAGCGAGTCTGAAGCGCGCAGATCGCCCGTCGGAGGTTGATTCGAGCCTGCTTGCTGGAGTTTCTTGAGCTCAAGCGCCTCGAGTTGGAGCTGGAGGAGGATCTGCTTCTTCTGGACGGACTTGCTGAGGGCCTCGATCTGGTGCTTGAGCTTGATCGACGAGAGGAGTTGCTGATGCGACCTCGGAGCTGCAGCGGCTGCCGAAGAGGTGCTGCTGGCTTTGTGGTAAGGACCCATGCTAGAAATTGTGTGCAAAAGGCTGGGAGAAGGGCGATGCCGGAGACGTTTGAAGATGCAGCGACGGCGAGGCTTGATGCTGCAGCCGACGCAGAATGATCTGGAATGATCCGGAATGAGGTGGCTCGACGACGGCGAGTCTCGGATAGGGTACGAGCAACGCGCTGGAACCAGGAGATCCTCGAGGAAAACGATGAATGCAGACGGCCGCCGTGGAGAGCTGCGGTGCCGGTCGGTCAGTCGGCGATGCAGGCGAGCGTCAGATGACGAGACGACTGGGGTGGGGTTCGTGCTGTCGTCGCGAGAGGCCCACGGGAGGCTGTTGGGATGGCAGGCAGGCAGGCAGCAGATGGCTCCGGCGACAGCGACAGGCTCTCGGCAGAGTCTCCAGCGGCAGTCTGGCGGCAGTCCAGACGCAGTCCAGCAGCCGTCCTCGTCGGCCTGGTCTGCTTCGGCAGGGGCGGCAGATGCAAGGGCAACGACAGCGGACGACAGCGGACAAAGCCGACAGCGCTTTCGAGCCAAAGGCCGGTGGCGCGGCCGGCTCGAGCCACGCATTCGAGCCGGCGCCTCGCTCGAAAAAACTTTTTCAGACCGCGCGGACGGATGCGGCTCCACGGCCAGGCCAGGACAGCGAACAGCGGCTACGACGAGGATATCCGCTGCATCAGACGCATCTGCAGCAGCTCCTGAACGACCGCAAGCACCCTCCCGCCCCCGAAGCTGCTCCAAACACAGCCATGGACTACCAGTCTGCTCAAGGAACCGCCGTTCAGCGGCCCCAGCGCATCGAGATCGCCTATACCTGCGGCGGTACGCTTCTATCGCATCGCAGCAACAGCACCGAGGCAATGGCTCGACTGAAGCCGCCGCGAGGATCACGATCTCTGCGGGTTCGCTGAGAACGCATAGCCCTTGCCAGGACGGCGCTGGATACAAACAGGGACGTTCTGGCAAGGCTTATGCGGCCTCGGCGAGCGGCACGATCCTCCTCGCTTCCGCAGACGCTAATATCATCGGTTCCTGGATAATATTCGCGACACAGAGTGCGGTGCCGACAACGAGATCAAGCCGCGAGAGCCCATCCGCTGCAAGGAATGCGGCCACCGCATCATGTACAAGAAGCGAACCAAGCGCAGTGCGTATCCCATCTGCTCGCGTGCTTGGGTTTTGCCATTTGGTTTCCTGCAGTTCCTGGGACGGCTTCTGCGCGGATGAGCGTTCGGACCGATCTGCGAACAAAAGTGCACATCCGTCTGCGCAGACGGATATGCAAAAAACGAGCACGCAGACAGAGAGATGCGCAGATCGCAGAGTTCCAGTGCATCCATGCGGGCATTCGAAGAACGAGCGCTACGATGAAGAACAGCCGAGCGGGTCGTCAACCAGCCGCGAACAACTCACCTTCAGATCGAGCCGATGCCGAAAGGATGGATGCTCCGGCCGCGATTCATCCGGATGTCGCTGAGGAGGATTACCAAAGGTTCCCTCTCCGATGACCCGCCTCGGGATAGTCCTCCTCTTCAGCCGCAGTTGCCTCTGTTTGGATCTTTCACATACTCTTTGTCGGCAGTTCACTAACCGCAAATCCACGTTCTTCGCACCCCCCCCCAAAACGACACCCACCTCCTTCGCTCAACGTTGCCCCCACGGCGTCAAATGGCACGCCGTTTGCAGTGGTCCAGTTCGAAGCCCGATGAACGATTTCAGCGCCGAGCCATTCGCTCGCGAGTGGCTGTCAACTACCCGTATCATTCCTCCCCCTCCTCCCTCCTGATCTCGCCACTGGAAAGACGCACTGGTTTCGCAGATTCCAAGTAGCTCGGCCAGCGCATCAACTGCATCGCCGCTCTCGGTGCACATTCTCCTCTCGTCCGCACTTGATTCTGCTCTCGTTGGTGACCCCCCTGGCTGTGCATGTTGTTGCGCAGTGATGTCGATCGATAAGCACCCAATTTCGTTCGGGAGACTTTCAACGAGAGGGCTTGTCCGCTCTCTCCTACACACGCATAATAACACTGTCGATCCATGAGCTGTGACGAGTACTCTATAGCCCTCTAGTGGTCGGGGATGGCAAGCAGCGTTGCGGCTGGCACAATGCCCAGGGCCCTCCGCTTCCTTCCGTCGCCATCGAGAGCCGGCTTGGCCGACGCTAGTGCACATCAGTTCCAATGGGTGCCGATTCCATTCTACTTCTCTGTCAATGTATTTGAGCGCCAGGGAATGTCTACGCCGCTTTCGGCTTGGGGGTCTCCCTTGGCAGCAAATCTCACTTCAAGTCCGATGGGGTGCCCGTCGTGGGTGAGATGCGGCTCGAGCGCAATTCCATCATGCCGATCCGACCCTTTGCACCTTCAGGTCTTCTTCAAGCTTCATCATCTTGGTGGTCAGTTCCTGCATCGCCAGCATACATCAGGCGGCATCAGTTCCAGCATATGACAAGCGAGTAGCATGTATGAGCGAACTCCAGGCAGCATTCAGCATCACCCACCCCAAGTAACTTTTGCATCTTCATGTTGATCTGCGACAGCTGAACGGGATCCATCTTCTGCATCGCGGTGACGCTCGAGAGGATATTGAGGTTGAAGCCCTGGATGCGCAAGGAGCTCGAGAGTGAGAATAGGCAGCAGCGTCGAAGCATTATATTTCGCAAACGACTCCGATCCATCGATCCACACTGCACCGCTAGCCTCGGTGAATACCAAACCTATCGAGCCGACACACGACCACACTTTGTCCGCATTCTCATATTTGTCCCCATCAACATGCTTGGTGCTCTGTCTGACAAGAGGCGGCGGCGCACCTGTATCTTTGGAGGATCGGGCTGGAGCTCGGCTGCATAATCTCGCAGGACATACTGCTGCAGCGTTTTGGATTTTTGCTCAGACTCCTCGGCTGTCTTGGTAAGACGCTCGGTTAGAGAGCGTACCTCCGTCTCGGCGGCCTTGAGACGCTTGTTGAGAAGCTCGTTGTCCTGGGCCAGCTTGACCAGGTCGTCCGTGAGCTGCATCGGATCGGAGCAAGGTTTCGAATGAGTACTTTCATCCATCCGAGTGTACGATGCAATGGCGCTGCCGCTCCATCTTGGACTTGCTTTGTCATCCATATGCTGTCGAGTCCATCCAAGACAAACAGAAACCCTCAGACGAAGCAGGTTCCTCGACAACTCGATACGGAACGGCTATAGCGCAGGTGCTCACCCGGTCGACTTTTGGAATCCCTGCCATCTCTGGATGCTTGGCTTGAAATCAAAATGGAGACATTCTGTCAGTACAAGCCGCGAGCCTGGGATGGATCGCCATCAAGATTCTATACGCGCAAGCCGTGCGGGAGCCTGTGCTCCGAGCAAACCAGCAGAAACGCGCTGATAGAAGTGAAATCGTAAATCGTAAATCGGCGACATCCGCCCGTATTCACAGAGGATCGCTCCACTGTACGGTGCGAGTCTCAGATCCTGCTTACACGGCGAATCGCTGGGATTCTCGAGCTCGGGAGGGGCGCTTGGGCTGGACTGGGGTGCGCTGTTTTGCTTCCTCTCTTTTGCAAGCTGCTTCTGCAGGTCTTTGATCTGAAGTGAACCGAGGGCCAGAACGTATCAAATAGTTACCCATGTCAGCCAGAATGTAAGTTATGCTGCGCCATAACCGCTCCTTGGCCAAGGGAGAACTCATCGCGGGCCTCGTTACCCGTCTTCAGCATCGACTCTGACCGCGGAGCACAGAATACAGTGCACAAAGTGCAGAATCGGTGTGGGATTCAAGGCCATGGCATCAAAACATTGCATGCTTCAGCAAGGAACCGGCCAGCGAGCCGGTGGGACTGAGGCCTCCGAGAATATCGAAAGCCAACCCTTACGATTTGATTGTGGCGCTTCTCCGCAAGCTTCATGTCATGCTCAGCCTGAAGAAGCCTTTCATTCACTTGGTTCGCTTCGAGCTTGAGGGCTTCGAGCTCGCTCGAGAGCTGCTTCACAACCTGTTCATGTTCTGCTTTGGCCACTTCGGTCTCCTTTTGAACAGACTCGATCGAGGCATCTAACTCGCTGATGCGCTGCTTGAGCTGTGCTTCTCGCTGTCCCAGTTCGTCGCGCTCTTTCTCGGCTTTGCCCGCTTGCTTCTTGAGATGGGCTTCGCTTTGCTGAAGCTCGTCACAGCGAGACTTGAGCTTCTTGATCGACTCGTCCTTTTCGGCCAGCGCTTTAGAGGATCTCTCGAACGACGCGCGAGAAACCTCCATCTCGGCGGTGAGGACGCCGTGGGTGCTTTCCAACTGAGCTAATTGCTCCTTTAATGCCGTCAGCTCATCTTCCAGATGCGCACTACTGGCTTTGATTTTGAGGTACTCATCGCGGGTCTGCTCGTAATCTTTCTCCTTGGCGGTCAGTTTGGTTGATACTTCCTCAAACTGCTTGGCCCCCTCCTGCTTGCTTGTCTGCAGATCTTGTTGAAGTTGCTTGATGGTTTGCGTTTTGGCGGCGATGTCATCGCTACGGGCGGCAAGGTCCTTTTCAAACTTCTTGATCAAGTCGGTCTTTTGCGACTCCAGGGCCGCAATGTCCTTTTTGATCTTTTCGAAATCGGCAGTGAGCTTTTGCTTCTCTTTCTTGGAGCTCTCTTCGAGCACACCCCGTTCCTTCTTCCATCGCTCCTCCATATCGAGCCTTTCTTTCTTGAAGAGCTCTTCTTGAGCCGCACGCTCCTTCTTTGCCCTTTCTTCTGCCTCGGCCCGATCTTTCTTGGCGCGGTCTTCGCTGTCTTGCTTGAGTTTTTTCTCGACGAGGTTGCGCTCGGTCTGGCTGGCGCTGAGCTTTTCCTGCAAAGATTTTACCTGGGCGTCGCTGGCATCCTTGGCTTGCTTGACGCTTTGCTGCAACAGGGACAGCTCCTTCTTGGATAAGCCAATCTGGGCCTCGAGCTGAGCGCATTCGGTTGATTTAGCCTTGATCTGCGCCTCCAAATCCGCAACAGCGGCCTCGTGGGTCCGGGTGAGGGTCTCAATCTCAGCCGCTTTCTTCTTGAGACCTTCGTCAAAGGCCTGCTGCCTGGAGTTGAGGTCGGCTTTATGTGCGGCCTCGGCCTCGGCAGCGGCGCTTTCTCTGAGCCTGATTTCGGTATTGAGGCGGTCATCCTTCTCTCGCAATGACTGTGCATACTTTTCCTCCAGGGTCTTGATGCTTTCGGCCTGGGCGGCAGCATCGACAGCAAGAGTCTTCAGTTGATCCTCGAGCGCGCGGATCTTTCTGGCGGCCTCCTGTTCGAGATGTTCCCGGTCGCGCTGATGTTGCTGCTCCAGTTGCTGTATCTTGCCGCGATAGCCAGCTTCCAGTGTCTCCAGCTCACGACCCTTGAGGGTCTCCCACTCCGAGGCGGTCTTCTTGTGTGATGTTTCGAGGTCCTGGAGCCTGGATTCGCGCTCGCAGAGTTGGACACGGAAGTGTTCAGCGGCCTCCGCGGTCTGTTTCTTAAAGCTCTCGTCTAACTCCTTGATCTTGTTCTCGAACAAGAGACTCTGGTCGCACGTATTCTTCTCGCTTTGGCTGATTTGGATTTGGCACTGCTCCAGCTGCACAGTCGCTTCGTCAATCCGCTTTTGGAGCTGCCCGGCTTCGACGTTATGGAGGTCGGACTGGATCTTTGCGTCGGCGGAATACTGCAGTCTGGCTCGGTCCATGTCTGCCTTGAGTCCCTCAATGGTTCTATTGAGGTGATCGACCTCAAGTCGGAGCCGCTCGACGACAACGTCTGTGGCCGGCGCATCGCCGTGCTCCGGAGCCTCCGTGCCGTCCGTAGCCTTCGTGTCGCTGGATTCCATGCCTTCGTTGATGTGCACGCTCTGGAGTTTGGATACCTGGGCTTTGAGCTGGGCAACCTGTTCCCAGGCATCGCTGACTTCCTGCTGGGCGCGAGCAATTGCCTCGCGATCGACATGGGACTCGAGCTCTCGGATGCGATTATCTCTAGCTCGCAAGGCGTCTTGAA
The DNA here is from genome assembly GCF_025602895.1 of Polychytrium aggregatum. Lineage (NCBI taxonomy): Eukaryota > Fungi > Chytridiomycota > Chytridiomycetes > Polychytriales > Polychytrium > Polychytrium aggregatum. The sequence continues at coordinate 276,472 of NW_026516255.1, forward strand.
GCTGCTGGCTTGTGGCCTTCTGCCCCTGATACTGTGTCTTTTCTGTCTCCAGCGCCTGCTTCAGCTGCCCAAGTGCCTTTTCGTGCCCTGCATTGATATTTTGAACTTCCAGCTGCTGAGCCTGCTTCAGAGCATCAATCTCGGATTGAAGTCTCTCTGAGCGGCGCAATACTTCGGCGCTGCTGTCCAGCAGTGCTTGCTGGACGTTGGTGAGCTCTTGCTCCGCCTGCTGTGACTTGCTCTTGTATTGATCGATTTGCTGTACCAACGACGTGTTGATCTCTGTCATGGTTCTTTCTCTTTCGACGATGCTCTCTTTCAGGGCCTTGATCTCAATGTCAGCCGCGGTGAGCTTCTCGGTAAGCTGATTGGCGACCTGTGCTGCAGCGAGCTCGGCGGATGTTGCCCCTGAGGACTCGACCTCCTGGTCGATCTTCACTGCCACAGAACCGGCGTGCGGAGAATCCCCGACTTGCTTTTGTGCCGATTTCATCGCCTCGAGTTCCCTGTGGAGGGATTCAACCTCCAACTTGGTGGCTTTGAGGCATTGTTCAAGTCGGTCCCGGTCCCTTTTGAGCTCCTCCGTTGCTGGGTCTTGAGCTGGCTGCTGTGCTGATGTAGGTGTAGGATGCGGGGTTTGTTCGGCAGAGGCTGGAGATTTTGCCGACGAGGTGGCTGGGTCGACGGGGCTCCCTGCACCGCCTGGTGTGCCTTGGCCGCCCGAAATCGCTGATGGTGGTGCGGACGACGAGACCAGAGGTGCCTGGACGGCCGCTCCGGTGGCAGGCGCTGTGTTTGCTGATGGCTTGTATCCCCACCAGCTCTTTGCCGCCGCAAATGACGAGGCGTAGTTGGGTGCTGATGGCTGAGCAGGGGGAGTGGCGGTGGAAGCAGCAGTCGAAGCAGCAGTCGAAGCAGTAGTCGAAGCGACGGAGGGAGCAGCGCCGACCGATGTCGATGCCGCACCGTTGCCGGGCTCAGGCTGCCTTTTCTCAGACTCGGCCTTCTTCTTGTAGGCCTCCAGCTCGGCGTTTGCATGGTTTAGTTTGTCCTGCAGAGCTTTTCTTTCGCTCTGGAGCGTCGCAACCTCTTCCTCAAGCACCTTGGATGGCAAAGGTATGGATGCCGCGTCCAGAACAGGCTTGCCCGAGGATGTTCGATATCGATTGAGCTCGTCCAGGGCCGTATGGAGCTTGGATACCAGCTCTTTCTGTTTGAGATCGCTCTCTGCTGTGATGCTGTGGATGTTTTCTTTGAGTGCCACATTCTGGTTGCAGATATAGGATGAGGTGCGATCTGGAATGTAAGTGTCGCGGCAAACAGCCGGACCATGCAAACAAGGGCTGACCCGAAAAGCGCTGGATTCGGCCAGCCACTCGTCAAAGTCACCAGCATAGCTGCTGGGTGAGCGTGCGAGCTCGAACTTACTTGCGACTTGTGATCGTTGAGGAGCTCGACTTCCCCTCTCAAACGCGAGTTTTCCTCCATGAGCTGCTGGAGCGCCAGCTTCTCTTTGGCTTTCTGGATGACCGCTGGCACACAGGGAAACGCCGACCGAACATTGGTGCAGCGTGTTGGCGACATAAGTGTTGGTCGGTGTAGAGAGGTCCTCGCCGTGACCAACGGTCGGGCTGAGCGATCCGTGTGCCTTTCGAACGAGGCGGTCCCGCTTTCTCACAGCACAGCATCCCCCAAAGCTCACCATTGACTTTCTTGAGCTCCTTCTCCAAATTGATGCGCTCTCGATCGACAACCTGCTTTTCTTTCTCTAGCAACGACTTGTCCTTGAGGAGCACTGTCTTTGAATTCTTTTCAGCCTCCAGGTCTGTGACCACAAGTGTTCATAGCGTGGGAGAATGAGGCATTGTTAGTGTCGGTACGGCCGATGATGCAGCCCAGAGTATGGCCCATCCGTACTGAACAATGCTCGTCCACACTATCACGTCTCTCGTGGGTCAGGTTGCAGAAGCAATGCGGACGCGCCTTGGGATAGCTTTTTGACCTGGGACTCGACAGCAAGCTTCTCGGTTTTCAGCAACTCAATCTACCAGTCGATCGCGTGGTTAGAGACTCGGATCGATACCAAGAGCACTCAAACACAGTGCCATGATATCAATCAAGAAAGTGCAGTGGTGGCTGTGCTAGTTGGTGGTTGCTGTGTTGGAGCGGCTGCTGCGTCGGACTGTTGCGCGGATGGATAGGCCGTGGGCGACCGACCGACTATCCCCACCTGCTTTTCGAGCTCTTGTGCCAGGGCCTCCGGTGCGGGGCTCGACTGAGGAGCATCTCCTTGGACCATCGATCCAGCGGATGTCTCTGGCTGTGGCGTGTTATCAGCCGCGCCAGAAGGCGAATGTGGTTCCGCGACCTGACTCATTAGCAGCTGCCCGTCGCCTTGATGGCTCGATAATCGCTGGGATGAGACGATGATGCCCTGCTATCGATTCCAACTGCAGAGAGAGAGAGCCCCAGCCACGTGAACAGCCAGATGATGTCATGCATTGATCGGCGTCCGCACACCTTCCAGGCGCCGCATTCACCAAGACCCAGCCCGTGATGGCCCCACACCGGCTGTGATGGGCGATGAGAGTGCGTATATTCAGCATCCGTACAAAATGATCACTGGCCGCCAACTGGCCGTCCGTTCAGGGTTGTGGCGAGCGCCGTAAATCTGTTCCACTGCCAGTCGAAAAAGGGTGGCTGGTTCGTCCAAAGGAAGCAACTTGACTGTGATTGCGGCCGCTGGCCAGGGCTGCTCGGCGCGACAGCGAGCAAGAAGGAAACTAGGCCTGTGGTGATGGATCGATGCCGGTTGGTTTGGAGGCGGGCTGGTGTCTGATCGCTGGAAAGGCCCTCAGTGGGTGCGGGGCTTTTTGGGCGCCGATGGGCTGATCTCGTCTTGGCCAGAAGTACTTGCCTTGTCGCCACGATCGCCACGATTGCTGTCGTCTTGAAGATCATCATCCTCATCGCTATCCCCATCGTCGTCGTCATCTGCTTCCTGCTCGGCAATGCCGGCCTCGTATACCTCGATGTGCCGGGTGAGATGCGAGTTGACCGATGCTTTGAGCTGTCCCAGATCAGCAACCAGCTGAGCGAGCGGGGCGAGCTGGGTTTCGCCTGCAGCAACCTGGGATTGCTGGATGCTGATGGAGCATGGCGGTTGTGTCTGCAGGGACACCGAGGCGCTGGGGAGAGCCATCAGGGCAGCGTCGGCGCAATGTCGATGATCGCAAGACAACCTCAGAATCAAGCCAAAAGCCAGCACTTTGTTCTCGCTCGTCCCCGCTTCTTCTCGCCCAGCCGAGGCGAGGCGAGACGGGGAGGTTGCAGACTTGAGTTCCAGAAACAGCGGCTGGCCGACAGTCGCTGGACTGTCTCGCCATCCATCTGCAACATCCAACGAGCGAGCCATGGTAAGAAGGCACTGCTCCATCGTGCGAGGACGCAGCGGTGGTATGAGTGATCTGAATCGCAGGTGCCATCGCCCACAATCTGCTGGAATCGCTCGCGGCTGGCGATCGATGCTGACAATCCGGGCCTCATCCGCCGCACATGTGTCGATCTTTGGCCCGACGGGGTTCAGGCAAAGGAATCGGCCAAGAAGATTATGGCACAGAATGCAAAGATCCTCTCGGATCTGCAGCTGCAGCTCGGCATTGCCAGTCTGATCTATATCATCTGGCGATTCGCCGTGCGCTACAGCTCCATCTCGATCTGGCACATTGTCGGTTTTGTGCTTGTTGAGGGATCTTTGTTCTTCATCTACACTCAGCTGCAAGCATTCTCTCGCCCAAGCTACGAGACTGGAAGCAACGTCGTCCGAGATGGCGGAGCAGACCTGAAGAGCGAGGGCATGATTGCCTACAGTGAGTGCTTGCTGCAGACACGTTGCTCCTCTGTGGTTTGGATTTGGCTTTGGATTTGGCCTTGGATTTGGCCTTGGTTGGCCCAGCCGAGGGCACATACATCGAAAGGGCACATGCATCGAGAACGCACATGCATCGAGAGAGCGGCGGCGCGGCGGCCAATTCAATTGTATCATCGGGATACTCAGCAGCTGCTCGTCCCCGGTCTAATTGCCGTCGCCTTGGTCAGTGTTTGATGTGATCTATATTGGGCTCTTCGTCCTGATCACCTCGGCCTTTATCTCGGACTACTTCTGGTGGACGTTCCTTGGTAAGTATTGTTGCTGTAATAATGCGATCAGGAGCCCGAGGCGCTGCTTCTGTCCCTCGATTGCTCCTGGCCAAGCACAGATGGCTCACGAGCTCCAACGTGCGTTATCCACAGTGATTCCTGGCTATGCTGTCTACAAGCTGTGGAGCCAGGTAAGCCAGCTTCCTGCGTTGCCGAGGACGGCATTCAGGGTCGCCAGAGCGGTGTCTCTGATGGCTGGGTGATCAACACGCCATATCATAGGCGCTTGATCTGGGTGGAGGCGAGCGGTGAGAACGGTCGTCCGACGACGTTCTGACACACAGATCTGACACACGGATCTGACTCACCCGAATTGCTTGATCGCATGGTTGTACGGCGATGCCGGTGCCGACGCACTTGTTAGATCAAACCACTCCTCTTTGGCCAGTCCACCCCCGTTGCCAAAGGACCCGTCAAGAAAGGAAGGAAGTAGAGTTGCTTCCGAGGTCGCCTGTCGATTCAGGACTGGCGAGATGAATCCAACGACTGCTCAGCCATTGGGAGCAAGAGTCCGGTGCCGACCTTGAAAGACATCACTGGAGGCAATACCGACCGAACTTGTGGGTTCAGCTAGTGTCACAATACAGAATTTGTTCAAGGACATGTCTCAAGCATAGGGCACCATCCAGCGCGATGGGTGCAGGCAAAGCAAGAGGTACAAGAGAAAGGAAAGCTACAAATAAGGGCAGGGGCTGCACGATCGAAGGCCCAGGAGCCCTTGCACGCAACCCGCATACGGAAGCAAGATGGTCAGGCTTCAGGTCGATCACCCGCGCGCAGCCGGGTCTCTACAAGCGGATCAGAGGATTGCGCTCATCCTGGTAGTACTTGGCGATCAAAAAGGCAACATCCATGGATTGCTCGTAGTTAAGCCTGCGTTGGACAGAGCAGATCGGTGGTCAATCAAAGCGAGGCGCAGATTGGCGCTGGAGTAGCACGGGGAAGCGGTGGCCAGATGCACAACGTCGCCGAGGTGGCTTACCGAGGATCGCAGAAAGTCTGATAGTTGCGGGAGAGATCCTCTTCGGAAAGTTGCATCGATCCACCGAGGGCCTCGGTGACGCGATCGCCGGTGAGCTCAAAGTGCACACCGCCCAGCCTGGAATTGTTCTCCTTGTGCAGTCGGAAGGCATGGCCGAGCTCCTGGAGGGCGGAGATCATTGGCACCGATGAGTTCCCGAATGTGTGCCTGGGTATATCATGTTCGAGTGGCAGTCAAGTCAGCGACGAAGGACTCACCGAGACAATGTGATCGAAACGGCGAGTCTTGACGCCCTGAACGGTTTCGGTGTTGCCGTGCATGGGATCGCAGCACCAGACCACCTTGCCCCAGTGCGGGGTTTTCTGGACGGCTTGGATGTGGCTGGGGAGATAGTCGGCGATCTTTTCATGGCCATAGCGGGTAATCAGAGTGATTTTTCCTGATACGGGAGGGGGCAGCGATGGGCATGTGAGAAGAGCGTGGACAAAGACTTGCACCGCCGGACCCTCCAGACCAGAGTAGCTCGGTCTGGGATGGACAGACTCAGGTATCTCGAGGGCGCTAGCCTACCAGCCTCGTAGGTGGGGTTGAGGGCATCCAGCAGGGCCACGAGTTCATCCGGTTGAAGCGAAGGACCGCACTTGATGCCGATGGGGTTCTCGATTCCTCTGAAGTATTCGATATGACCGCCGTCAAGCTGGCGGGTGCGATCGCCGATCCACAAGAAGTGGGTGCCGAGATTGTAGTGCTTGCCGTCCTTGGCCTCTCGCGTGAGTCTGGATTCGTACTCGAGCAGCAGGCCTTCGTGGGACATGAACATGTCGACAGTGTTGAAGGACTGCACCGACGTGTTATCAGCACCCGTGACCTTCATGAACTCGATCGTATCGCTCAGGCGGTCGAGAATGTACTGGTACTCTTGGCGGACACGGGGGCAGACGACATGCTCCAGGTTCCAGTTGTCGAGGTTCCAGTTGTCAGGGTGATGGAGATCAGCAAAGCCGTTGGACAAGAGCGAGCGCACATAATTGACCGTGGCTGCGGAGTGGAAGTAGGCACCCAGGAGACGCTGGGGATCGGGCTTGCGATCGGAAAGATCGATGCCGTTGACGTTGTCTCCACGGAAGGCGTGGTACTCGACGCCGTCAATGACCTCCATCGGCTTCGATCGGGGCTTTGCGTACTGTCCCGCCATGCGGGCGATGCGAACCACGGGCGTGCGCCCACCCCAAGTCAGGATGAGCGACATTTGCAAAAGGACCTTGAGTTTGTTCTCGATTGGGTCCTGGGAGTCAAGGAAGAGCCGGAGCACATGTAAGCCGAGAGCAACAGCCAGTGGGTGTGCGGGTCGGCATCGGAGGAGTGGGGTGGAGCAGGATCGAGGCGCGGCAGCTGCGAAACCAGCCAAATTGCTCGTTCCTGCCAACCGAGGGAGGCCAGACGGATGACAGCCATCGGCGATGTGGCTATTGGCGCTGGTGCTGGTGCTGGCGCACGAAGCGAAAGCGGCAGTACATACCTTGGCACAATAGTCGAACAACTCGGCGCAGTCGCCGCCCTGCAGCAGGAAGCTCTTGCCAGCAGCAACTTCCGCGAGCTGGTGCTTGAGCTTGGAGATCTGGAAGCGCGAGCAGTGAGACGAGTGGTGGAATGAGCACGAGTGGCCGAAGACAGATATACGGATGCCAGCCGACTGCGCGATCACCCATAGGTGTCAAAGAAGGGAAGTGATCCGCACCTCCTCGGCGGCCACCAGCGGAGGGAGGCGACCCAGCTTCTGGAGGACCGAGTCAAGCTCGGGCTGGTTTTCGTAGATAACGTCCTGATGGACGTTCTTGGATCTCCAGGAATCAGTAGACCAGTCCGACATGGCCAAGGATTGAATCGAGTAAAGAGCGAGAGGCGAGAGGGTGCGTCTTGGACGGCGGGAATACAGCGGCTTTTGAGCGATCCTGGGTGCCTGGCCGGCGTTGTAGTAGAGGAGGGCCTGTCGGGCGGCTGGGTGGTTGGGATGGGGGAAGGCGGGGCAACGGAGCGCGGAGCAGTGCAAGCCAAAGGGGGCTTTTTCTTGCGGGCGGATGGGATGGCTGCGCAGCTTGTCATCAGACTCGCACGACAAAAAATTTGGGTGAGTGGGTGCAGCAGGACGGCGCCATGCCTGGGTTTGAGCGCATGATTGCAGATAGCAGCGGCAACGCAGTCCACAGGGACAGGCAGGCGCACGACCGCAACGCCCACCACAAACACCATCACGGCAGCATCGTCCACCAGACACGCCTCGCAATGGACAAGACTGCCACTCACAGCTCCAGATGCAAAAAGTGTCTGTATTCTCGAAAACACGCTTAGTCGAAGAGACCGAAGCCCATGTCATCGTCCTCCTCCTCCTCGGGCTCCTCAGCCTTGGCAGGGGCAGCAGCGGCAGCAGCAGCAGCGGGGGCAGCAGCCTCGGCGGGGGCAGCGGCAGCAGCAAGGGCGGCGAACTTGCTGGGGTCAGCAAGGATCTCCTTGATCTGTTGAGGAGCGACAGACGCAAGCATGCGCCAGAAGAGCAAGGTCAGAATCAATGCATCGTGTGCTCAGCAGTGCATGGAGCGCGCGCCAGGGTGCAGGCTCATCATCTCATGTAAAAATTAGAGTGTATGATTTTGGAAATCGCCATGGTTGGGTCCGAACAGTGTCTAATCATCGGTGATGTGTCCCGCACTCTCCCCATATCCTCCACCTCGTGCAACTCGACCAGACGACACCTTACCTTGTCAGCAGCCTCGAGCTGGACCTCGGAAGCGAGGGCAACGGCAATAAGGTTCTTGTAGCCGTTGACGAGGATGTGGGGGACGGCAGCAACGGTGGGGAAGCCGATGGCGAGGGAGAGCGAGGCAATGGTGGCGATACCAGTGACCAGGTTCTTGATGAGGGACTCCTCCTCAACGTCAAGGAGAGAGGCGCTGAAGACGGCGCCATCGGAGAAGACGTTGACGACGGAGAGACCGTAGGTGAAGGGAGAGATGTTGAGCATGTTGAGGAGGGTAGCCTCGGAGGGACCGACACGGCTGCCGGCCTTGACGAGGTGGACATCGTTGACGATTTCGATGGTACCACGGGCAATCTTGGTGGGGATACCGAGAGCCTGGAAGAACGAGGTCTTGCCGGGTTCCATGCCGGTGTTGCCGGCGGGGACGTGGACATCGACGGGAGCGAGGGCACCGGCCTTGGCAGGGGCACGGACTCGGTTGGCGAGGATCTTCTCGCGGGTTTCCTTCAGGTCGCCCTTGGTGAAGACGAAGCCGACGTTGCCAACGACCTCCTTGAGGAGGTGCTCGTAGCTGGGGTTCTCGACAACCTTCTTGCGAAGAGCACAGCGGACCATGGTGTTCTTGCCCATGAGAATGACAGCACTGCCGCGCAGAGACTGGCGGATCTGGTGCATCTGGTTGGAGCCGACATTGTCGACGTTGACAATGAAGATGGAGGGGTACTCCTCGAGAAGCTGCTCAAGCTTTTGGAAGTAGGCTTCCTTCTTGGCGCGAGCGTCTCCCTTTGACATCTTTCTGTACGTGTTCAAGGGGTGTGAGAATTTAAAGACCTCTGTTGGGGTGCAAAATGTCGTTGGGTGAGTATGATCGTGGGGACGGCTGTTGCACTGTGCCGCCTTGGATCCAATCGACCCATTCCGTGGTTGCCACGAGTCTGCTGCTGTCGCCGTTGTCATTATCATTATCATGCTTATCATCCGCTGCGTCCCCGCGTGCGTGGCTGTCATGATCAAATGTTGCGCTGTTCCAATCGAGGAAGCCAGTCGCGAGGCCGTGCGGGTCTCGGATTTGACCAGTCCGGCCCAGTCCGGTCCAGTCCAGTCCAGTCCATCACTTGGATTACGTTGGGCGAAGCTCTCCGTTGGCACGTTGCCCAAGTCTTCACTTTATGGCCGATCGACGACAGCAGCAGACAACAGGACACAAACACACACACACACAACCAGTGCATGAACAGATGGGTGGATGGATGGATGGATGGATGGATGGGTGGATGGATGGATGCATGGATGGATGGATGGATGTTGGTGGCCACCATCGTCCGCGCCTCGTATGCCGCATCGTCAGAGCTTCCCGATACCCACCGGCTGAAAATTCTGTGGGAAGGACCAAGCATGTCTGCCGCCCACGAAGGCTATTTGTACGCCAGCCCACCTGCCTCTCACGTGACTCAACCACAGCCCTCCCGGTTGGCGGCACAGTTGTGCTGCCGATGCTTGAAACCGGGACGAGCGCGGGCAAGTCACGAGCCAATCACATGTCTCCCCTCTCGCTGTTCTCGCTGTTCTCGCCGAGATGCGACTTGGTTCAAGGCCAGATCGACCAGACCCCAGATCGACGCACCCATCGACCGCACCCATTGCCAGCAATGCTGATTCTGAATCCGTCGTGGGTCGGCCATCAAGAGGCGAGCGAGAGTGCCTATGACCGGAATCCGCTCCGGCGGCTGCCTATCTACTCGATACACGCCCATCCTCGTTTGCCAAAGTTCGCCACAGGATCCCAGGGTATCCAAGCTCGATGCAGACCATGGCCCGCCCATATCTTGCACAAAACCGACGATCGGCAGAACGCAGCCCAAATGCACCGCCTTCTAACAACTGCTACGCTTGGCATGGCATCGGTCGCGCTGTCACCACGTCGGACATTGTCGGATCGTATGGATGGCGATGTCGGTGCAAACGGTCCATCCAGATGCCAAAGTCAAGATCTGGGATCTTGCTCCCGTCCTGGATGCCAACAACGAACGCAATCAGCGCGCCCGACTTCCACTGTCGACGCTCTGCTGCCACAGCGGTCAGTGGTCGCCGGCAACGCTCGGATTGTTTTGGATGCTGCACCATGCTGGATACCCTGCTATGCATACCCCAACGTGCATACTGACATGCATACCCTGACATGCGTACCCAGGCCCGGTAATGTGCGTTCGGTGGTCCAACAACGATGGAAAATATCTCGCCTCTGGCTCGGACGATAGAAGCATTGTCATTTGGGCCTACAGTGGGTACGACGCTGTCGGTGTGCTCGTTTCCAGGCAGCACCACGGGCCGACAGATCGGACTTCTTCGTTGTTGGTTGGTTGCTGACTGCTGGGTACTCATGTCAGCCAGTCGAGCCATGCTCCAGGAGCATTAACGTCGAACCTCGGCGAAGCGGCGAGCTCAGAGATCTGGAAGCCATATCGTGTTCTTCGACAAGGCATATCCAGCGGTATGGATGCCGCTCTTTGATGCCTGTCGCCATCCACATCGATCTCTTCAATTAACCGTTGACAGCACCCCAGATGTCATCGATCTTGGCTGGTCGCCAGACAATCGATATCTTGCATCGTGTGGACTCGAGGGCGCTGTCCATATTTGGAGCACCGACACATTTGGTAACGCCAGTCGACACATCAGCTTCATGCATTCCGACAAGATTCGCCCGGACGACCTGGACTCTGGCATGTCGCTCACGCTGTCTCTGTTTGTCATGCCGGAAACAGGCTACCTCAAGAGAGTTGAAGCCCACAACGGTTTTGTGAAGGGGCTAACTTGGGACCCTGTTGGCAACTATCTGGCCACCCAGGTTCGTGCTTGGTCATGCCATTTTCACCAAGCCACAAGGACCTCGTTTCTGATGTGGAGGGGGGGGCGAGTGACGATTTATGACCGAAGGTGCAGTGGGTCTGGTTTCGCTGGAACCTCTGGGCTGCTCAGGTCAGAAATGGTACTTGGTGGATTTGCACCGATGGGTCATAGAGTTGGGGTTTGGCCCACCGGCCACATTGCCGTCGGCGCAACAAACCTTTGATATCGATGGGCTTTTAGTGACCCGCATTCCATCCGAGGCACGTCGATTAGCATCTTAATCGGTCACTTCGCCTCACTAGTCCGACGACAAAACCCTCAAGATATGGAAAACCTCGGATTGGACTTTGGAAAAGGAGATATCCGAGCCTTATCGGCAGGCTGCAGCAAATACATTTTACCGGCGTCTCAGGTGAGTGGCACCGCCCAACGGCTTTGAGTCTGGAAAGTGCGCCGATATCACACACAGCCAGTTCGAGCCCTGTCGCGCCGTTTGGGAAGGGCGGATTCCATGCTACTAGACCGTAAGCGCTTGTGGCATACTCGTACCCCTGCAAGCATCATGGACGCTGACAGCATATCTGCCTATCTCCTATCCATGCACAGCTGGTCCCCAGACGGTGCTTTCATCATCACCGCCGGCGGGGAGAGCGGAGGCGTTCCGGTTGCCCCAGTCATTCTGCGGGAAGATTGGAGGAACTCGGACATCAAACTGATCGGTCATGGTGCCCCTATCGAAGTTGCAGTGAGTTGCTCCACCGGTTTACACCATCTCGCGTTGGGCTTGCTCCTGCCCGAGGGTTGTACCGAACTCGCTTATGCCCGCTTGTTGCCCCTGTTTGCTCACTGCTTGGTCCATATGACGGCATGGTTCATCACAGGCATTCAATCCCTTGGTCTTTGAGTCCGTCGCCGAGTCCAGCAACCAAGGGGATAAACCCGAGCAAAAGTTCCCGTGCATCTGCGCCCTTGGCAGCCAAGACAGCGGCATCTCAATCTGGTGGTCCCTGCACGGCAGCGCCATCTCTGTCTTTCAAAATGTGTTCCAGCACAGCGTTATAGACCTCACTTGGTAGGCGACATTGCACCCGCATCTTTTCTTGAGACCGCATACTGTCATACGACACTGAGAGCACCAACAATATGTCCCTCGACAGGAGCTACGATGGATACACGCTGCTCGCATCGTCCTACGATGGGACCGTTGCCGCTCTGACCTTTTCCAAAGAAGAGCTGGGCCGATCGCTCTCGGTCGAGGAGAAGGTAAACAACAGCTGCATACCGACCGAGTTCGCCGACTGAGTCCGCCCGGTGCGGTGGCGGGAGCTGACATGGAATTCGTTTTACCTAGTCCGAGTTGCTCTCCAAGTATGGGTTTGGTCAAAGAAGCGGCGTTATTGTCGAGTCTGAGATGCAACTGGAGAGAGAGGAGGCAGCCTCCTCCCTTTCACGACCCGTTTCAGACACTGTGCCAGAACAAGTCATCCCTGCTCTGGCGATAGCACCTCAAGTGCCTGTCGGACAGCAAAATGCGAGGGTTGTCGAAGCGCCCACTCCGATTTCAGGAGCCGACACAACCAGCATTTCAACCATACTCTCTCAACAAACGGTCACCACAGTTCGTGGGAAGCGTCGCATCACGCCGGTATCTCTCTCGAGGTAGACTATCCACTCTATGAATATAGGGGGTACTTACAGGCATCGTCGATACGCTTATTAACACGATCGCCACAACTTCTCTGTCCAGTCACGCTCCAATCAGCACCGAGGTTTGCACGTTGCTCGCTATGTACATGTGTCTGTGCCTTTGTTCTATCCTTGGTGACTGTCCAACTGAGCGACAGAAAAGGGACTAAAGGCTCAGGGCTTGCTAACCCTGGCACGGATGATTCATATGCAAGTAGCACAATCAAGAGCCTATGATCAGAGCTTTAACGCGATCGGCCTAATTTGCTCAGATTTCGAACGCTGGAACACCTGCTGTAGCAAAGCGCCGGTCGGCTGAGGACGGTGGAGGCGAAAAGCGAGTCGCTCTCGGCGGCGAGGTACGAACACAAGGCTGTGCAATATGTGATCGTCCGCGCTGTGCCTTTCGAGGTGGACCAAAGGATATGCTTTCTGTCAACGCTCATGCGAAAATTGGCTCCAGGAACCGAGCCTCCGATGCACATATATCCTACCAACCATCTCTGTCCGTGAGCCACCAGCAATCTTGGCGGTCCCTGCTCCCCGAGAGCGATTGAAGGTTCTCGTCGACATTAGCAAGCCTTCACAGACTTTGCCGGATCGGATCACGGTTCAGTGCAAGAATGACGTTTCTGGAGGTATGTCTGACTGATCCTTGCACAAAAGGGGCCAAGACCCTTGGCACCCGATCGGTTTCTCACGATGTGGAATCACAGCCTCTCTCTCGGTGGGCAAGAATGACACGGTCTTATGGAACGATCATGTACCCGCAAGCGTCCTGCATATCGTCGGCAGCTATTGTCATATAGCAGCGGGCTGCAGCGACGGCAGCGTCGTTTGTTATTCGCTCTCCGGACGAAGGTAAGATTGCTGGGCCTAATTTGGATTGATGTCAAGGATTCCCGGCGATGGGTGCTTTCCTGTGAAAATGCCTTTCATGGCTTGATGCCCAACAACTGTATCTCCGTTTTTTTCTGGTAGACTTTTGCCGCGACTCATGCTCGGCTCGCCTTCCGTATTTATGAGTGCCAGCGGACCGTATCTGATGGTGCTGACAGCGGAAGGACATGTCAGTGTGTGGTAAGTCGGCCCGCGGATCCACGCTGTGGCAGTCAGAGATCGAGAGGAGCCCTTGCGCGACCTCGGTAGGATGTGCGGCATTTATTCATTGAAGAACTGTATGACTATCCGGCCCAAGGAATCTCTCGACTCTGGACTGCGTGGTGTCCAAAGAGTCCATGATTCACTTGATATCCAGCCGAGGCAGCGAAGTCGCGAGGGTATCTGGCGGCTCGACCAGCGACATATCGCGTGTTGCCGTCATGAACAACGGAAACCCCAAAATCGTGCTCTCGAACGGGCTGCAGTATGTGTTTTGTTCAAGGATGCGAGTGTGGATGCATGTTCGTCTTCCAAAGGAAGGGCACGAATCAGCTAGCCGCAAGAAGCTGTCAGAAATCGAGGTAAGGCAGCCCGCTTTGTTGTTCGAGAACCGGCATTGACAAGGGATTCAATGGCCACGAGCGCTCAGGTTTGATACGGCCCTTCACTAACGCCAATCGACCAAAGGAATACCTCTCGACGCTTGAGATGCTCGGGCGGGATCGCGATTACGATACCTGGATCAAGGCTTACGCCCATGCAATTGTGGATGAAAGCGTGGCGATCAAAGCTGCGGAACTGTGTCGCCGCCTGATTCATGAGTAAGCATTTTAACATGTCGGTGGAGGCTTGATTGGAGCCGAGATTGGAGTAGCGGGTGCGCTTACCAAATATGGGTTTTGTCCCTCAGAACACATTCACCCAGCCCTCATCCGCCAGGAGTCCAAACAGCCGGATATCACGGAGACCAGCGGGTATGTTGATGTGAATCACGGCAGCGCCGCTTTATCTGCCCTCATAGAGAATACAGAGCTGATTCGTGCACACTAATTGCAGGCCGAGGAGCGCAAGGCGCTGCTGCGAGAAGTCCTCCTGATCCTGGGTATGCTGCTTGAATCCTTGGATTGCTGAATGATTGGATCAATGGCTGTTGTTGCGCCAAGAATGGGCATGCGTGTTTACTGTTGGCCAGCATCCCACATGCCCATCGTTTGGGCCGGCTGATTACCAAGGAGATCTTGCACAAGTTTGACTGTGAGCTCATACATGCATTCGCCCAAGCTCTTCTCACTCATCCTCGATCCCATCACAGGCCAAAACCGCAAGTTCCAGCAAGTCCTGGACGAGTTTTCATCCCGCGTCTAGGATGATCCCTGGTCTCGAGCGGTCGGTGGCATGGTCCACTAAATGAGAACATGTTCGAGCCTGGGATCTGTTCCGTTGGTGCCAAGATACGGCGTCCGCAAAATGAAACGAGGCCCCTCCGCATGTGTCATTTATAAAAACCACCCATGCCGTGGAGGCAAGGCTGAGACACTCGCCAAACAACTCGTTCATCCTGGCCACGTTGATGTTGATAATCCACACCATGTATTGAACTGCCCGAGGACCGAATACACGCACTACAGTCAGCCCAGAAAGAAACGGGACAGTCACTTTCTGCTGATCCATAGGCTCAAGTGAGCAAGTCGTGTGACTGTCACCCATCCTGGCTGGCAATCTCTTTGTGTGGTGCATCCACTCGACCCTCTGGACAATTCCATGGTGTATCGATATCGAGATACTCGGCTTTCTCGAGTCGCTTGGCTTCCCGGCACTGTGAGCACATATGGAGATCGAGTTGCTTGAATCGCCGTCGTCGGGTCAGGCTGAAGTACAGCTGTTTGTCCAGCATGTCTCCATCGAACACATGGCGAATGTATAGCAGGAATTTCACGTGATGTTCATGTTGGCGGGCCGCTCGGCGCCCTCAAGCGGGAAGCAGAGCTTCCTTGGACGCCGAGACGCTTCGGCGGCATAGTGTATTCGCTTGTATTGGTGGATGCGTGCGGCAATCTCGCTCGTCCTCGGACCAGACTACCAAATTTGAAGCTATCGGAACTCTGCCCCCTACTCAATGACGCGCAATCCCCGCTTCGGATCGCATCCAGCCATCGTGCGGTCCGACCAAAAGTCCATCAAGCGAACGGGTATGTCGAGAGCCTTCTGAGTTCATGCCCTGCAGTTCCATTGGGGGTGGAAGGGGCACCAGAGCAAGTATTCTTTCGTCGCTATTATCTGCCGCGGTGTCGTTGGTTTCGTTGTGGCAGCGTTGGTATCGTTCCAACACCGTGTTGGTTGGGTGCCCATGCGATGCTTCTTGCCAGTGTAGGAACTGGGGAGGAGGAGGAGGAGGTACAGTGGCTGGATTTGCGTGCTGCTGATGCAGTGCGAGGCGTTTGGGTACCCTCGATTATTCCACAGCGTCCATATCGGAGCTCCCATGCGAGAGCCTGGGCGCTGTTCAGTTTGCAATTCGGCTCATTGGTCTAAAGGAAATCGCGCATAACAAGCTCGTTCAAGAAATGCAGCTCCGGGTGAGCGATCCATATGTTTTCCAGGCATCTGCAGCGTTGTTATTATTACTTGGCAACGCGCGACTGCAAAATGTCGCTGTGCCCATTCTGCCTTCATGAGCGCATTCGCATGACAGATAAATGCTTCACGCATTGCATATGCATGCAAATGCTACGCACCCGACAATCCACCAAACTTTTGGGCAACAAATCATTGCTCCCTCCTCGACGCTTCTATCGCGCTAACTATATCGGAACTTGAATCG
Organism: Polychytrium aggregatum; assembly: GCF_025602895.1. NCBI lineage: Eukaryota > Fungi > Chytridiomycota > Chytridiomycetes > Polychytriales > Polychytrium > Polychytrium aggregatum. The sequence continues at coordinate 292,648 of NW_026516255.1, forward strand.
GTTTACCACCGAGTAGGGCTACAGCAACGAGCTTATACTGGCGGTCCTGCAGCTCCTCATGATCCAGGGCTGTTTGATATGCAGCTATGACGCTTATCAAGGCGAATGGATGATGAAGCTTTCGGATCCTGTGCGCTTTCATCCGTATCGATCTCTCGAGGGTATCAAGATGGGGGCACGGCGGAGCCCGGATGCATCACGATCGGGGCAGATTTGAACACCGGCGAGCCTGTCATGGTGTCCCTTTCTCAGCAAAACGCAGGCGATCAATATACAATCTCTCAAGAGGAATGGGAAATCCAAATACCATGGCGGAGGTGTGACCAGCGAGCGGTGTCCATCAAGGAGGGTTCCATTGGGACGTACCATGTCCTGTCTTGGCGGATGCGCCACGCCGCGCCAAGGCCGCCTCCGTCCTTCAAATCCCCGAGCCGGCCCTGCCTCCCGCCTTCGTCCCCGCCTGCAGTATCCTCTGGACCCTGTCGGTACCCTGACATCGACTCTCCATCCGTCCGCGCCGGTCCTAAACGAACGCTAAATATCAACACCGGGTGTGTCTCGATCTCGCCATGATTAGACCCTTAGCGGAAGACAATGTCGGAGGATCCGACGACCTCCCTGCATACGACGATCGGTTCGCATATCCGGAAACCACTTTTCGGGTGGATTTGCAGGAAAGCTTGGCAAGCAGCTCCCTCACGACCGCTCCACCAACACCCAATACGCATCGGCGCACCGAAATGGTGGCTGTGCCTCTCCAGGACAACCAGACTGTCCAGTATGGGCAGGGCCAGCTCGTCGTGCCGCCAGTGATAACAACCGTCCCTGACCTTCTCACCGACGAGATGATCAAGTTTGTCCTGACCCGCAAGCTCCGCGATTCCTGGTGGGGCCTCACCGATACTTCAGCAGTTCAAAAGAGTGAAGTCTCTCGAGTACTGCCCTACTCGTGTCTCTACGTCGTTGTGGAATCGCTCGTGGAGGAGCGAAATCTCGAGGAGAAGGTTCAGCCCAACTCCAAGCGGCACACGGATTGGGATCCCCGCATCCGAGCCTCCAACAACGAGCGACCCCCTGGAATCATGACCCAGTCGCTTTGGAATGGGCGAGTCAATTTCAACGGCAGTGATTTTCAGCAGACCGAGGACACCAATGCCCTATGGGACAGCACTGGTCATGAGGCTGCGGCTGGATGGACCACAGGTGGGTCATTGTTCGTATCTTGACAGTCGGCTGCGGCGAGCCATAACGTATACGATAGGCACTGCTGTGTTGGGTGTATTTTGTGTTTGTCTTTTGTCTTTTGTCGCTGGTGAATAACGGCAGCTCCCTACCGTATGTTCTTGCCTTTAAAGGGGAGCATCGCAAGGACATTCCCGAGACGTTGATTACGTCGATATGCGGCACCTGCGCAGGAGCTGGATCCAAGCCCTGCGCCGGCTGCCGCACCACCGGGCGGACCTCATGTTTGAGCTGCAAAGGAACTGGTGCCCAAACCGAATCCTCCAAAGACAGCACCAAAACAGAGCCATGCTCAAATTGCCGCGGAAGTGGTCGGGCACGGTGTCAGGAATGCGGAGGGATCGGACGAAAGGACTGTTCCACTTGCGACGGCCACGGCTCCGTTACCAGCCACCTGGTCATCAAATCCAGACGGGCCGTGGATTCGGCAAAAGGCATTGTGCTATTGAAGGAGACGGCACCCCCCGGCGGCAGCAACCATGTTTCGACACACGTATGCAGCGTGTCGATTCCAAAGTTTCCTCGTGCTTTGGTGGACGGCTACGAGAGCAAACGGATTCTCTTCCAAGATGCCGTATCCAATGGCTTTCGACTGCGACCCCCGCATCTGCTGTTTGCAGAGGCCGGAAGCGGCGTGCAGGCCGACCTGTCCGATCTGGCCGAGACGATCCGCCGTTGCATCAGCGAACATCGAGGCCGAGCCCGTGACGAGGATGGCCGATGGCCGAGCGAATCCGATGCCCGTCTCGTCAGCCAACGCATGTCGATCTTTGGGCTGGACGTCTACGAGGTCGTGTGCACGTCCCAGCGCGAAAGCCATATCGGATATATCTGCGGTCAGGGAAAGCTCGAGGCCTTTGAAGGTCACATCGAACTACCGGGTCAGGCGATGGCCGTGGTCCGTGGCATCGCCGGCGCCGTTGGGAGCGGCATCTGGAGTCTCGGAGGCGCGGTATCATCGCTCTTTGGTGCAGGTCGACAGCCGTCGCAAAGCGACTCTTCCTCCAGCTGGAGCGAAGTCAGCGCGACGTCGGCAGAGGAAAAGGGCCAAGGGCCGCCTGGGTGGGACGATCTTAAGCGCCTTCCCTCGTAGCGGAGGCGGTCAAAACATCACCATCACCATCGCCGTCGCTGTCGTTGTCGTTGTCGCTGCTGTTGTGGGTGGTTTGAAAGTCTGGGCGATTGTTTTGTTGTTGGTCATGAATGCACATCACTCGAGAGAATGTCTACCGTTGCGGCTCGGGAACCATGATCGAGATATCCACACGGGCAGGGGCACTGCATATTCTTGAGCCCACCATGCATGCCATTGCGGGGCACCACGATGCATCCATCCCCGGTCGCTCTGCATGTCTGGTCGGTGCATTGTTTGCCCAGCACCAGCAGGCCGCCAAGCCCTCTGGCCGTCCTTGTCGCCCTGTTGGCGCGCACCGTCACACGCCCGTCGCACCGCCCTGTCCTTTTTTTTCGTCCGTTTTTTTTTTTCTTGGTTTGTCAGCCCAAGGGCGTGGTTTATAGCCCCGGCTTCGCCGCCAATCCCACCTCTCCCTCCCTCCCGCCGCCATCTGGTCTGCCTTCCGGCTGTTGCGATTGCCTCCTTGGGACTCTGCATCCTCGCTGTGGATTTGGTCGCTCCATTCTCCTCCAGATTTTCCTGCCCATCCCCAGTCGATTGATTGCCCAAGCCGAAAGAATGCCTCCTAAGGAAAAGAAGTCTGCCAAGTCTGCCAAGGCTGCAAAGAGCTCAAAGAACTCGTCAGTCGACAGTCTGGCCGCCGGCGTTGGCAAGGTCAAGATCGAGAACAACCGATCCTGCTCCGGTGTCCTGACCAGTCAGAAGGACAGCAGAGGTACGTATCTTCCGTTGGCTTCGTGCTCGCTTGCTCGCTTGCTCGCCCGGCGTGCGCCCCCAGAACGACCGCCGGTTTAGCTGCTGTCTTTTCGCTGGCATGGCTCTCCGTTCGCTGGCGATGCGCTTGTTGGCCCTCCGCTCGTCCGATCGCCCACGCTGCTGCATTTGATGTCGCCTCAAGTGGCCACTCCCTGCATATCCATAGTCTCTTTGGAGTGACTTTCTGCTCATGAATCTCACCCGTCGTCTTTTCGCAGATATCAAGATCGAGCAGTTCTCTCTGACGTATTTCTCCCAGGTTCTCATCCAGGAGACCACCCTTGAGCTCAATTTTGGCCGTCGGTATGGTCTCATTGGCCCCAACGGATCGGGCAAGTCAACCTTCCTCGAGGCTCTGTACGCTCGCGAGGTGCCCATTCCGGACCATATCGATATCTTCCTGCTCAACTCTGAGTATCCCCCCACGGAGATGACCGCCCTGAATGCCGTCATCGACGATGCCAACAAGGAGCTCGCGGTAAGCTGTGCGTCCGTGCCTGCAGGTGGCATAGTCAGAAATTCGCTGTAGGGGCTGTGTCGACACAGGCTGCAGCCCGACAGTCAACCCAGGGTCGCCTGTATATCGTCTTTATCCTTGCTGAGGGTCGATTCCGGTGGCATGTCTTTTTGGTAGCCCCTTCTGTCGACACATTCTAATCGCTCTCTTATCCTCTGCGCTCCCCTGCCACTCGTTTCAACAACAGCGTCTCGAGAAGCTGATGGAGACCATCCTCGAGGAGGATCCCGAATCTCCCTTGCTCGATGACATTTACGAGCGCATTGACGGCCTTGATGCCTCAACCTTTGAAAGCCGTGCTGCTTCCATTCTCTACGGTCTCGGCTTCACTAAGGAGAAGATGGACTTTAAAACCAAGGATCTGTCTGGCGGCTGGAGAATGCGTGTTGCTTTGGCTCGCGCTCTCTTCGTCAAGCCCACGCTTCTTCTCCTCGATCAGCCCACCAACCATCTGTACGTATGATGGGTGCCGCCGAGCTTGCTCAAGTGTAGAGCCCTACACAAGTCTCGACTGCCAGCCCGAGACTCAGACGCTGCAGCGTGCACAGCCAATGCCTGATCGATATTGGTCCGATTGAAAAGCCAGCTGAGCTGCGCGGAGTGCTAACGTTACTGTTTTTGCCCCACTGGTCTGTTGCACAGTGACCTGGGAGCATGCGTGTGGCTCGAGGAGTATCTGAAGACATACAACCGCATTCTTCTCATCATCTCGCACTCGACTGACTTTTTGAATGAGGTAGCCACCTTACAACGAGCGCTGCCGCTTGGGTCTGCCTGCTCTGACTGCTTCGGATTTGGAGCTCCAGCTGTGCTCGCAGCAGTGGTATTCATGTCGCGTTCGGTGCCCGTCATTTGCTGACCAGGTTTTCACACCCCATCCACACACAGGTCTGCACCAACATTATCGAGCTCAACCCCAAGCGGCAGTTTGATCATTACAGTGGCAACTTTGACATTTACGTCAAGACCAAGTATGAGCTCGAGGTCAACCAGATGAAGGCCTATGAGAAGCAACAGGATGAAATCGCCCACATCAAAAAGTTCATTGCCTCCTGCGGTACCTACGCCAACCTGGTTCGCCAAGCCAAGTCGCGTCAAAAGATTCTGGACAAAATGGAGGCCGATGGCCTCGTCGAGAAGGTCCAAAAGAACCGCGAGTTCCGATTCCAGTTTGACTGCTCCGGCAAGCTCCCTCCTCCGGTCCTGTCCTTTGACGATATGAGCTTTGCCTACGACGGCAACCTGAAGAAGAATGCCATCTACAAGAACCTGGAGTTTGGCGTCGACACCGACTCGCGCATTGCTCTCGTTGGCCCCAACGGTGCCGGCAAATCCACCCTGCTGAAGCTCATGGCCGGTGAGCTCTCTCCCACCACGGGCAGCGTCAATCGCCATACCTCGCTCAAACTCGGCCGGTACAACCAGCATTCGGCTGAGCAACTGGATGGGTCCCTCTCGGCGGTGGACTATCTGCGAGCCAAGTTCCCCGACCTCCCGCAGGATATTCAGTACTGGCGACAAAAGATTGGCCAGTACGGTCTGACTGGCAACAACCAGCTCTGTCCCATCGACCAGCTGTCCGACGGCCAAAAGTCGCGCATTGTCTTCTGTGAGCTCTCGATCAACGCCCCCAACATTATCCTCTTTGATGAGCCCACCAACGCCCTCGACATCGAAACCATCGACTCGCTCGCTGAGGCCATCAATGAGTTTGAGGGTGGCGTCGTTCTGGTCTCGCACGACTTCCGTCTCATCTCACAAGTTGCTGAGCAGATCTGGGTGTGCGAGAACCAAAACGCGCATCTGTGGGAAGGCACAATTGCCGAGTACAAGGCCCACCTGCGCAAGTCCGTCTGTGCCGACATGAAGATCTAAATGCCATCCCGATGCCCGACGCATGGCAAGCTCCCGATTCCCGCTCGTCTCGCGGCATCGGTCGCTCTGTCCAGCTTTTGTAGAGGCGTGGAGCTTGCTAGCATCCGCTCACCCCCCCCGTTTTCGAGGCCTGTGCGTTTTTGGCTCGTACCTGACTCAATTGCCTCGGCTTCTTCCATCCCCCCCCCCTTGACACCTGATCAGATTGCGCCGTTGCACAGCGGCCTTCCTTTGAATTGTAGCCTCCCCCGCCATTCTATTTTGGAGACCCTCGCTGTCTCCCATGTTTCATCATCAGTATCCGAATACAGCGTACCCATTTCGAAACGGAACATCCTGGTTTGAGTCGGGGCTGTTGTTGATTTCCGGACCCGAATGCACACTCATCCATCGATGCTATGACCAACCAAGGAGGCTCGGGGCTGAGTGCAGTCGATCGCCGCCACAGGAGATCGGCCGAGTGTGTTCAAAACGATGCCCCCAAAACGATGCCCCCAAAACGGTGCTCCCAAAACTCATGAAAGCAAAGCGGCTGCCAACCAAGATTGGGAACAATCGTGCTGCCAGCTACTGATGGCTGCAGATCGCTGTCCCGTTTCATTCACAACAAGCTGCATGATCACTGGCGATTCGTTGGCAATAGGGCCATTGTGGGAACATGCATGTCCCACCTTTCCTTCGACCGAGCAAAATGCATCACCCTCGAGCGATCAGCATATGGATTGGGCAGCCACCGAAGAGAGCCGATGGGTCTGTCCTCGACTGCCTTTGATCCGCCCAATCTAGCTGCGATCGAGCTCCACGCCAAAGGAGAGGGCAATTTTGGCTGCAAACGCCCGCCGGTCCTTATCGTCAAGGGTCTCGCTATGAACTACAGAGGGCAGCGCGATAAGCAGTTGTGTGTGGGAGGGACCATTCCTGGTGCTTTGTCGGGCTGCCCACAACGGAGCGTCCAATACTTGCCACGAAAGTTCCGGAGTGTCTGCAGGGTTCTCTCGAACGAGTCATCGTTGTCGGCCCCTCCAAACAAAAGTTCGTGGACCTTGCTTATATCCTCGTCGGTCGGCATCTCTAAAGACCAACCGATACATTTGTCTCAGCATACTCAGGAGACAATGTGCTACTGGCTGTCGAGTCGTTCAATGGCTCCACCTCGTTCACGAGGCAGAGGACGCCTTCCGGCATTCATCGGGCCAAGCTCAGATGCACATCTACCTTCCAGTCCATCGAAAACTGCCCAAGCAGAGATAGCAAGAGCGGCCGTGAGGATCACTTGCTATGGGGACATCACCCTCGCCAACACAGCGCCGATTCAAGCACGATGGAGGACATGGCGCCCTTGATCGCTTTCCATGTCCTCCGTGGTTTGGGACACTTGTAATATGGCCTTGACATAGCGAGATAAGCCGAATAAACTCACCCTCATGATTGGGCTGCACAAATGGGCCAAAATCGTCATTTCCCAGCTCCGTTGGGTCGATGGGCACCGCTGAAGCGGGACGGTTGGCTGGCCTGGTGCCCTTGGGGCGGTGTCCATCCCACAGATTTGACTCGAGTGCCTCGACGATCCGATCGAGTCCGACTTTTTCGACATAACCTGAGAGCGAGCAAGCCGGAAGGGGGAGGTTGGGCGACCTGGGTGGTTGGTTGGGAGGGCCGAGGGGCGCAGATTCCATCGCCCATCCACCGTGCAAAGCAGACAGCGCTGCCGATGGCGATAGCACTTGGATACGAACAGTCAGCCTCCACGACGCCGTTGTAGCTCACCAAATTCATCCGGTTCTGCTGGGGAGAGATCCATGTCGATATATTCGAATCCATTGGCGATGCACCAGTCTTCAGTTTCGCTGCTGGGTGCATCCAGATCGCAAGTGCGCCGGCTACTGAAAGCCACACAGAGGGCAATGTTGGGCTCGTATTCGTGAACAAAATGTGCCCAGTTTTCGATGATCGAAAGGCCTAGCTCGGCCTTGAGAATTTGATAATTACCAGAGTGACAGTCGAGGATCCAAACGTTAGGCAAGAGGCGAGTCAGTCAGCAGGAGCGATGGGAGAGCGATGCAGGCGAGTGGGGGGGGGATGCGAGAGAGATGCTGCATTCACGAGCCGCATATCCCAGCATCGCCGACAGAATAATCATCACCCAGGGACCGGGCTGCCGTCTGCCACTCCAATGCGTTCCCTTGGAGCAGGCAATTTACCTCGTCGGTTTTGTCAAAGACATAGATGATCGCATCGATTGCACTCCCGACAGCCTCACAAAACTGTTGGACCTCCTCCAACGTTTGTTTGCTGTCGATCTGATCGACCCAGATCTGGAGATCAGCAACGTAGTATTTCGTTTCGAGGCGCCAAGGAACGACCTTGGCGTGGTCGTCATGGATGACATCCCCCGCTGGTTGCTCGGGCGAGCTGCCATGGGCCAATAGATGCCGGAGTACGCTGGTGTGGCGACAGGCTTCTGTGCCAAGGAGTAGAATCTTGTTTTTCCTGATTGACGACTCCATTGGGGGGGGGGATTGGCGGCACCAGGGAGTGGGAGTCCAGCCGCAAGAGATCAGATCAAGCCCAGGTTCCGTTTGGTCCTGGGCCGGCGCGCAGTTGCAACCCATTCAACTCTCGGGCAGCCCACTCTCAGAGGACTTCCCTGGGGCAGTCAAGTCCGGCAGTGCCTGGCTATTTTTTGATGATCCAGATGTGCTACAAGAACTCCTCTATATTTTTGATCATTCATCATGTCGCCGAATCCAAGACAGCAGTACTGAAATGGCCGGTCTCCCCACTTCACGCCGAATCATCGCTGTGGCGCGAAGGTTGTCGTCGCCCCCCCCCGGGATGACTGTGTCGATTCCCCGGGATATCTTCATCGTGGAAGTTGATTAGTGGAGCTTGCCAATAGGCTTCCGGTACTCTCGTACCCAAGCCGCAAACGTAAGCACCATCCACACCCCGCTCAACATCACCAGAGCCCAATACTGCAAGAGATAGCCGGGCATCAGGAAGGGCTCAGGCTGGTCTGCAACTCCAAACCAGCGTTTGGGGTTGGTTAGATGCGACCGCAGGAAAGGTAGAGTCCTCCACAAATGAAGCGATACCCAGGCACGGAAAACGACAAAGCTTATGGCCCGCAAAAAGAGAAGCATCGAATAAACGGGGTCATGGTGGCTTCGCCAGCTGGTCCTGGGAATATGTGGATGGAGGGCAGGTCGGACGATCTTTTGGTAGAACCAGACACCGTTCTGGAACGGCGCCGTGAACTCGACAAGCATCAGATAGACCACGCCGATTGCACCAGTGCGGTAGAGCATCATCGCGACAGGTGTATATGTTGTCTGCGATTCGAGGGGCGAGACAGAGACGGTTGTCAGTTGAGAAGCAGCCGGTTGTGACAAGGTCGAGGCAGCCAGCTCTGCCAGGTTGGTTGGCAAGGCATTGGCTCTGCGTACTTTGGCGAGCTGCAAAGCCATGCATCCAGTATCCAGCTTCTTGGCGAGCCATCGCAGCAGAGCTTCAAAGGCCTACCATGGCATGATGGAGCCAGACTTCGGGACCCCATCCTCCTTGAAGGTACATGGTGCCCATATCGTAGACAGAGTATCCGGCCAGGTGTGGCAAGGCCCAATCGAGAAGCTTTGGGTAATGGTAGAGCTGGTCCTGCTGATGGAACTCCCTCTGGACAAAGATAACGTATGCCGCAAGCGTCCCTGTGATGACGGCGTGCAGTGTGGAGCAAAACCTAGGATTTGGGCACAAGACGCAGGCAGGCAACGAATGAGCTTGGTTTCTAACTAATCAATGTGGCACGAACGAATGAGCGTACAACGAAAATGTGTATCCTCCTCAATCGATGCCCCGTGAGCCAGAAGCAGCGCTGGACACATACTTTTCAGGGATCATGATGCGGTCCCGTCGGCAGAGCTCCTTGAGGACGCCGTGGGGGACAATCCAGGGCACCAGGGCCGAGATACAGTTGTGGACAGTCGTGTAAAAGAGGACCATAAGGGCCACTCGAATGGCAATCATGTCCGTCGGCGCACTCATTCTGTCCGGAGGGGTGTTGGTGCTCGTGCAGAGGCCAGGTTCGCAGGAAGGCCGAGTCCAGGCCGGCAGAACGAGCGGCCAACATTTTTTTCTGCCGCGGGTCACGGGATCCATCGCCATCCCACAACTACGCCATTGGCTGGCCAAGGAGCCGTGTCGGCCACAACTGGGCCAGAGAATCGGCAGTTCGAGACCGCGCCACGGAGAGCTCACCAGGGCGCTCGATTGGCCTTCGTTGATACGATTGGGATCGCCTCTGGCAGCCTGTTTATACTGCGATACAAGAACCAGGACTTGCGCATGACCAAAGCATTCACTCGATCTGCCCAACGTGTCCAAATGTGCTCGAGGGCGGGCCAAGACATGCCGGCTCAGCGCGGGCTGGCCATCGCAGATGCGGTCGCGAGAAACATACGCTCCGAATGCTATTGCGGCGCATGGTAGCGCGGGCATCACGCTAGCCACCTGCCTCCGCCTCTTCCCGCGCATTCTGAAGAGGTTCAAGCCGGCCATCCCAGCACCTCCCACCCTCGTCCGATTCGCGCATCATCTAAAGCGCCAGGAAAGTACTGGGCTTCAATCCACTGTAGTCCTGATCAACGATGCCTGTGATTTTAAAAGAGTTTGAGTGGACGCAAACATCAACACATATCTACATAGACGTTGAGGTCAAGGGTCTGGTCGCGAGCAAGACCGATGTATACTGTATGTAAACTTGCAGAGTGGATTCGAGCGAGCGAGCAAACGTTGCGGTTATTGATGGTTTCCGCCTCTGGCTGGGTAATCTGATGAGAATATTGTTTTGACGCGTCGGGTCGCATACCATTCAGGCAATTCTCTTTATCTTCGAGTCAATTTCGCTCCATATTTTTTCGAAATCGATTTATTCGACAGGATCATCCATGATGCGTCCACGGCGAGCCTGGGAAACGACTGTGTCAAACTGGTCCTCCAAAAGGTATCCCTTCACATTAATAAGTCCAAACGTCTCCTTGAGCGTTTCTGATGCCGAAACTAAGTCTTTTGTTCTTGGCAAGGCTGAGGAAAAATTGTGGACAACGTGCGCTTTTGTGTGCAAGTCAAGGGATGAGCTTCGGCAGCGCCGCGAGCAAGGCGAGAGAGAGCTTCGTTTGCACGGCGAGCACGTAAGTGGATTGAATCATGGCAAGGATCAAGCCTGAGGAAACCTTGGGGGACGATGCTGATTCCGATCCTCTTAATCTCAAGCATCGTGCCGAGCGCGCTCGCCAACAGAAAGAACGAGACCATTTTCTGGTCAAGAAACAAATTGAAGCTGAAAGAGAGGGGAGGGAGCAAATCCAGCGTCTCAAGGCAGAGGAGCGCGCATTGGCCCTGGTACGGCGATGAGTTTCCAGGCTCAGTCTGTGGTGAACCATCGATTGAATGGGGCGTGAATCCCACTGACACATCGTCGTTCCTGAATAATTGTCGTGCCGACTGCAAAGGCGTCTCTGTCAGATACTACCTTGCAGATCAAGCCGCAATTGCGAGCTGGAGATTACAGCGACGACGAAGAAGCTGGCGACTCTCTCGAGCCCGAACGAGATTCAAAAACTCTTCCTTCGGAAACATTACTTGATGAGGTTGATGAAAAAACGGATGGTGTAATCTTCAGAACACAGCGATATGACCCGTCAAATCCAGCAAACCCATGTAGCGGGGTTCAGCTCGGTGGCTATGCTGCTCCAGATACCATTATCAAGAGTAAAGCCATATTCGATAGCCAGGAGGATGTGGTAGAAGCACCAGACGCCGATTCAGATTCCGACTCAAACCTGGTTGACATGGATGTGATTCGGGCGCGTGTGCGACAGCAGCTTCGCAACCAGTATCCACAAGGTATGGTTATAGATTTGCGATTATTTTTGATTACTCCGCTTTAGAACTGGAGAAATGATATCTGGGAGAGCCGTCCGACGCCGGGGTAGGAAGGGTCGGCAAGTGAGGAATGAATCCGTCACGTTTGCCACGCGTGCGAGGGCGAGGGGCGAAGGGCGAGAGGCGAGAGGCCAAGTCATTTACAGGATCCTTCGATGTTGCTCACGCTGCTACCATTGACACGATGCAGCACGATCAAGGCCACCCCCAAGAGGAGCCAATAGAGATATTGAGGTGGAATTCACGTCGAGAGGCTCCATCCCAACCAAAGTCGCGCGTGAAAGCGAGGACGGTGAGCTGCGGATGCGATACGCCTCGATAATCATGGATCTGTACACAATTCCAGGGCCCGAGCATTAGGCAGCACTATCGCTTGAGTAATCGGCTAATATCTTCATGATTCGGATGCCATAATGCCCAGCAAAATGGCTTGCTCGGATCAAAACATACCAGGAGCAGCTGAGAGTTGAATCTGGAGGAGCCGTCGCCACTGGAGCGATTGAAGACCAACGTATGTTTTGAGACTAGCAGCAGCAACAACTTGAGCAATGAAAGTTGCGCTTGATACGCTATGGGTCTAAATACGTGTTACATAATTATCAGCGAAATTCTTGAAAGAAAGAGCCGATACGTTCTTCCGGGCCCAAAACTTCGAGGCCGCCTTGAATGCATATACAAAGTCGATTGAGGCTCAGCCGAGAAATCCTGTGTAAGCCCAAAACCGAGCGGATTACACCCATCGATCAGATGGGAAGAGATGTCCAAGGGGTTGTTCCAGAAGGATTTACCAAATCAATTTACAGCTTATATTCAAGTAGGGCGGCATGCTATCTGAAGCTGGGCCGACCCCATGATGCCCTAGAAGATTCAACGAGAGGATTGAGAATATTGGATCAGCAAGGCCGTGATCTTATTAGCGAATTCGGAGAATGTGATGAAGACGAAACAGCCAGGAAAGCTCGAGCCAGACTGCACACGAGGAAAGCAGCGTCCTTGATCGAAATAGCAAAGGCAGGAAACATACAGATGATCAAAGATGCTCTGGTCGAGTGCGAGAAAGTCAGGCAAATCTATCCGAACGACCCTTCAATCGGAGAGGATATCAAAAAACTAAGTGATTTGATCTCCTCCTGAGCTAATATTGATATTTACTTTTCTGAATCGACCCTTTCCTTCACGTTGTCGATCGTAAGCCCCTCTGTCGTGGCGAGGGCATGGATGCTGAGAGACCACTAGCTTTGAGTGATGGGATACCAAAAAACAGCGAATATCGACAAAATTTCGGTATCATTGTACCATTCAGTGAATTATCGTGTGCTGACCGACCAGTATGACAACGAACTGATGGGACTGTCCCAAAGGCTATAGAGCCGCCCCCTCTGCCAATCTGAAGGTTCTCGGACCAAGGATTGTGAATCGAGACAACTTCTTGCTCGGCCTCCGATGGCCTAATAAAACTTTGAGACGCTATTGAGCAAGGATGCTCTTGTCCATGGCCTCCATGTGACTGCCATTAGCCTTGGGCAACTGTGTGTTGCATGGAAGTACACGCTTGAGCGATATGGCGGCCATCTGATGCGGTCTGTGAATTTGCGCACGAGGCTGTGGGGAAACATCTATGCGGGAAAGAAGCGACGATGGCTGGCTCTGCCCTTGAGCAAGAGTGCGAAAGTGGAGGGTGTGGCGAACAGTCGTCTTCAGTGGCATTGGCTTTAGGTGATGAATTATAGACCAGAGGTCAAAAATGGAGTGTCACATTTCCAATGAGATAAGCTGTAATGCTTGGAGAGCTTGCTGGATACAGGCTTGCCATTTTATCATTCCTGCGGCGTCCACAGCACAGACGACCTAGCTTGTCAGGCGCAGGCGGACTTGGCTGCCACCAAAGCTCGAGCCTTAGGATCATAAACGCAGTTCCAGAATGCAACTCAGGTTCTCTTCCACTCTCGTCACGTCGTATGGCCGATGGGGTGGGCTGATTCATTTAGATATCCTCACCTATTGCTTTCTCGCCCCGAATCGGTCCAGTGAGATACCGAGCTTTCTTAAAGTGGGAATGTGTTGTAAGCAGCATGTGACTGTCGTCGTTGCCATTCTCGATGGCACTGGACCGTTTACGAGTGCTTGCCCTGTCCAAATCCCTAGGAACGCACTGTTGGTCATATGGGTGATTGGAATCTCCAAGGGTGAGTGTGATTTGGTGCTGACTATGCCAATTTGCTAAGTACAGTGTGCTGTATAGTTCTATCAATCCTCTCATCTTTGTTACAGCTATGATGCATGCGCAAATATAAGAGTGGAAGCTTCTCAATTGCACAGGCATGCGATCATAATAGTACAAATCATGAGATACATAAGCAGCCATTATTTTATCTGGCTACCGCGGTTTGCTCGCCTTGCTGCCTTTCGATGATATGAATGTTGTTCATGATCATTTTGATATAGGGGTTCTCAGGGTCCTGGATGTTCTTGGTGCAAATCTCCAATGCGGCTTGGAAGGAGACAAGTGCTTCATCCAGACGTCCTAGTTTGGATGCCGTCGTACCCATATTGTTGAGGGTCTGGGCAACATCGGGATGATCGCGGGTGCCATAGACCTTGACTTTGATATCAAGAGATTCTTGGAAGAAAGCAAGTGCATCGTCCAGACGTTCTTGGTCACATGCCAAGAAAGCGATGTTGTAGAGGGTCTGGGCAACATCGGGATGCTCGCGGGTGCCATAGACTTTGATCATAATATCAAGAGATTCTTGGAAGAAGGCACGTGCTTCGTCTAGACGTCCTTGGGATTTTGCCGTCATACCCAAGTTTTTAAGGGTTCCAGCAACTTCGGGATGGTTGCGGGTGCCATAGACTTTGATCATAATATCAAGGGACTCTTGGAAGAAAGAAAATGCATCGTCGAGACGTCCTTGGTCATTTACCACCATTCCCATATTGTTCAGGGTCGTGGCAACCGAGGGATGCTCGCGGGTGCCATAGACCTTGACTTTGATATCAAGAGCTTCTTGGTAGAAAGCAAGTGCATCATCCAGGAGACCTTGGTTCCATGCCATATTGCCCATATTGTTCAGGGTCTGGGCAACATCGGGATGATCGCGGGTGCCATAGACCTTGACTTTGATATCAAGGGACTCTTGCAAGAAAGCGAGTGCATCGTCCAGACGTTCTTGGTCACATGCCAATAAACCCATGTTGTTGAGGGTCTGGGCAATATCGGGATGATCGCGGGTGCCATAGACTTTGATCATAATATCGAGGGATTCTTGGCAGTAGGTGAGTGCTTCGTCCAGACGTCCTTGGGATTTTACCACTCCACCCATATTGTCAAGGGTCAAGGCAACATCGGGATGTTCGCGGGTGTCATAGGCCTTGACTTTGATATCAAGAGATTCTTGGTAGAAAGCAAGTGCATCGTCGAGACGTCCTTGGTCACTTGCCACCATACCCATATTGTTGAGGGTCGTGGCAACATCGGGATGTTCGCGGGTGCCATAGACCTTGACTTTGATATCAAGGGACTCTTGCAAGAAAGCGAGTGCATGGTCCAGGCGTCCTTGGGATCTTGCCAATAAACCCATGTTGTTGAGGGTCCCGGCAATATTAGAATGCTCGCGGGTGCCATGGACCTTGACATAGATATCGAGTGACTTTTGGAAGAAGGCGCGTGCATCGTCCAAGTGCCCTTGCGATCTTGCCACTTCACCCATATTATTGAGAATAATGGCAAAGAGAGGATGGTCGAGGGTGCCAAAAAGCACCGTAATTCGTTCCAAGAGCCTCTTGTATGTATCCATTGCTTTGTTGTAGAGTGGCTTATGAAAGTTCAATGTGGCAACCTGGAACTCGATCGAGGAATGCAGTTGCTTGGTGTAAACCTCTGGAACGGTCTTCTCGGCGTATTGTTCGAGGTGCTCCGCAAATGACTGTGCCTTAAGATCCATCGAGTTTGTCAACTTAATCAACACCTCGCCCGTTGCATCTTCGATTGCTTCGACATCCAGCTTCTCATGCGCTTGAACATACTCTCGAGCCACTTGCTGGGTGAGCGAGTGTGTCGAGTACTTTCCCTCGGTTCGACTTCGGAGGAGACCGCTCTGGACCATCATCTTGATCAGATCGGTCACTGTGGACAGATGAATGATCAGTTCCATACACTGACACCATTGATTGCACTTTGATCCACTCGCAACTCACCTTCGGTCTTGAGCTCCAACACCTCAGCAATCTTCTTGATCAACTCGAACAGGATGTTGGTCGGCGCCACCAGACTGAGGGCCCCGAACAGCCTGGCTGCCTCGATGCCTTCATATCCTCGCTTCATCAGCGAGACCAGCGACAGATCCACAATCACCTTGAGCGACGATCGCGTGTCGTCATCGCCATCCTGCTCCTCGAGGACCTTGGAGAACAGCCGATCGACCTCGGACAGCGGCACCTCGTTGTTCTCGTAGAATGTCATGAACGTCTGGATGACGAGTGGATATCCACTGATCTTGGCCACGATGCTGTCGAGGGATTTCCTGGCCTCGTCCGACACAAGTCGCTGGACAATCATTGGCGACGACGACATGATGTAGTCGAGCGTGGTTTTGTCGTCCCAGTTGACGAGCCGGAGCAGATCGTGCTGAAAGCTCGGTGCCTTGGTCTCAAGAGCACTGGTTAATGCACCAGGAGGCAGCGAGGCCAGCCGGGTCGTCACCACCACATCGCCGCTGAACCCGACCGACTTGGAGTGCTCAAACACAGAGTCGACCACGCTGATGTCATCGACATTGTCGAGTACCAGGAGATAGCCGTGAGTGTTGGCGAGGAACTTTGAGGCGTACTCCTTGATCTCCTCGGGTTCGATGCCAGGGAACATCTCGATGAGGCCATCGAGGGCAGTCGACTCGGTCGAGCAGTTGATCCAGAATACCTGGCGGTACTGCGGCTTGATGCCAATGGTCTCGGCTTTGATGGCGAGGAGGTCTTGCTTGTTGCTCGCATTCAGAATGCCCATCATGAAATGGAGGATCTGGACAGCCAGGACGGACTTGCCCATGCCACCCATGCCGGAGATGACGGCGCGGCCAGTCAGGGTGAGTTGCTTGAGCAGAGTGTCGAGGCGAATGGGATCGACTCGGAACTTGGAATCACAAAAGTATTTGTCATGAATGGCCGTAATGAGATCCATGTTGGGTGGGATGGGATGGACGAGGTTGAGGAGGCGGTAGGCTCGCTTGTGCATCTGGTCGGGGCGGAAGCCAAAGGACTGGATCTGGTTCACTCTGCCGAGGATCTGCTTGAGGGGGGCAAAGGCAGGGTCGTCGGGGAGGGACACCATATAGGGCAGGAAGGGAGTGAAGACATCGACGCCGTCTTTGGTCTCCTTGGTGGCGATTCCGAGGGGAAGGACAGGGAGGGAGCGATTGGCATCCTTGAGGTCGAGGGCGGTCTTGATCTCAAGCAGAACGCTGTCCTCCTGGCCATTCTTGGCCTTGTTCTTCATCAAGTCCATTGAGGCCTTGCTAAGGAGCAGGATGATGACCTTGCTGGTGGGGAGGGCGCTGATAGGGCTGGCATGAGGGTCGCTGGGATTGTTGAGGCAGTCGACATCGTGGAAGACAGAAAGGGGTTTGCCATATCGACGGAGGGCGACCGAGGTGAGCACCTCCTTCAGAGCCTGGACAGTGTCGGCATCAGTCTGGGCACGGTAGGAGAGGAACAGATCGTGGTCGGTGCCGTGAGCAGGGCAGGAATAGAGCTGGTTGCTGGTGGGTGTCAACATGGCTGGAAGGGGTTGGAGGATGGTGAGAGACAGAAACCGAGGCAGCCAAGGGATGGACAGAGCGAGCTGCCTCTGGGGTGACAGGGTGGCTCAGTCCTCCCAATATTGCCACATGAAACACTTTGTGGCAGTGGGGTGGCGCCGTTCGTCCATGTTCAAGATTGGGACAGTGTTTGTCAGGGACCGCCTTGGAAAGGGAGGCACTTCTTGGGTCGCAAGTGCCCAAAATCATCGCCATCCCTCTCATCAACCCTCGCTTTCAACCATGCTCACGGGCCTCCACGGAACCCTCGCTCTCATTGTGCACTCGTTTCAACCGCAGTACACTATCCATCAGGACCCCGTGGTCCCCGGCATCTCGCTCTTCATGGAGTACATCGAGTGTTTTAAAAGTCCCACTCGGGAATGTCGCCGGGCCTGGCTTGCCATCCAGCGAGTCTCCACATCAGGGTATGGAATATCTGTTCCAGATCAGTCCACAGACCGTTGAAGGCCTGTCCCACGATGGGTTCTTCGTTTTCCAGCTTGCCAACCTCTCCCAGCATATCCAACAATTTATCAATAGGCCCGACACCTTCGGTCTCGGGCTCGGTCCATCCAGTGAAAATATCCTTATAGCCCTGTACCAGGGCGTCCAAGGTGTCTTCCTCATCCACACACGTCTGTGCGTGGGATCTGCTCAGCTCGATTCGGCCTTCGCCGTTGCATTTGCACTTTTTACAGAGGCGGTACTTGCCGTGTGGGTGCCAGGTGAATGCCCCCAGTCTCCACCACACCATTACTACGTGTAGTCTGCGTGGGATGCTTGGTCCAAGTTGGGTCCAGACTCCCGACATCTTCGTTCTTGGTGTGCACGCAGCCGTCAGCTGCTGTCCTCGCTTGAACGATGTGTGGGCATCGTGGGTCAGCATGAGTGTATTGACCGACAGAATCTGTGTGCGATCCGTGGTCGAGTCGTCGTCCTTGGCAAAGGCCATGGACATCGAGAACGTGGCGTTCTTCTCCTTGCGGGTGCAGGTCAGGTTCCATTGGATGCTTTCGTAAAAGGGCTTGCCAAAGTATGGCTGGTCCTTCATCGCCGTGGATCGGATAAAGCGGGTGATGAGGGCGATCATCTTGTCGTCGTGTGTGGCGACGTCTTCCCATCGTGCTCGGCATTGGATGCCGAGGACCTTTGCTCTTGTCGCCATCGTGGGTAATCCGCAATTGAGGTGCAGTGCTCCGTGTGAAGTCGTGCGAGCTGTGCGGAACAGTAAGTTCAGGCAGAAGGTTTGTGTCCGGTGGAGCCGCTTCTGTTCGTTCATTGGGATGGCGTCGAGGGCGAGGCCGTATTCCATCATTGGCCGCAAGAACGTGCGGTATGCAATCGTTGAGGTCTTGGCCGTGAGGTTCCCGAGGGTCAGGCCCATCTTGGCCATGTTGGATGCTGCTTCTCTTGTTCTGGTCACCATTCGGCCCTGGCAGATCGTCGATGAAGGCGCTGAACATGAGTGGGCTCAGCACCGATCCCTGGATCAGTCCTTTCTGGAGCCATTGTAACGGACGG